>NC_066343.1:6155532-6455532 GCF_022539315.1 Serinus canaria | reverse complement strand
ACAGAAAGTGAGAGGGGCTTGGCTTTGTGAGCTTTCTTATTGCATGCCCTACGTAAAAGATTTTGATGCTCTGTCTTCAGTTGTGTTTTCTGCATGATCCCCAACTTGGTTTTAGTTTTAGTCACAGAAAGGTACCATGATACAAAATAAAGATCTGCGCTTTTTTAAATAATATTTTTATAGCAAGTTATTAATTCAGTAGGAATATATGCATATTGCCCTACTGTAATAATGTCCATCAAATAATCATTTTCATTACTTAACTGAATGGTGGAACCATATTTGAAAGACAGGCCACTGTCTTTGTAAAGCAGAGGTTCAGGGATTTTATGGCTGCTGATGACCAGATAAAAATGCCCTGACTCAAAAGTAGATATTTTCCTCAAAGGATGAGGTATTAGGCCAACTTCCAGATGGAGTTGTCTGTTCATTTTCATGGATTCACACATATGGGAAGGAACTGTTCCACCTCGGGACCAAACATTTTGTAAAACTGCAGAACTAAACATTTTCTTCCAAATTGCTGTCCTATCTCTATTGGAATTGTTTATTCTCCTTACAAAGGAATTTTATCTGCAGGTATCTGAGAACAGATTTAGTCCTGTTACAGCATCTGCCAGCCCCCAAACTGATTTTTATCTGTTGTTTCTCAGGAGGGAATAAATTTTTTGGGTGACTCCCATTTCCTTTTGTAGCAAATATTACCTCCTTGCCAATTCCTGCATGGTTTAGGTTAGTGGCTGCCCTCAGTTTAGGGAAAGGAGGCCTAAGATTTCACCAGAGTGCTGAGACTGTCTTTTTTCAGTGCTTAATTCTAACTCAGACTATAACTCTGCTCCTCACCACATCCTCTGCTTTTCTGAAAAAATTACATCCCAGCTGAGTGGGAAACAGGATTGGATCTAGTCTTTAGCAAGGAAAATCTGAGTTGTGGCTTAGCAGTTTTGTTACTTAAATAATATTTCCTAGGGGAACATTTCCTGCACAATGTGTAATTTTTCTTCAGGTGTTTTCTTTTTGTTAAATTGAATAGAGTGTACTAGGCAGTGTTTGCTTGCAGTGAAAGTCAGTGTGAGGTGGGTCAAGAAAGTGATGATAATGTGGATGTATCTGAGAGGAAACACCCTTTGAATCAAGAGATCACTCCTTTGCAGAACATTGCATTCTGGTGGGAGAGATGGCAGTCATGCAAAACAATTTATTCTAATAAAGATTTATTGACTGAACACAATAGTCAGGACAAGGGAGTGGACAGAAGATGTGTTGAGTGAGAGAAGCAAGTGAATCAGCTATAATCCATAAGCTGTCAGTTCCCCTTTGAAGAAATACTTTGGAATTCTAGGAATATAAATTGGACAGTTCTTGGCTAGGGATAAGTGCAATATTAATAAAAGTGCACAGAGTGCTAAATATAGGTTAAACAAACAGATTTTATTGAAGAACAAACAAACTGACACAATTTTTCCCTCCCAAACTAAATTACTGTTTTATCAAATTTTTAACTGGCATGTGTCAGATTAGGTTGTTTTTAAAAGTGCTTTTGAGTACAGGTTGAGAATAGTCTTCTCTAGAACTTGTGCTAATAGTTCAATTATTGCTAATGTCTGTGTAGATGATCAAACCCTATTGTACTTTTGTAATTTATGTTTTCTGCTCACACTCCTACAACACTACTTTATCTCTATTTATAAATGATATTTATTTATATTATTTCTTTATGCTATTATTTATATTTATATTATTATCTATATTATAATGGATAATACATGGACCTGACTGTCAGTTTTGATTGAGTGTGCAGTTCAGTGGGTGTCCTGTCCACAACCAGGACATTCACGTTGTTTTACTTCTCGTGCCTAGCAGTCCGCAGATAATTCCTTTAAAATCAATAGGACACTTTCTGGATAAGCTGGAGCAGAGGCAAAAATCAATATTGCACTGACTAGTCTGAAATGGTTATATCCTTGTGATCCCCCACAGCTGGCATGAGTGGTAAAGCAAAAAAGGGAGTGACATGTCTTTGGTTTATTCACCAAACAATGTTGGTGAATATGGGAGTGGGATTCTTCCGTTTTTATTGTGCTGAAGTAATCTTGATATTTGTTTGAATCACTGGGTTTTAATTTGTAATTTGATTCTGTTGGTGATTAGCAGAGCTTTATTGGGACTATAGTCTGAAGTCATGGGAGTAGAAAAAGAGGCATGAAGACATAATTTGTCTCCAGGGTTTTGTAAAGCATGAGAAGAAAATTGGATTTCTCCTTAATACATTAAGCTGCAGGTCTGAGGCTTGCACCTCAGAGAAACCTTTACCTTTAAATGGGTGTTATTAAGGTGACTTTTAAACTACAGTAGCTCTGCTACTATCAGATTTCCTTCACAGCTGTGGGTGTTTTGTAAAGTTCACAAATTCTGTGAAAATCTCGCTGTTTTCTTCATGGGACTTGGCAGATGCAGGCCATGGCAGAAACTGGATCCCTTGGCACTGCTTTGTGTGAGACACTCACGTGAGCCACGGGCAGTGCCAGTTTCCCAGTGCAGCCCTGGATTTCCTTTAACCCTGCAGAGGTGGAAGTGTGACTTTCCCAGTGAGACAGCCCCCATGGAACCTGCCTGGAAACACCTTGCACACTTTGATGGCACAGAGTCCTCCTAAACTGAGTTTTTTCTGGGCCAGGGCATTGTTTCCCTTTCTTTTTTCTTCTTCTTCTTTTTTTTTTTTTTTTTTTGAATAATGCAGCTTGCAAGATATGCTTAGGGGGTTAGCTGATCCCTGAGTTTTCCAGTCCATCCAGCAGGCTGCAGAAATAAGTTCTGGTTTTAACCACATCCTTGCGTTAGGAAGGCTTGGTTCCCAGAACTGGGGAGCTGGTAAACACACAGGCAAAACTGCAGAGTGTGCTGGCAGACAGCTATTTTACTTTTATGGAAAATGTAGAGATATAGCTTGTTCAAGTAATGCAGAACTGCTCCCAGCCCAGCTCCCAAACAAAAGAGCCAGCAGGTCTTAAACAATCTTAAATTTAACCTGTTCGTATTTAATGGGTCTTCCTGATGTTCACTGCCCGTAATTCTTCTATAATTATTGCTGCTGTAACTTCCCTGACTGACTTCTCCTCAGTTTTTCCAGCTGAACACTTCATTTTCCCCTTTAAGGAGGCTGAATGTCTTTGAGTTGAGAAACTAACCCACGAGCAAGTCAGACGAGGTGCAAATAGGAAAAACAGATATTAATGGAAGTTGCCATCACCTTCATTCTTAAGTCACTGCAGTGTCACTGTGGTAGGTGGCATCAAAATTTCCAGGTCTACATAGCACCTCTGCTTGTCTTGAGGTTTACTACAACTATGCAGTTGAAATAATAAATTCTTGTGGTTAATATATCTTTGGTGCTTTGAATCATTTCGGTTTGGAAGTCCTATGGAAATTAATAGATTTTATGGCCATGTGTCAGAATGTTGCTTAATTACAGCAACAAGCAAAAGTAGAAACAAAAAAATTGCTTTATACAGAGTTATTACATTTACTTATATTGAGATTTACTTAAAGGAGGGCATTCCAGTAAATGGTGATAGTTTTATTGCTTTATAAATTTTTTTTGGACTAGAGAAACTTTTCATTCCTGCTTTTCACCGTTTTGGAAACCCGGTCATTTGTACTGTTTGCCTAAGCTGATTTTTTGAAAGACTAAGGTCTGTGCTGCTTTTTTTTTTTTTCCCCGACTAACAGTGCCTAAATATTTTTAGTGCTGATTTCATTTCAATCTGCCTTATATATTGGCGGGCTTATATATTTTCAGTGGCTCACTTAGTAGGTTTTCAAAGATGTGAGGGATACCATTTGTAGCCAATTAAAAAGAAAAATTAAGATGACCTTCAAGTCCTTAAAAAAAAAAAAAAAAAAAAGGAAAAAAAAACGTAACTTGTGGTTCTACAAGGATGTCTGTGAAAAATCAGGTCATGGGAAGGATGTAGTAAAAGCAGATTCTTAAAATTTTTCCTATAATAACAATTATTTTTAACAGGTTTTATCTCAGTAACATGATAAAATGAACACCAGCAACCATCTGTGTGTGTTTTCCTTATCAATTATCCATCCTTGTGTTCTGCTGTCCGAAGCACTTTAAAGAGTCTTGAAAATTTATGGCATGTGAAAGGCATATAGTTCCAGTCTTTCATAAGATCTAAAAAACACATTTTCATTGTTCTTCCAGTTCACGGATCAAAAGGCTTTTATAAAGTAAACAAGAAAAAACCCTGAATTAAGTTTAAGCTTAGCGTTTTGAATAAAAATCCTTTCTTATACACAAAACAAAAAGTAACAATGAAAAATGTGCCACAGGCTAAAAGGCCTACAGTATAACAAATGCAATCAGAGAGAAACAAAGGACTGAAAGAAAATTCCAGATCCAATAGAAATGGCATTCTGAGGGGAAAAAAAAATTCCATGCATTTTTGTGTCTGGGATGTAGGTAAAGTAAGTCTTTTACTAAAAGACATTGCTATTTTATAATTATTATGAGTGATTCTCTGAAGGAAGAAAGAGGTTTTTTTATTAATATGCATGTGCCACTTTGAGATGACTAGAGCAGAGCAAAACAAAAACTACATGGAGAATAATCCATGGTTTTATGAAATAACACATTGAGGGTTTTCTACAGGATGTTTTTATTCTAGTTTTCAGAGTAGCTGGCTTTGTTTCCTGGCTTTTTTGACTCATCTCTGAAGTTTCTGTTTGCCATGTTCCACATTTGCTGTCCAGGCTGACAGACAGGCTGATGTCACCAGGGCCTTAATACATCTTGTCAAATTTAAAACACACTTTGAGTATTTATAGCTTTCAAAATCAGCAGAAATTTACTTTTACTTGGATTAAATTCCAGTTGGGGGAATTATTACCTGTTTCCTACCCTGCAAAATTATCCTAAGGGAAACAAGTGCAATCCATTTAGATCTGCAGATGGAAAGAGCAGAGAGTAGTTCCAAAAACACTCTCCAAACTTCCCTGTAGGTGTGATGTGAGTATAGATCAGTGATAATATCCATATTTTTGTCATTTTTTTGCTTAGAAAATCGACGGATTTCCCTTCTGTTGACTCTTGGAAGTCATACCTTGGGACATGTCCAGGGATTAGCCATCTTGTTTGTAGTAACAGCAGTCAGTGGAGTACTCCTTTGGATAAATCAAAGTTTTCTCAATATTGTCCTTTTTTTACTTGCACTGTCTATGGTTGGCCATAGGGAAGGAAAGGGAAAGGGAAAGGAAAGGAAAGACGGGGAAAGATATTGAAGCTATGGGCAGCTTCACTTTCTTTTACTTGCTGAAGCAAGGGAAATCACCTTTCACTTACTAAAGGCTGTAATTGCTTGAAACTTTCTTAGAAACTGTGTTGGGAGTTTTGAGGGCAGGGAGATATGTATATATGCTAGTGTTAGGTTATTTTAAATTTATACTTCACAATATTGCATTGCAAGGGAGGGAGTATTTACTCCCTGCTGTCTGTGGTAGGGAGTTTTGTTTTCAGTTTTTTTAAAAGACCATAAAAATACATAAGCCTAATGAAGTGATAAGAATCTCCTCTGTTTTCAAACAGTGGTATGTATTTCCAGGAACACACTGCAATGTGTCTTGCAGAAAGATGGGTAAGATAGACTAAAATCTCATTTAGTTGTCTTGGTACTACATATGAGACACCTGCAAGAAACTGACAGCAAGGACTGTAAATCTTAGTTTTGCTGTAGTTCTTCTCCCTCCCCAATGGCACAAAAAGAAGTAATCTTTAAAATAGCATTGCAATAAACATTGTCTGACTTGAGTATGAAGTTATAAGGGAAATTGTGGCATAGTTAAAAGGTAGTTGCAAGTTAGAGTTTCTAAGGAGGTCTTCTGAACTGCTCTTTGTCTTGTTCTGATAGCCTTATTTGTTTATTATAGGTCAGCCTTTAGAGAAGTGCAGAGTTTTAGGTGATCAAGGTGGGTTTGCCAGGAATGAACTGGGAATTGTTTGCAATTTTTTTTCTTGCCCTTTAATGAAATAAACATTTTTAAAAACGCAGGAAAAAAACTTACATGCATGTGACCATATTTAGTTAAAAGTGCTTTTTGTTTATGGAGAACAATAAAGTAGTTGCCAAATTCTACCCATGTGTTCCAGATTGTTAGAAAAAATCATTAAAAAGATAAATTAAAATATCAGAGCTCCCACCACCCCAGTTTGTAAATTACAAAACCTGTTTGCACAAAACCAATTTAGCCCAGCACAATAACCATGTGCATTACAGTTATTTTACAAGGAAATCATATGCTATACAGGAAAACTTTACATCTTCAAGGATGCTACAAAAGGCCCCAAATTGGTAGCAGTTTCCATCACAGTTTTCAATTTCTTCTCAAAGGTGGTTCTTTTACCATTGACTCCTTAAGCTTCTCCCTGTTTCTCGAGTCATTTGGCCCTCAGTGTCAGCAAGAATTTTTATTATGGGAGACATGCATAGTCTTAGAGATTCTTACCACAGTGCTCATGTTAAATAGAGTTTATGCAATGCTGTTATTCCAATTCCTGCTTTTGCTCAACAAAGCAGAGAGCAAAGTTCTCCTTCCTGTGTCAGTGGCATTGTGTGATGAGCACAGTGCATACTGTGGTGACAAAAAAGATATTCCCAGATGAGTAATAAAAGGAAAAGATTATAGGAAGATGTGACATTAATACCACAGTGTTAAAAGTGGTGTTTATGTGTATTTTGTTTTTTCCCCTAGAGCAAAAGGTGAAGGCAGAAAAGACCCTGTGAATCTGATACAACAGCTGACAGGGAGATTTACTAATTCATTTGTTTAAAATGTAAGAAAACCTGAGGGTGAATATAATGTGTGAAAGGCAAAGAGGGCCTTTTGTAAAGAAGGTGTTCTAAGACAGAGCAACAATAAGCCAATTCTCTAGGATCAACAGAGAAAATTAATACTGGTTTCCTGGCTGGGTTTGGCACCTCTGAGTGGTTCAGACTTTGATTGGGGCTGAGATGCACCATCCTTGTGCTGAAACCATTCTGAACATTCTCTTGTCTCTGTGCATTGCTCCCCCTTCCCATTGTGCTGAGAGAGATGGTATCACAGCTCTGGATCTGTGCAGAAAATCAGTGTTTGAGGATTTTGCAGGTGCCTGCTTGTGGTGTGTGCCCTGTGCATGTGTGCCTGTGACCTGGGTGCAGACAGCACAGCAGCTCATTAAACTCCTGCTGACACTCTGTAATGTGGCAGTAGTCATTAACTAACTCCAAGGATATCCCATTCCACCAAATTAGCAGGTATGTGTGACTTCCAGCCTAGTTTTCTCAGTGTTTGAATCCTAGAACTAGTCGGATGTAATAATTGTATAAAAGTAATCCAAACTCACCACAGGAAATATTTCTACCCTTTGCCTTCTTTTCTAGTAGCAAACTGAGCATCAGTTTCTGACAAATCACTCTGATTTCCTATGGAGATTTTTATTGATGATCAGTCAGGGGAAATAGATGTAAAATACATGATTTATCCATCTTGCTCAGTATTATTATTTATTCCCCTTAATCCTGCACATTTCTCCACAGTTCTGCCCATAATTAAAAGGTGGATGGAAGGCTGGTGACAGACCTTGTGTGAAGGGCTGTGGCAAAACTACACCATGCTGGGGCCACCACTGGAATGTAATGAAAGGTTGCAAAGTCAGTATTTGTTATTCACCTGATCATTGTTGAGAGAATGGTCCTGAGGTTGAGTGTCATCAGCCATAGGATGTGCTTTTATTTTAATGATTTCCTGCAAACATAATGAGAAGGTCGTGCCAGGAAACTAATTAATGGTTATGCACTGGGCAGTGCATCCTGCCCAAGTGAGGCTGGGTGCTGGATGAAGGGGCAGATGCTTGGTAGGAGCAATTTCTGGGCCCTGTGGCTCTCAGACTCATTGCACTTAGTCTTCAGGAAGCTGCAGGAATATTGCTGGCTGCACCAAATACCCCATTCCCAGCAGCTGGTAAAAGAACACAACCACTCACTTGCCAGCCAAGAATAAATCTCTTGCCAGTCCCGTCTTTGTGGCAAGGGCATGTTCTGGCTGCCTCCATCCTTGCCTGAGCTTTGTGCTGGAAGAGTTGTGACGTGGCAATCAGTCTCAATTCTCCTGTTTATCAGACACATCTGGACAGGGCTTTTTGGGTTTTGGTTGGTTTTTAAAAGTAGTAGTAGTTGTTGTTGTTATTATTAATATTGTTATTACTATTATTAGTTTGGTTCATTAATTAATATTTCCATGGGGAATGGCAACTTTGACATTTTGTCTGAAACAAAGACTTTCATCTGAATGTAGACTGAAGTGTTAAAAAATATATATCTAAAAATGTAGGGGTTTCTGCTCTGTCGTGATAGAACACGTGACTGTCTCAGGCATCTTGACAGCCATACATGTATTTTTTTTACCCAAAATAGCTAGTTTCCTGCCTGGTTGAGCAGGAGGATTACACATTCTACTCTGTGCAGACATGTTGAAAATGTTTAAAGTTATCATGGCAAAAGGCAATTTGAGAGATGCACTAGGCAGCAGTGTGTTACAGAACTGTTGTAGGCCTGTTGTTTTGTCTATGGCAAAACCCACACATCTTTAAAGACAGAGGCCAATAATAAGATGGGCAGTTGTTCTTACAGCCCAGCAGCATTGCTGGTGTTTATAATACATAACACTACTTTCTGTTGCTCTCTGTTTTATTGTATGTAAGTCCTCACAGTATCTCCATTTATGGATGCATGTTCTAGTGACCTATACTGTGGAAAAGAAAAAAAAAAACAACCTTAAGGAGTAGATTCTTGAAAAGACCCTAATTCCTTTTTATTAGTGTAGCCTGGGTGAACAGCTCTTACAGCTGAATAATTCCTACCCTGAGGAGCATTCTTGAATTACTTTGCATTAGTCTAGGAAAGTGTGGCTGTTCTCTGCCTGGCTTTTTTGCCCCAGGAGAAGACTGGGAGAACAATGGTTGTCAGTCTCCAAGAGGAGAGCCTGGGCTTACAGTCACTGCAATTGAAGCTTTCCCATTGTGCTTCTGTTATCAACAGAACATAAAAATAAAATCAGATCATTTGACCATATGATTAACACATTCCTGTTGAACTCCAGGTGACCCTAATCTTCTGGCTCTTTACAGAACCTCCTGTGTTTCTTAGGATAAAATTTCTTCCTTAACATTGAATTCTTCTTTTGATGCTGAAATACCCTCTGAATGGTTTGCTTATAGTGCTTTAATAGGATGCATTGGGGCAGACAAGAAAAGAAGGATTTGAATGATTGTAAAGACACATTGGATAATCAAATTTGTAACATCCAGATGAAGTTTAACCACGTAGTTGTTAATTTCCTATTGCTTGTGAAGTGCTTCTTGTGGTTTTTTTTGCCCTGTCAGTATATTTGAAGATTGCAAAGGAAATATTTGCAATTACATGAACAAGTAGGAATTCTTTAATGTGCCCAAAATCACAAGTCTACACTGAGCAAGCTTTGCAACTTACTTGTGGGATTAAGAGAGTTGTGGGTGGATATAGACTACATTTCTTACATTAGCAAGACTTCCCTCTGTAAAGGGAAGCTCATGGCTTGATGGTGGAGAGTTATAATGAAGAGTTTTGAGAATTAAGAGATTTGAATTCGTGTTTAGTTTTCAGCCTCGTGTTTATAATGTTTGCTTTTCTCAAGAAGACTCAATTACATAAATCGCGTAAACGAAGTCTGATCTGCCTGCCACAATCCTTAAGGACCAAGAAGGAATAACTATTTCCCTGCCATAACTTCTTTCTTGTTGCCGCACTGCCAACTGACAGCACCTCCAGTATTGCAACCACAAAAACTCCTCTAAAACTTTTCTTCTTCTGCCCGTCCAGCGTGCGACAGCGACCACTGGGGACCGCACTGCAGCAGCCGCTGCCAGTGCAAGAATGGTGCCCTGTGCAACCCCATCACTGGGGCCTGCCACTGCTCTGCAGGCTTCAAGGGCTGGCGCTGCGAGGAGCGCTGCGACCCCGGCTCCTACGGCAACGACTGCCACCAGAAGTGCCAGTGCCAGAACAGAGCCACCTGCGACCACGTCACCGGGGAGTGCAGGTGTCCCCCCGGATACACCGGCGCCTTGTAAGCAGTGACCGTGTTGTGTTTTTGGGGTGGCAGGGTGTTGGAGAGTTTAGGTTCCATTTAGATTGCAGGGCCTCAATCCTGAGCTAGCAGGTTTGAGCAAAGCCATGTTGGAGGTTGCATTCAGATGTGCAGCCAAGAGGAAAAAAAGCCTTGACCCAGATGGGTAAAAACGCGCGAAAAGGAGCAGCAGAGGGTTCTTCGTGGCCGTTACAGTCTGGGCACAGGTTTGGGAAATGGCATTGAAACATGGAGTTGTTTGGCCTTGGTCATTCCAGAGCTGTGTGAGCAGCAGGGAATGAGTGCCAAACTGCTGTAAAGACATGCCTTGGGAAGGAGTAGGATGCCTGGTCTGTTTCCTTCAATCCGTTGTGTGGGTGCCACACAACACTTGGGGCACATCTCTCTGCGTCACACTGCTCTGTGCTCCACGCTTTTGCCTGGAAGAGCTGATGATGATAGCACGGGAAACAAAGCTGGGGCCTGTGGTAACGGGTGTCTGTGCTGTCCCCACCCTGTGCACAGCTGTGAGGACCTGTGTCCCCCCGGGAAGCATGGCCCACAGTGCGAGGAGAGGTGCCCGTGCCAGAACGGAGGCGTCTGTCACCACATCACTGGGGAGTGCTCCTGCCCGCCGGGATGGATGGTAAAAAATGCTCTCTGAAACCCCCACAACCCCCCTAAAACTTCCATATTTGTACATCTCGACAGGGGGAGAAAAACAGGGTAGCAAACGAGGATAGCAAATGTGGTCTGCTTGTAGCCAGGAGTAATGAGAAACATATTTTAGCATAGGGTACTGAAATAAAATGCTTGCGAAACCATCTGTTACTGAAAATGCTCCAGTTCTGCACTGCCTTTTTAACTGTATCAGATTCTGGGAAGCAAAAGACATGAGTTGTGCTGTGACAAGGCAATATCCTTTAGATCTTGCCTGGGAGTCACTGGTTTCTGCATGGAGGTTGATATTACAGGGAGATAACACCATTGTGTTTATTAATAGTGGGGTTTGTGCCTGTTTTTGTATGTCTAGTATGCATGGAAAAAAGCCCAAAACCTTTGCCTAGTGTGTTCACTGTTGGAGAGGAGATGGGACATCAGATCTTTGACATTATCTTTAGGCTTCCTTCCCTTTCATCAGAGGGTAGGGTATTAAGACCTGACCTTGCAGCTGCAAATTACCTTCCCTTGCTATTAGGCTGCCTGCTATAAGTTAGAAAATAGTGCAACTGGAAGGTGATCAAGGCCCAAATAAATTCTTTAAGTGCATTTGCTGATAATACTTATCATGAGCATTTAATAATATTTTCCATTTAAATGTTTCTTTTGTGTGAAAATTCACATTTACTGATCATTTAATTACATATTATACTGAGAATAAGCTGTGGCAGAGGCCAGTTTTTCACCAACTAGAGAGCATGCTTTAAAATACAATCTCTGGTTGTGAGATTTTAGAGTACGCCTGACTACCCACCTTGGAATATGCCCATTTTTGCTTTCTTATTGCATTTCATGCTAGAAGAGCAGAATTGTTGGTCGTGGAATACAGATGTTTGCATAAATTCTTGACTCCCTTTATCTGCTACTAAAAATTAGATATAGCACATGAAGCACTGAGGAAAACTTTATGCTACTAGTGTGTGTGTTAATTAATGACTATTTAGACCTTTGACTACTTTTCCATTCCAAGTAATTATTTAAGTATAAGTTTTAATTTTAGAATTTTGAGTTTTGTGAAACACTATTTTGTATTTTGTCAGTGTAACCTTTTCTTGCTTTTTTTTTTTTTTTTGTAAGGGAGGTTTAAGGTAGTCAGGTGCAAATTCTGCAGTGTCTTCCATTAGATGAAATAACTGGATGTCTTTTGTCTGATGAAATGCCTGTAAATACCTTTTTCTTGAAATGGCTTCTTAAAAGTCTTAGTTTCTGTTGTTTCCCTCACCACCCAGGTGCAATTAATTCCAAGGATGTAAAAGGCAGTGCAGAAATTCAAAACCCATTGAAAGGAGCAATCATGCTACTTAAGCTTTTAGGATGTGCTGCTTTAAGTGAAATTGCAAACAGCTTTTTCATTCATCAAAAAAAAAAAAAATAAACCCAACTTACCATAAGGTAGAATAATTGGGGCATTGGAGCAGCTGCTGCTTCTTACACCTCTGTTCACTGGAGGGCATTCCTGGGTATATTGATATATAGTACTGGTAAATAAATTGGGAAGAGATTGACATCAGTTAGTGTAAGTGTTTTCACAGGTGCTTAGAGAGAGTGTTTTTCATGAGTGTTTAACTTCCAACATGCAAATCCTAGAAGATTATTCCTCCAGTGCTGGAACATGCCTAGTGTTTAAAGCTGGAGAAGGGTCTGGCATTTCCAGGATCAGCACTGGGAGACTAACACAGCATGTTCTTGATCTTTCCTCATTTCTCCCTTGTCCATTCAAGCTGCAGTCCCAACTCTTAAGATTTCTCTCCTGCACTCCCAGGGCATGGTCTGTGGTCAGCCTTGTCCTGAGGGTCGTTATGGGAAGAACTGCTCCCAGGAGTGCCAGTGCCACAATGGAGGCACCTGCGACTCAGCGACGGGCCACTGCCACTGCAGCCCAGGCTACACAGGGGAACGGTAAGGAAAACCCATTCCTGCCAGGCTGCTGAGCCTGGAGGGCTCTGCTACAGCAGGGCAACTTCAGAAGCTGGTAGGAGGAGCAGTGGAAGCATCTGAGATATGATTGAAAGTGGTGATTTCGGTGATGAAATGTTTGCCGCGTCACTCAGCTGATGCCGGGTTGCAAGTTGAAAGTCCATGTGAAAGAACACATGTCCTGTGAAGGAGCTGTTGGGTTTCACTGTTTGCCTGCTGTGCTCTGGCACTTCTTGTGAGTCTTCCTCCCTTGGAGTGTCGTGCAGAATGGTGCAGCCTGGGCTGTGGTGGAGGGATGAGGAGGGAGGCTCATGGGTTTGTGCAGATGTCTGGCACTCACACCAGCGAGGGAGGCTCATTCAATCCCTCTTCAAAGGCTGCAGGCTGGAGAGTTGTCTCCTAAAAATGCTCTGCTCAAATGAAATGAAACATTTCATTTTCTGATGGCTGTTAAGTCAGCTTTGGCAGATTGGAAAGATAGTAGAGTGAGACATCACTTTTGAAGGCAGTGGAAAGCAATGAAAGAATGTTTTCCTGCATGTACTTTAAGCAGCTCACAACTAATTTTCAGGAGTCAGCAGCAGCCTGATCACTGGGGTCAGTCCAGGGGATCCCTGCCAGCAGCTGTGGGTTTTGTAACCATGTGCACTCCCCACACCAGCGTTCACAGGACGTGGGAAGTGTCCTGCCAGACATAATGCGGAAAAAGACCTCAAGAAGAAGAGAAATAATTAGCCCAGAGCCATTTGCATGCCAAAGTTATATTTGTGTCTGTGAAGAAACAGTGCAGAAGGTGGTGTATGCATTTAGGCTGACATAGACAGGGGCTCCAGGGAAAATCAGAGTAACCACACAAGTGTCTACACACTGCTCTGCACTGGTGTTTTTAAAAGTAATTAAAGTTTTGCATTGTAATAATTTAAATCTTTCCTCTGAAATGCCTCTAAGACTTTCATCTGAAATGCCTTACATTTTGCAGCACTGAGATCACTTTCGCAGATCTGAGCCTCCTTTTCTTGCAAAAGAGGCTGTATTTTCAATTCTTTCATTTTTCAAGGTGGTGCCAAGGGCAGGAAGGAGTCAGTGGCAAGGTTGTAGACCTGGTCCTTATTTCATGTCAGAGAACTGTGTGGGCACTGTCTGAGGTAGCCCATACACACCTCCTTGAAAGAGATGGTTTTTACAAGTTAAATTTAAAAAAAAAAAAAAGGCTTAAATTTTGGCTCCTTTGGCTGAGGTTCCTGGTTTCCATTTGAAGAAAATTCTTTCACAGCTTTATTTGTATAAGTTCATCAGGACACATTGATACAAGGTAATTACCTCTCTTATTATGCTGTTAGTTCTACTGTTATGCTACACCTCAGGAGAAAAGAAGATTTTATTGATAAAAAAGAGTTACAAATACCTTGAAACTTTTGGGTATCAGGATCAGAGATCAGAGAAAAATACTGCATGTCTACCCATTTCACTTCAGTCAAAGGGCTTTGCTAATTTTTGTTACATTTTGCAGTTCCTTGTATTGTGTATCATTGAAATTTTCATGCAATGAGCCACTAGTCATACCTGAAAACAAACCAAAACAAAAAAGCCAAATCTATAAGAAAGACAGAAGAAGAAGAAAAAAAAAAAAAGCAGGAAAAAAATAAAAAGAAATAAAACCATTAAGAATGTGTTATATTATCAAGTAGTATTTTTCTACAACCTGTAACTTGACTGGCATTCAGAATTTAACAGTTCCTATTTTAGAACACAGGAAAGACAAAGCTGAAAACATCAAACTCATAAGACACAGACAAATGAAATTGCTATCCAGAAAATCATCAGTTTATGAGTTGCAAATTTGAGAAGCAGGATGCTGAAATTTTATTTTCTAGTAGTCAGATAAAAGATACAGACTAATCTTTAGGTTAAACAATGTGTTCCATCTGTGAAAAACTAAGGAAATTAATCCGTTGGCTAAACAGATTAATTTATACCTGTTGTCTATCTTCTCAAAACTCTGTGAATAAGAAAGGAAAAGTTTGGTGAAGTCTCTTTCTTAAGATGTATTTCCTTAAGCAGCAACAAAAATCATTGCTACTTCCCCATGTGTGTTAAACTCAAATCTTTACTGATTCTCATTTTCATCTGTCAGAAAAATGAGATGAAAAGAAGGGTGTTGATCCCCTGAAGGTTTCTCCAAGTTAAACAGATTTTTGCTCTTATTTAAGTGGCATTTTTAACCAGTAGAAGACATTCCTCATAAACCAGATATCCTTTGAACCTCCAGAAGCTGTCATTTATGGGAAATATAACAGTTTTTTTGTTTGTTTATTGGTTGGTTGTTTGGTTTTTTTACCTCACAGGTGCCAGGATGAGTGCCCAGTGGGGAGCTACGGGCTGCTTTGTGCTGAGACCTGCAAGTGTGTGAATGGTGGGAAGTGCTACCACATCAGTGGTGCCTGCCTCTGTGAGCCAGGCTACACTGGGCAGCACTGTGAGACCAGGCTCTGCCCCGAGGGCATTTATGGCCTCAAGTGTGATAAAAAGTGCCCCTGCCACATGCCCAACACCTGGAGGTAGGCTTTGCACCCTCTACCCTGCTTTGTTTTTTCTTAAACAGAACACAGAAATCCAAATATAACTTGAAAAGAGGTATTTCCTGATTTTTCTAATACTTTCATGCAGACTGAAGCAGCTAAAGACTTGTAAGTATTTGGTATTCTCTGACTACAGTGAGAAAGAAAATACCATCCCAAAAGATGCTTTGAATTTTTACTTGCAAGCATGTTTGATTGTCATATTCACTGCTGTGTTTGGTCTCTGACCCATTAAATAAATATTAAGACAAAGCATGACCTTTATCTGTGTTTGCTACCTGAATAAATCATTCTGTTTTTCACTGTGACTGAATAAAGTCAGTACACAAGGGCTGCCTCTTACATACTCTGGTTTACTGTAGATGAGAAATAATTGAATTGAAATCAATAGATGTTTAAAGTCTTCTGATTAGGGCATGAGAAGCTTGGACATTTCTCTCAGTCTCTTTCTATAAGAATTTCTGTGGGTGACTGAATTTAGTACAAAATTTCAAAAGCCTTACCTACTGTATAACTGGGAAAAGTACATTTATTGTCATTTAAGAGCTTTTTTGAGTGAGCAGGTAAAATCCAATCTGTGGAAATCAAATGAAAATAATTTTCCCATTAGTTAGCTTTTACACATCTCTCCTCATTCAGGAAATGATGAGCCCTGGTTTTTGAGGTTTTTGTGCATTTTGACAGCATTTGAGCATATTGTTAGGAAAATATAAAAACTAGTTATTTGCAGACACAGTTTCAGCTGTGAGGGAGGGATGTCAGATGTCAGTTGAGGCGAATCAGAATATTTATAGAACAATTGTGGACAGCTTTCTCTTGTTACAAAACAGTTCTTCTAATTAGATACTGTGGTCATTGTGCATTCACTTACACCTAATTGCATTACTAATAACAGTACCTTGGAGAAGGGTCGTGAGCACAATTTAAATTTTTGCTATTGAAAGTAGCTGTGAGGGTAATTTGCAGGAGCTACTGAGTGTCACATAGAATGCTGCTCTACATTAATAGAAGAGGCACTTTTTCTCATAGACAAAATAAAAGCCTTTAGTCAGAATTTAGCAGTGATGTTAAATCCATGCATGGAAATAGCCACTCTGTTAATTGTTTGTGAAAAATTATTTTGTGCTTTGTTGCAGTTGTCCAACACACCTTTTGTTGACAAACTGTGTGACAACAAACTGAATAATTTTCCCCTTCCAATCATATACTTTTACAGTTGTGTACTTGTGCTTTTGCTCATCCCATTTGCCTGAAAAACCCTGAAAAAATAGAGAAGAGTTTTGATGTAAAATCAAGCAGTTTATTATTTGGGCAGTGTGTTCAGGAATAAATGGCATTATAATGCAGGGCCCTCCAGCTCTCAGATTAGGCTAGCACACCACACACTATTGTGTTATGAATTATAGTTAGCTACTTCCCTACAGAAAATCTGTCTGCAGACTGTTGCAGCAGCCTGGTTTGACAGGAATGCATTGCACTGTATACCATTTCTAATATTACAGGGATTACTTCTGATTCATGTCCCACACAGCTGTTCCTTCATTTATACCACTGGAAGAGACAGCTCGTGGTCAAATCAGATCACAAATGTTCACAAGTAAACAACAGCATTTGGCTGGTCTTTTTTTTTTTTTTTACATTTCTCCCCCTGAATGACAAATCCCAGCCCTGAAGGTGCTGGAACATATTTGACAGAGCATCATGATGTGTGAGAAAAATATTTTCATTGCTTCACAAGTATATTTTACATTTGTGTTAAGTTGGTTCTCCTTGGGTCAGGATGTGCCCAAGACCATAAATATCAGGAATCAGGGTAGTGATGTAGAAGACAAAACTCTCTGTGGGCACTTGAGGCTTTTGAGTATCTTTTGAAAATCTTTTTAGAAGCCAGTTGTGCCTGGTTGTCCTCACTTCTTGATGTCAGTCAGCCATGAAGCAACTCTTTAATCATGTCAGGGAATATCCTCAACCCTCTCTTGCCCTCCACAAGCACTGCACTAATTCATTTAGCAGAAAAGTAATCTCAGGGCATGCAAAAAAAAAAAAAAAAAAAAAAAAAAAAGGGGGGAGGGGGGGGGAATGCCTTCTGCAAATAAACTTTGTGTGTCTATAGGTCTGGGGTTCTGTTTTGGGGGCCCTTGATTCTATAACAGCTTTTTTCATCTGGGTGTGATCACTGGTTTAGATATCCTCAAAGAGGAGCTTTTGGTAGGCTTAGAGCTCTAGGTTATTGGTATTAATCAATACAGAAATGAACAGAAAGGTTAATTGAAAAAAAGTGCTTAGCTCTAAAAAATACTGCTCTAAAGAAAGTATATGTAAGTTCCAGAATACAGCTATGTTTTCTTCACATACTTCTCCACATACATAGTTGAAAAATGCACATTCTTTGGTTTTTACTCCTGTTTTATTTGATTAACAAAAATTGCATCAAAACAGCTCTGACATTTATTCATTATTTGCATTTTGGGTAGGCTGAGCTACAGGGATTTTGCTGCTGCTGTTGGTTGATGGCAGCTCCTGGAGATGAAAGGCAAGCCCTTCCTTGCTCTTGGTTTTACCAGCAGCCTTTATTAAATGCTCTGTAGAGCATAAAAATAGCTATACTTGAGAGATTTTAATCTGTTTGAGGGCCCCAGAGGACAGCAACAGGTAAAGTCCTTCTTGTACCAACACCCTTGGTGCAGTTCAGCCTGCAATTAAGATTTATTCATGACATGAACACTATGGGTTGTTTTTTTTTTCTTGTCTCATGCCCTTTCTGAGACACCCATGTAGTTTTATTGGTGGAATTCATTTTTGGTTCATGTAGTTTGGCTCTGTTTTAAAAGTAAAGATTAGGGCTTTTTAAATTTCCATTTTTCTAATGGGCCTGTATGTACAGGTGCAAGAACTTTTAATGGAAATTTTGTATTTATTCATATTATGTTTATATTTATTTTTTAGGGTGCTGCACAATTTGGTTGGGTACTTTAAAAGCAAATAAGTAAATGAAGCATATAAAGATAATTATTTTCACTTAAATCCTTCAAATACATAATATGAACTACCCACAGTAATTTATTTTTGTCTCTGTTCAGAGTAGGGTTGCATTTCCAGCAAGTGTGAACAGACAGCCAGAAATAAAAGAGGATATACTGCCAGTATCTCCCAGCATCTCTTTATATCCCTACCTTAATATTTAAACATTATTGCCAATTAAGATAACTGCGTGAGAACCCATCAGAAACCTCCAGAAGTGCTTTGGCTTCCTACATCTAATTACAAATCATGGAATACTAATTTCAGCACCAATCAATACGTGGGCAAGGGCGCCTCAGTGACACTCACTGGGGCCACAGAATTATCAATGCCTCTGCCTCATATCCAGTGCTTCCTCATGCGTGTGGGCTCCCCTTCTCCTGGAAGGGGAAAAAAGATAAAAAGCCCACAACAAGCAACACTTCCAATCGGGAATTTACAGGATTCCGTGATTTCTGGGATTTTTATCATAAGGTGCCACTGAATTTATGTTATGAATATATTCTGGTTCTTATCCTAGCAACTATCTAGTTGTGGATTGATTTTTTTTTTTTTTTTAATTTTCTCTGCTCTGTATTCCTGCACTAGTGAGAGCTCCAGGGTCCTACAGGAATTTAGGATAGGAGACAAACCTGATTATCTTGCTGCATCATGTGTCTTAATAATTTTGCCCATGTTTTATATGAGAATATCTCCATTTCATCTTGTTTCATGGCTGGCATGCAGGTCACTAACAAATAATCAGGGCTGTTCAGTATGAGCATCATGAGTTTTGAACAATTTCTGCAGGAAAAGGCCTTTCCTCTCACTTTATATCAACACCATCAAAGGTATTTTAATATCCTGAAGACCCACACATTTTTATGGTGCCATATTGTTTGCATTAAATATGCAGAAAGCAGAACACATAGTGATGTTCCAACTTTCACAATCCTTGCCTTCCCTGATTAGCAATGGTTATTTTCAGCAATTTTAAACTCTTACTTGGACAAGAGCAGCCCTCAGGTCTAAAAGCAGTTGTAACTAATGTTGTGTTCCCATGTTACACTGCAGCTCTTTCAAAGATTGTTGTTGTAATGTTATAAATGTGCAGCAGGTATTCTTTCAGACATTCAAATGCTCACAAAAATACTCAGTTTCCAAAACACCCCACACACAAAGTCAGCAAGTCTTGCAAAACCAGGCTCTTCTCATGGGTCATTTAATTTGTCTGAAGAAAGGATTTTTTTTTTTTTTTGGTCCTTCCAGCACTCTTAAAGGAGCTTCACTTCAATCAGTGGGAGGCAAATATCTCCAAACAGTCTTCCCATTGTAAATATATTGGATTTGGATACTAAGGCCTTCCTTTGGTGAGAATTAAGCAAATGCTTTGTCTGCCAGAGTGCTACAGAGCTCCCCATTGTGTCCCCTCTCCCAGCCTATATATCCTTGCACAGCTGATGATGTCCATTTGTTACGAGGCAGCAGCTGCCTGCGTGGCCCTTCAATGAAACTGCTGTTCCAGGTATAGAGGCAGCTGCTGTGCCACCAGGTATGGCCAGCAGAGAGGGCAGATATTCCCCAAAAGGTCACTGCTCTCATGCTATAGCTGGCTTCTGCCCAGGGCTGAAGGTTTTTTACCATTCTCAGTTGTCCTCTTCCAGACTAGTTTAATGAAGAGAACGTTCTTGCTTTGCTGATGGGGTGCTGTGTTTTTATTTCCTGTTGGATGCCATGCTATTTTTCTTGATCATGTTTCTCAGACAATATGCTGCTGAGCTTCTGTAGGGTTACAGAAAATGATCCTGATAGAGTGGGAATCTAACAACAAATGTTGGGGAATTTAATGGTTTCATCCTCATAGTATTTGTATCCGGGGATATTTGTCTTATGGTAAAAACTGTATTTCAGCAAGGTTTCTGTTCAAATAGAGAAAATTATACCCTTCATTTCTTTCCATGTCCTCCCAGAATGTCTGTGTGTTGTATGTTGCATTTCCTATCACAATTGGCACATATTTTTATGTAAATACACCAAATTGTGTTGTGGGAAGTAAAATCATCTCACGCAAGGCCCTTCACGCAACCCATCTGCAGCAGGGGGGATTTTGGGGTGTTTTTGGTTTTTTTGTTTGTTTGTTTGGGCTTTTGGTGGGGGGGGGTGGTTGTTTGGGGGTTTTTTGTTGGGTTTTTTTTTTTTTTTTATATTTTAGGGGGTTTTTTGTGTCCAGTGCAAAGAAAACAATACTTATGCCACATTTAGTCCTGAATTACCAAGTTAACCTTTCATCCCCCTGCCGTGGCAGCTGTCACCCCATGTCTGGGGAATGCTCCTGCAAGCCAGGCTGGTCTGGGCTGTACTGCAACGAGACGTGTTCGCCGGGCTTCTACGGGGAGTCGTGTCAGCAGATCTGCAGCTGCCAGAACGGGGCTGACTGCGACAGCGTCACTGGGACCTGCACCTGTGCCCCTGGATTTAAGGTAAAAGAGGTCTCACTTTCACAGTTTCGCTGTTTTCAGCCCCAGTTGTGCAACAAATTCTTCAGGGTGCCACCTTGCCCTTTCTCCTCCGCTGTGGTAAAAGGGAAATGAGGGTGTTTGGGTAGCACTGCTTGTGCTGTAGGACCCTGAAAAATCAGCATTTCTGGTGGGTTCTCACTGCTGAAATGAAGGCATTTTTAGAAAGAGAAGTTAATTCCTTTATGAGATGTTGGTAAGAATGAGGGCGTGCTGTTGAGGTGTAAGTAAAGGGAGGAATGGTGGGTTTCAGTCATCAGCTCCTCACACTCCATCCACAGAAACCCCAGCCAAAAGCACTGCTTTTTATACTTCAGGACAGATTATTCTGCAACTTTTACACACATTTCCTGTTACATGTGCTTTGGATGCTAATCCTAACATTTTACAGTATGACTGTTCTTGTGAAAGTAATAACTGAAAACGTCAGCCAGATTAGCTCTTAAAAATATTTTACATACCCACATAATTTACTATTACACTACTTTCTTACAGTGTTTTGACTTCATAAAGAGCTTCTTTATTACTGTCCCCTGATCCACCTGATCTAACCAGGTGCTATGTGACCTGAGCTCTCAGAGCAAATCATAGAAAACTAATACTTACTCAAATAGACTTTAAAATACTTCAAAAGCTTGAAAAGTGTCCCTCTCCCCTAAATTAAAGATAATTTATTGACAGCCTAGGACTTGCATGGGCTATATTCTTTTCTAGCTTTTGTGTCACTTCAGTCAGTTGTATTGTCTGACCCTCCTCAGGTGGTTTTTAGACTCTATTGTTTTTATAATTCAGGGTGCGTCTTGTGGTACCCCTTGTCTCCCTGGGACGTATGGAGTGAACTGCTCCTCTGAGTGCAGCTGCAAAAACGGGGCCACCTGTTCACCTGTGGATGGCTCTTGTGCCTGCAAAGCAGGTAAGTGTCTCCTCAGATGGATTTCGTTTCCCTGTAACTGTAAAATGAAATTGGGTTTTTGAAGTAGAGAAGGGGAAACTTAATGAGAAGCGGACACCTGATGCTTCTGTTACTCTGGGAGGTGAAAACAAGGAAAATGTATTCTCAGGGAAGAAAACTTGTTCTCTGCTCTTTCAGGACATCTGTGGGGTGTACCCTTTATCTGATGTCAGTATTCCTAATCAAAATCATACAAAATCCCAGAATGGTTTTGCTCCATAATTATGGAATTACATAACTTTTCTAACTTTTTTTTAATTGATGGTTTTCATTAAATTTTAATAATTTGTTTTTAATTAATCATAACCCCTATGTTGACTATAAGCAGTGTGTTAGGTTTGAAACATTTTTAGCCACAATTTAGCAGTTTGTCATAAGCAGCTGTTGTGGGAATACTTGGGAAAAGTTATGAAACTTCAAGTTTTCCTTAGCTAATTTTGATGTGCTTCAATGAACAAAGCCTGGGGGAGGGAGAGAGAGAGAGAGAAAGAGAGATGTGTTGTTTAAAATTAATACAAGAAAAGCAGAATTTATGGGCTACAAAGACATTTTGCAGAAACTAGAAGATGAGGAAGACAAGATAACTAAGACTCCATATATGTGTGTTGGAAGCTCCCTACCTGTAACAGATAATAAAAGAGTAAAAAATACAGATTAATTAGCCTGAGAAGTGAGAAATCTATTACTAATAGAGGAAAGAATGCTATGTAATGAAAGAGAATTATGTCATTTAGAACCAATGAATAATAATTTCTTTGTTTGCTAAATATGGATAAATAAGTGAAAAAGTTTAGTGTCTGCATCTGTGTGGAGCACAGAATTTTGTCAGCCACACACACATAGACCCTGACCAGGGATAAACTAATGCCTGACTTGCTGACACAGAAAAAACAGTGTTAGTGGGGTTTATTTATACCAAGGATTTTGGAGGATTTGGTAACAGTTTGGGTTGGAAGGAACCTTAAAGATCATTTTGTTCCATCCCCTGCCATGCCAGGGACACCTCCCACTATCCCAGGCTGCTCCAAGCCCCAATGTCCAGCCTGGCCTTGGGCACTGCCAGGGATCCAGGGGCAGCCCCAGCTGCTCTGGGCACCCTGTGCCAGGGCCTGCCCACCCTGCATGGGAACAATTCCTAATTCCCAATATCCCACCTAAACAGAATTTGCTAGACAAATAGCCACTAAATTTTTCAGGCACTGACACTGTTAAATCAGTTATGCAGCAAATGTGGAACTTCTGCTCTTTTCAGAGACAGTATGGCTAATTTAACCCTGTTCAGGCTGATACTGCAAAGCAGCTAGGTCATGAGAATAAAAATATTCCTTGGGCAATGCAGAGTCCTATCTTCCTGTATTCCATGCAGTTTTAATCATGCTACAGTGAAAGAGGACAGCAAAAAGTAAAATTAAACTGAAACTAGGTACTTGTCATGTAAACAAAGGAAAAGAATAAATCCTGGGAAGACAGCTGAGAGAGAGTGTCTCAATTTCCTAGTCAAATTACAAAAATTACATTTTTTCCTGAAATGACCCCTGAATTTGAAGTTATCAATGAAGCACGAGGCAGCCTGATTGCTGTGCATGTGTTTTGCATAGCCTATTGATCAGTCTCAGGGCAGAATTATTTTTCCCTCCACTTACTGTAAACAAGGTACAAAATTAGAAACTTGGCCTGTGTCACTGGTGATGGTAATATGTGACTGACTGCCTCACACTGTTCCTCTTGAATCTGATGGGAGATCACATTTTAAAAAATCTATTCACATCCCAGTCTATCCAGTCTGCAAACCATTGTTACTGGGCATGATCAGTGGTGAATGCTGCATTTTACAGCTATTTTCCATTACATTTCTTTTTTTATTTGGAGAAAAGTACAGAAATCATCTAAAACATCTACTGTGTTCCCTCAAAGGATCTAGTTTATACAACACTTTAATATTTTCCTCTTTTTTTTTTTTTTTTTTTTTTTTTTTTTTTTTTTTTTTTTTTTTTTTTTTTTTTTTTTTTTTTTTTTGTTGTTAAATACATGTTAAACCATATTACAGGACTGCCTGACTTGAATGCTGGTGGAACAATTACAAAAGCAGCAGCATGAGCCTAGGGAAAATATTCCTAATTGGTTTTAGGCTACACCTTAACATTCTCAGTGTAGTTTTGAGCTTCTCAGTGAAATGTCAAGGTGCCTCTATTTCCATTTCAGATCTTCCATCAGTCTCTTTTGCTTGTTGGCACCCATCTGCAGATGTGTGCTGTGCACAGATGTTACAAGGTGCCCTTGAGCACCTCTGTTCCAACCTGGACAGGCCCTCAGCTGAAGCAGCTGATAAATCCTGCAGTGAATTTTACCCCAGTATTGCCCATCTCAGAGACATGAAACACCCTCTGAGAAGAATGGGGGGAAACCTGAATAATTTCTGACTTTAATCCCTTCTTTTTTTTTTTTTTTTTTTTTTTAATTTCTTTTGGCAGGTTGGCATGGTGTGGATTGCTCCATAAATTGCCCCAGTGGCACGTGGGGACTGGGCTGTAACCTGACCTGCCAGTGTCTTAATGGAGGGGCTTGCAATGCTCTGGATGGAACCTGTACCTGTGCCCCAGGATGGAGGGGAGAGAAATGTGAACTCCCTTGCCAGGTAGTTTAATAATTTCACTGAATTTTGAGGTTTTTGTAGGAGAATATTCGGCAGGGTGGGGCATCTGTCATTCTTTGTCTCCATGGGAATGAGTCCCTTTGGAGCACACAGGATGGGGTGCAGGGTCAGGGATAGGCACTAAAAATTCTTGTAGTATTTCTCCATCAAATGCTATCAAACTGGTACTTTTAAGTGTAAATAATGAGAGAAAAAATACAAAAAATACACCCCAAATCAAATTATGACATTTTGTTACAGTATGAATAAAGAATTTTCATTCCCTCTCTGTCAAAAGTGAGAAATTGCTCTTACCACCCAGTTCCATGATGGGTCTTTGCTTTTCTCCTGGGGCTTTGGCTTCTACTCTCTCCCAGACTTTGGAAAATCAGAAATCATTGTGAGGGCAATGGCATGCTCCTTATCAGTTCTGTTCCACCTTGTAATCTGCAGCTTTGGGAAAATAAAATACATAAATTCAAATAACGTAATTTCAGAAGTTTTTAAATTGTAAAATTGCAAGTGGATTTTTTTTATTGTGTAACTGTTTGGTATCAATTATATTTTATACACTGAAAAGAAATATTTTATAAAAAGTGGGTTTTTCCAGGGTCCACTGTTTTCAGTGATGGGTGTCAATTTTCTGGAAAACTTTTTAACAAAAATAATTATTAAAATAAATGCTCTGTGCCCTTCTTTTCCCTTCCCCTGACAGTTGTTAACTTTTGCAATGTATCTGCAGAGTAGGTTGTTGGTTTGTTCTAACTGCAAAGGAATCACCTGAAGGGAACACACACCCTGTAAATAACACACTTAAGCTTCTTTCAGTTTGGACAAGCTCTACTGAGCAGTGACATGATGAGAGTAGCTGAACTGCAGCAGAAAACTGGAAATCACCTCATTTTCAATGAAAATGTTTTCTGCTGAACTGCACTAGGAACTCTCAGGAGTGATTATTTGTGTCGTTGCTTTTGGTTTTAAGATGAAGCACTCCTGCAGTGAGTAAAGTGGCAAAGAAAATTGAATATATTCTGGAAAGCTGATGGCAGTACCACCTGTGCAGTGTTTCCAGCAATGCATCTCCATCAGAAGACTGATTTTTCTGTTTCCTCAGGCAGCTTTGTTTATCACTTAGTGCCTGAGTCTGAAGAGTGATGAGACCTCCCAAGCTGCATTAGCTCTTCCAAAATGGACATTTAAAAAAGATATGTATCATTTCAGAGCGACTGCATCTCTATCCCAAACTTAGTAACATAAAGCTTAAAACTATTTCTGTATCAGATAATTCAGCATGCCCAAGCTCATTGTCTTCTTCTCCCTCTCTCCATCTGTATCAAACAATGTCCATAAGCATTTACCTATTTCAAATGCAAATTCTGCTTCAAAATTCCAGAGCAGGGGAATAAACAGAAATTGTTTCTTCAAATAATAATAAATATAATAATTTATTAAAAAATAGTTCAAATACTTCCAGTTGTCTGAAATGTTTTTCACGTCTGAGCAGAGACTTTATTTAAATCAATGTATTTCAATTTGTTTCAGTAACTTCAGAACATTATTATCACTGCTCAGATTGTTGTTCAAGATTTGAACTACAGTTTGGACTACAGTTGTCATGGTTTAAGCCTGGCACAATACCAGTGCCCCCATGAGAACACCTACTTCCCTGGCACCTACTGTGAGATATGATCAGAGACAGAGCAAAGCAGGCTCCAACTTAAGGTTAAAAAGAAAAAAAAAAAAAGCATTTATTAACCTACAACTACAAAGGAAGACACACAAAACACAATAGAACATAAGATGAAAACCTTCCAAAATTCTTCCTCCTCCCCCCACCAAATTTCCAATTTCATTGCCACCCTTCAGACAATCGATTCTCAGTCTCTTGAGGAGAGAGAAGTCCCTCTTGCGCCACACGCCTTCCATGTCCAGTGCTCTCACCACTGCACATGGATCAGAGCTGCTTCTGGGGTTTTTCATTTTAAGGATACTTTGACCAGTTCCAAAGGGAGCACAGTCCTTCTCTTTTTGGGACACCTGTCCCCCCCAAATTTCACCCCCTGGGGCCGAGGGGTCTCTTGAACAGAGATCGTCTTCTTCTCTTCTTCGAGACGGAGGGCACCACCACACCCTCCTCACCCGTCGTCTCTGTTCACTCCTCCACATCACTGCACTCTCTTGGCTCTGAGCCATCGCCTCCCCCTAGAACGCAGTCTCTGTGGCACAGAAACACCCGTGGTTCTGCTGTGGCTACACAAGAAAAGTCCAGCCCAAAGCCACTTCATCATCTCCTCCCACCTAGAATTTTCCTCAACATCTTCTCAATCTCAACATCTTCTAAATCTCATCAACTTCAGGAGGACTCAGCTTTTGCAAGGTTCTCATCTTCCTCAAAGGGGTTAAAAGTCCCGAGCTCTCTCTCTCTGCCGGTTTACTTCGTCAACTCCCACGCCTGTCTGCCCTGCTGGGCACCCCCCCCTTCTCCTTCACGCCGGGCCATTATCACAGGCACCACAGGCACCGGCTCTGTCTCTCTCTCTCTCGCAGGGGGGGGTGGGGGAATGGAGGACGGCTGCCCGAAGCCCTTGCAATGTTCTCCTCCACCCTTGGGCCCAGGCCTGTCCTACCTCTCTCTCTGGCCACATGGCTCCCCTCCCCCCCTGCCCAGCCAAAGGAGCTGGGCAGGGGGGTCTACTCACTCTCCAGCGGGACTCCAAGAGGAAGTTCCCCTGGGAGATCACAGCTTTTAACCCCTGTGTTCTCAGAGGCGTATCCTGCCCTCAGTGGACAAACCAGGTGCCAATATTAAATCTGAACACTGATTGGATTGCCCACACCATCACAAAAAACTTCATTTCCTTTCAAACCACGACATTCCACCCTTCGCCTCTGAGAACACATTTTCTAAAATTATCATCCAAATTACAATAGACAAACTCTACTTAAACAATAAAACCTCTATTAATCTATCATCTTAACCAAAAATACATTACATGCTTTGCTCTTATTCTTCTTGATCACATCTCACAGTTCACCTTATCACTCATCCAAAAATCGATTTCCCGGTCAGGGAACCAAAAATGTCATGGTTTAAGCCTGGCACAATACCAGTGCCCCCATGAGAACACCTACTTCCCTGGCACCTACTGTGAGATATGATCAGAGACAGAGCAAAGCAGGCTCCAACTTAAGGTTAAAAAGAAAAAAAAAAAAAGCATTTATTAACCTACAACTACAAAGGAAGACACACAAAACACAATAGAACATAAGATGAAAACCTTCCAAAATTCTTCCTCCTCCCCCCACCAAATTTCCAATTTCATTGCCACCCTTCAGACAATCGATTCTCAGTCTCTTGAGGAGAGAGAAGTCCCTCTTGCGCCACACGCCTTCCATGTCCAGTGCTCTCACCACTGCACATGGATCAGAGCTGCTTCTGGGGTTTTTCATTTTAAGGATACTTTGACCAGTTCCAAAGGGAGCACAGTCCTTCTCTTTTTGGGACACCTGTCCCCCCCAAATTTCACCCCCTGGGGCCGAGGGGTCTCTTGAACAGAGATCGTCTTCTTCTCTTCTTCGAGACGGAGGGCACCACCACACCCTCCTCACCCGTCGTCTCTGTTCACTCCTCCACATCACTGCACTCTCTTGGCTCTGAGCCATCGCCTCCCCCTAGAACGCAGTCTCTGTGGCACAGAAACACCCGTGGTTCTGCTGTGGCTACACAAGAAAAGTCCAGCCCAAAGCCACTTCATCATCTCCTCCCACCTAGAATTTTCCTCAACATCTTCTCAATCTCAACATCTTCTAAATCTCATCAACTTCAGGAGGACTCAGCTTTTGCAAGGTTCTCATCTTCCTCAAAGGGGTTAAAAGTCCCGAGCTCTCTCTCTCTGCCGGTTTACTTCGTCAACTCCCACGCCTGTCTGCCCTGCTGGGCACCCCCCCCTTCTCCTTCACGCCGGGCCATTATCACAGGCACCACAGGCACCGGCTCTGTCTCTCTCTCTCTCGCAGGGGGGGGTGGGGGAATGGAGGACGGCTGCCCGAAGCCCTTGCAATGTTCTCCTCCACCCTTGGGCCCAGGCCTGTCCTACCTCTCTCTCTGGCCACATGGCTCCCCTCCCCCCCTGCCCAGCCAAAGGAGCTGGGCAGGGGGGTCTACTCACTCTCCAGCGGGACTCCAAGAGGAAGTTCCCCTGGGAGATCACAGCTTTTAACCCCTGTGTTCTCAGAGGCGTATCCTGCCCTCAGTGGACAAACCAGGTGCCAATATTAAATCTGAACACTGATTGGATTGCCCACACCATCACAAAAAACTTCATTTCCTTTCAAACCACGACAACAGTCCAAGTACATAGCAAGCTAAAAATACTGCTTTTCAACAGCATATTTGAGGATTTCCTTTCATTCCAAATCTGATTATATGCAAAGGAAATGCTTAATTTTTTTCTTTTTCTGTATATAAAAATGTATTGTTGAGATGAGTGAAAGGCTCCTTACACTGAAGTAATGTATGATTTTGTTCTGCTTTAGACTTGAAAGACTGGCAGCTGAATAGCTAAATCCTGTGGCACTTAGTTGGAATGTATGCATGAACATCAAAGAACAGCAGATTAATTTTCATACAGGTTTTATGCAGATTTTTAATGTGACTGACACCAATTTTTAGCTTTGAATGTAAATTATTGGGGTTTAAACCTGACATGATTTTTTTCCTTTTTCCTGCCTTTGCTGTGGGCAACCCTGAAATATTACTGTAAATTATACTGGCCTTTTTTCCATGCTCTCTCTTTTTTTTTAATTTGGCTGTGACACTTTTTATTCAAGATCAGTTGACTGTTATACTTTGCCTTGTTTGGAGATTGTAAAAAATCTGCTCTTCTCAGTTTCTTGGGTTGATTTTGTGTGAAATTATCCACCAATCTGTGTGCCAGCTTCTATGGAGACAGCAGGAAAAGCAAATTCAAATGCTTAAATGTTTCCCATGAAAAAATAAATACACCAACAGGGTGATTCAACTTGTGAAATCTCCTGTTGATTCAAAAAATGTTGCATAGGTAAAAATAAAAGTTTTGCTTTGTGCACTGCTCCATAGCCAAAGATTATCTCTTTTTGATGGAGTATGTGTTGTAATGCAGAGAGAAATGTTTTTAATCAAGAGAAATGTTTCTAATCAAAAGAAAGTGATAGTTTGCTTTTTTTATGCAGTGAACCTCACACTGAAGGTATCTTGTAATTTAACAGGTTTCACTCATTTTCTTTAAAGTTATACCTCTGTGTGGTACCCATTTTGACCTATAAACAGAGATCTCAGAGTTTGATGCAGAAAGGATACTTAATTGCTTTAGTCTGGGATTTTTCAAGAGAGCATAATTTATTCTTTATCTTCCCCCTTTAATGAAAGAACGAAAGTGTAGGATGCTGACACGTTCCAAACGCCACAAGTATTTTACATTCATAGCAGCCTGGAGATCCAGGAGAGGTCTGTGTCTGCTTTTTGAGGCTGGGCTGACCCTAACCTGTCTCTCCTCTAACTCCCAGCTGCCATCATCTCCGGGGTGTTGTGTTTTTTGTTGCCACAGGATGGTACCTACGGCCTGGACTGCGCCGAGCGCTGTGACTGCAGCCACGCGGACGGCTGCCACCCCACCACGGGCTACTGCCGCTGCCTCCCAGGATGGTCAGGTACAGGACACACCCTTGGGAAGCACTAAAACAGAGTTTCCCCCCCAGGGGGACTTGGTTTTGTGGGCAAAGGAAGAGTTTGTGAGGTTGGATGTGGAAAGGGCCCCTGTTCTGTGGCCGTTGTGTCCCTCCGGTGACTCATGGGTGGGGAAGTTTTGTCCAGTGTGACCTGCAGAAAAACTGGGAATGGAAAAGGAAACTTTAAAGCTTGGGCACCTCCTCTACACAATTCCTTACAAAAGTGGTGATGAGCTGTAAATATCCAAGGTTGTTCTGGCAGCTCTAGGGTAAAGCATCCTGTACAGGAACTCAAGAAACTTCGTTCAGGCAGCCAAGAAGAGGATGAACCATTATCCTAACTTGTCAGCCTCCTAACTTGTCTCAAACCAAGACAACTGTGCTGTCATTTCAGTGTCTCAGCCTTTTTTAAGTTTCTCTGCAGATATTTGTCCTCTACAAAAATTATCTCACAACTTTTCTTTTTCTTTTTTTTTTTTTTTTTTTTTTTTTTTTAACATTGTTATTTTAAGGACTACGTCAGTTGAATCATTCACCAAAATTTTTGTTGGGCACTGTTATTGCACCCTCTTGCTAGTGAAGAGCAAGATTTTTTTTTTTTGAAGACATGATGGAACTCTGCAGAAAGGCAGCTATCATGAAATGTTCCCTTTATGTCTAGAAGGGAGTTTTCGGTCTCACTAATCTCTCTCTAGGATTTTTGAGCTTTAAATTTGGAAGAGCTCTTTGATCTTCTGTAAAGTTTAATTAACACTGTAAGTTTTCCCCCCTTGGAGTGTTCCAGCTCCCTCTCTGTGATGCTGCAGTGTTGCAAGGATCACACAGATCTCACATCACCTGTCTGTGTGGGCTCCTTCCATTTAATAATGTGGAGTCAGAATGAAAAACAAATCTTAAATGAGCAAAGCATGTTTGTGCTCTGAAAATCAGTGATCTGTGTTTTATTTGTGATTTTAGACATAATCCACTCTTCTGTGAACTAATGTTTAGCCTAACTGATTTGTAGGTTCATGATAGAATTGTTTTCTTTTTTTCTGTGGTGCTTTTAGACAAAGTAGGTGGAGGTGAGCTTATAACCTCCTCAGATAGGTACAGTCTTGCTCTTGTTTTTTTCCCAAACCTTATTTTTGTATGCTCTTTCTTCCTAGCTCTCTGGATGGATTGCCAGCATCTTGTTTGAAGTACATAATACTCAGTGTCTACAATTCAGGTTGATTAACTGTAGCTGATTACAGCTTACCTGCTGTTTTTTCTACTTTCTGTTCAGATGAACATGACTTTTATGATTACTGGGGGTAGGATGTGGAAATCTCTAGGGGATACAGATACACAGGCACACAAAGAGCTCCTGCTTTGCTCTGGAAGACCAAACCTCTCTGTTATTTACTAATTTTTCTGTTTATTATCTCTTTGAGAAGGCCTGTCTCACCATTTCCTCTCAGTGTGAGGGAGAGGAGCTTTAAGAGCCAGCACTCACCTAACTGAGGCAGGACTTCTTTTGGTTCAACTCTCTTCCCACAAGCTGTGGGACTTGTGGAAGTGTGACTTGTCATCAGCCACTCAGATGCCTCAGGAGTACAGAAATTAGTAGAAGCTACCTGAGTGAATTACAAAAAAAATACTATTAGCCTTATACCAGCTATTGCTGTTTTTCCTGACACTACTTTGTGTTTGTTTTGTTACGATGTCAATGTCCTTAACTTTCAGGTAGTTTTCAGGTAATTTTGTGTGTGTGTGTTTGGACACTTTTCCACAGACTTACATTTGAATCTGCTCAAAATGGGATCTCATGAATTACTAAATGTATTATTTAAAGAATACCCACCATAGAAACGTGTGAAGAGTTGCTGATCTTAATGGTGCAGGTAGTAGAGCTGTTCACAAGTCCTAAGGGCACAGCTTCAAGTACATCCTGGGAGTCTTCTAAAACTGAGACACACAATCAGGGTCAAAATTAATAGATCCAGGTTAAAATAGGCAGTTTTGAAAGGCCAGATTAAAAGTCTAGCAGCATTTCTTAAAACACATAAAAATTACCTGGCCAGTGTGATATAACTAACCCAGGGTGTGACAGAGGCTTCAAGTGCAGCACAGACCTTGACTGTGCTTGGATTCAGGTATGGGAAAGGATAATATATGTCAATAATATAGATTATATAATATATATTAAGATAAAGACATAATGTTGTAGTTTTGTATAGTGAAATCTTACTTCGCCTTTGTTCTTAAAAGGAAAAATACTTCACAAGAAAGAGACTTGAGGCCTAATTACTGATAAAGTGGAGCCCCCCATCCCTGGATGATGTTACCAGGACAGCATGTGTCTGACAGACTAGTTTTGACATGTTAGTGATGTCTAGACACACTTTACAACATCCACAGCATAGCTCACTTTATACTCAGTGTCTGGAAAAAAAATCCTCCTCCCACACTTTGCATGTCAGAGCAATACCCAGAGAGGAATCCAGGCTTTGTGCAGATGCTTATATTTGGAATGATTTTAAAAAAAGGAGGGAATACTTCAGGAAAGGGCTCCCAAATAGCTGTGCTGTAACAGTGCATTGCAGGAATAGCAGAAGATTGTAGGATTAAGGAGGGAGGTTTTGTGGAGAAGCAGGTGGAGGATGTGTGGAAAATACAGGAGCTTCTAAAATGAATGAAATTATGTGGCTTGGCCTTTGTTTTGTTTTTGATGTTGGATTTATGAAAGTACCCATCAGGCCTGCAGACATAATAGTTTTGCGTGGGTAGTGTTACCTACCTAGCTGAAAAACAAAGAGAGGGAAAACCAGATTTTGGATCAGTTTAACGCTTATCTAACACAAATGAAGAATTTAGTTGCTTAAAACCCTTGGTGTTAAACCAATTTTAACCAGTGTTGAATACATTTTGAGGAAGCTTCAAAATGTGAACTTTTATTTCTTGGTTTTAAGCACAAATAAATCCGTGACGCCAAGGTGGACTTCCCAAAATGGTTTGATGCCATCAAAACAACACAGACTTTCCAAGAAGGTATTTTAAGTGCAGCATTTTTCTCAGCCCTGTGAACAGAACAGCTATCTGCACTTCCCCCAGGGAATTTCATCAGAGGGAATGGTTTATGTAACTTTTCAGAAGCACATGAAGGAGTGACACAGTTGTCCCACAAGGCTGGGGAGCAGGAAACGCTGCATGGGGAGGGTGGGTCAGTGACCTTGGGGTGTGAGGGAGTTCTGGGCTGCTGACGTGGGCACGAGGGCTTGGCCTCAGCCTCCAGACAGTGCTCAGCTCCCCACTGGGTCAGCAGTGAGATGCTCTAAGGTTTAGTTTTGTTAAGTAGTTTTTAGTTTGTTTTTGAGCATGCCCAGGGTGTTCTCTTCTCCTTTTTAGGTTCTGCTTAGGAGTAAAAGTTCAGTTTTTCACACAACTATTGTGTTAAAAGAGTCAAGAAACAGTTAAAATTAACTTTAATTACATCTCTGTTTTTATTTGGGGCTGCTGGTTTTCATTTGGGCTCTGTTTCATGCTAAACAGAAGTGACCTATGTTTACAGGAGCTCTCTTAGAAATGCTGTGCTCTTTTGTAGTTTGCAAAATACTTTCCCTCTGCAGCAGCTTAATTCTGTTTAGGGAAGGAGGAGTTAAGGGTGATGTTTTTTTCCTGGCAGTCGGACCATTCCGTCACGTTCCAGGAGCCACATGACAGGATGGCACAAATGAGAAACATCCGCCCACACAGAGGATGATGTCTGCCCCAAACTCCCTCATCCCTTGACATTTTCACTGTATCTTATAAATAACTTCTTGTTCATTTGGAGGGAGAATACTTTTTCATTTCTCACTAGCCTGAGAGTGGAGAAGAGTAGGAACTATTAAAATAGAAAACAGAAGAAACACACAGAAAATATACTCTCCTGATAGGTAATGATAATTCTCCTATTAAATTATGCCAAAACTTTTGGTTAACTTCCATTATAAAGGTATATCTGACATTTCTCTCAGCAAGCAAACCAACAGGCACCATGATAGTTTCACCCCTTAATCTTATCTGTTCTGCAAGCAGCTGTCAAAATAAATTTCTCCCAAATTTCCTGGAAGATTAGGGAACCCATATTTTTGCAAACAGAGTTTTCGCATTAAAGCATTAATCAATTAAATTAAGTAAAGCAATATGATTAATTAATTAAAGTGGCAAAAGCTTTTTCCCTCCAGACAGTTTATTAGTGTAATTGCAGTGATGTGGGTGTTCCTGATCAGACATCACTGCTCTGCTTCCCCCGGTGCAGCTCTGCTGTACCTTTGCATTTGTGAGGAGATGTCACGTCAGGGTGGCGCGACATTTGTTACTCTCAAAATCGATTTAAAGGCTATGTGATGCCAGGGATTATGAAATACCACCAGTCTGCTATCTGTACCAAAACAATGGCAGTGGTTTGTGGAAAAGACAGATGCAGTAATACCAGCCCACATTTCACCAGCAGGCTGAGCGTTCACCCACAGGCTGCAGGAGGAGGGGTGTCAGTGACTTTTTCTGTGCTGGACACCTGCTGGCATTTCTCAGCTCACCCATCACCAGATGTGTTGTTTCTGTGTCCTTCCATGTGCCTCTGACAGTATTTCTGAGAGGCACATTTGTTGATGGATTATAAAGGGGAGGTCTGCCATCTGACACCCACTCTGGTGGTGGAAACACCCAGGTCTGCTGGGAGGCTGCAGCTCTGCCTTCATCCTCAGCTTTCCATGAGTATGCATTTTTCCCTGTCCTGCAAAGCAAAAAAAAAAACAGAATTGAAAGGGTTCTGTCTCACCTTTGGAGCAAAAATGAGCTGCTGCTGCAGCACCAGTGCACCCAAGATAAGATTCTCTTGTAAAAACATAGTTTTCCCTCCACTGCCACCAGTTCCACCTGGCCTCCTGAAGGATGAAGCCCCATTGGAAGGAATACTCAGTGAGCTGTAAAATGAAATTATTTCTGAGCACTCTCTCGTGATAAATGACAAATTTGCTTTTCAAGCTTGGGGAGAAGAATTCTCCAGTGAGAAGTTTGGTCCCACCCTACATCTGGGTTTCGCTGTGTCCGTAGGTCTGTTCTTTGTGTGCTGTGGTGGATTTTTATGTGGGAGAAATACCCCCCTTTTAGAAAAAAAAAAATTGCTTTAAATCAGTGATTAGGTGTACCTGTTTTCTGCCTACAAGTTGTAAAAAATGAGAATTCTTATTTCCTGGTGGCTGTCTAGGGGACTGAGAGATGAAAAGAAGAGCACCTGTGGAGTGGATAACAGTGTGTAGTAAGAGTATGGCCTTCAGAAGGATACCCCAAACACCTCAAAAGGGATTCTACCACTAGAATTGGCAGATAAGGATTTCTGCCTTCAAACTCAGATGTCCTTGTTGACAGCCTTTTCTAGCTAGCTTCTGACCAAAATTTCCAGTCATGACTCTGCTGCTGCTGCTGCAGGGAAGCAGCTGAAATCTGGACTTCGACAGAAAAATCTCTGATCCTCTCATTAGCTCCTCAGTTTGGGACTCTTAAATTATTTCCTCTTGCTACCTTCAGCAGTGGAATAAGGTACCACCCTCCCTCAAAGACAGTGAAGGTACTTGAAAATAGTTCCTGTGACATTTTTCACCACCTCCCTTTCTTTGGGCTGCCTGTAATTTGACAGAGAAATTAGGAAAGTAATTCTCACCATCAGAAATTGCAGCTGCCTTGAATAGAAATGCTAGTTTTCCTCAAATATAAAGGGCAAGCTCTTGGACCATAATGAGAAAGCATCATTAGCTTTAATGACACCAGGATTCCTCCAGCCTTTGAAGGTCTTGTTCCTTCTTTAGTTTGGGCTATAACATATCCAGTTTTGCACTGACACATGGGAAATACACCAGTATATAAATAGTTTTTAATTTTTTAATACTGGAAAGTTCCATGTGTGTTAATATAAATTGCACAGCAAATAAAAAAGATATTATTTACAAAAAAAAAAATTCTTCCTAAAGTTTGGATAACCTTTTATCAGACTAATGGAAATATAATAAGGTGTAAAACAGCACTTACTCCTATAGTGAATTTGCCTGTGAAGATAGTAAGAAATAATTGTTAAATTTTTTTCCCCCGCTTCAAGTGCTAAAACAAATCAGCTCTTTGTTGATCGGAGTCGGGTGGGTCACTGAGTCTCAACTTAAAAATACAGGATAGGGAGTGTGCAAATGCTCTGCTAGCATGGGCAGAAGGAGTGGTATCCCTGAAGAATTCTTCACTTCATTCATGCAATTACGAATGCTGGGGGAATGCTGATTTGGATGTGAGGCCCCCAGCATAAAGCACTGGGCATTAAATGCACGAGCATTTCTTCAGAGCAGCTTAGCCGAAGTTTATCATGACCATTCAGCTATTGCCTAGCAACTTGTGAGGGCCATCAAAGAGCTCTTTGTCCATAGCTCTGGCAAAAACATTTTCTCGCAGATATCCTTATCAGTATCAGAACCAACATGAAAACTTAATAAAAACAATTTTATTGTGCAAGAGATTATTACTTGCACGAAAGTGTGGCAGTCATCAACCAGTTGGTAACACTGTTATAAAAGCTGAGTCTAATCTTGCTTTGCAAGGTCTAGTAAAAATGCTTTTTCTCCCTGAATAATTTCTGTATTTTCTATCAAAGCATGGCTTTCCTTTGCTGAAATTTCATGAAAACCAACACTCTGGAAATTAATTTTTAAATTTGTTTTAATTCCTTTAATCTTTTTAAACCAGTTCTTTCTCAAAAATACACATTTGATATTTACAACCAGAAGATACAAAACTCAACTTCTGAACTTACCAAAATAAATAAATAGTGAGTGAGACTGAAAACTATTTTAATAAGTAGATATGAAGTAAATAACTAAATGATTTCAGCCTTGCTGCATTTGTTCTTCACACTCTTAGGACTAAAATTGATTTTCCTAATGATCAAGAGTGAATATAATAAAATTAAAGTGAAACAGAATTGTATTCAGCAGTCTTTCAGTGTGTTATGTTGTCATCACTGTTACTCAGTGACATTTAGTGCACACTGTTTATTTGCTGAGTAGAATGATGCCATTCTCTACCTCCTCATAAGGGATGAGAGTGGGAGATAAAAAGCAGGTTTTTTCAGTTTCCCTAAGGGATGGTTTTCCCTGATGTGTACTGAAGGAGCCCTTTTCCCCCTTTTTTTCATTTTTTGTGGTAGTTTCTGTCTGTTTTAAGCCCTGTGGCTCTGTGCAGCATAGGATCCATTGTCTTCCCCATCCCAGTGTGCCCGCATCACCCTCGGACACTCTGCTGTCATAAAGCATCCTCTGTGCACAGATCAAGGCAGTATAATTGAGCCTGGTGTTATTGTATGTCACTGGTCTACATAATCTCAGATAATGCACTTTGGTAGCTCTTGGCAACCACTGGCTTGTTAATAGTGACCATTATACACTGAGCACCGCTGACACCCATTGAGGCTGTGAAAAATGTCTTTTCTGCAGCAGGGTGCACCGAGTGCAGCTATGTGTGATATGGCAGATAACCCTCTGAGGGGCTCTGCCTGTGTTTTCACAGACTTACAGACCCAAACTCTCAAGTTTGGGAATACCAGAAAAAAAGCAGCAGCTGGAAGAAGTGGTCTTGTTTCTGGGGAAAAAAAAAAATTAATTTAATGCAGTGATGTCATAACTGCTCTTGTGCACCAGCATCTATCAAAATCAAACCTCTCTCTTTAATTTGCTTAAATGAGCTAATGAAAAGTTTGAACTAGACTGCTGAGAACCAAGTCAGCACTGCCTCTCAAATATAGATGGAGACAGGAGAACGACACTGTCTAGGCAGGCGGAAAGTGAAAAAGGAGTGATGTAAGCAGCCTTTCATTTTCTGACAATAGGTTTGTTTTAGGTCAGTACTGGTGATCATTGTGCAATTAGGGCTTTGAGGTGGCCTGGGTACTGTCTGTCAGTATCTGGATTTTTAAAGTCAGGTGTTCTTCTGTAGTGCTGGCACAGGTTGGTGCAATCTGTTGAAACACGTATTTGATTCTTCAGTCTGTTGATTGTCCTGCAGAGAAAAACAGTTCAAGAGTCTGGAGTTCTACCTTTCCTCTAATTAGAGAGTTGGTTTTTAGGTACGGGCAGCTTTGCAAGGCACATGCTGGGGGTGTTGAGGAATCACCTCTTATCAGCAAACCGTGTAATTATTTCTTACAGTTTTTACAAGCAGTGTAAAAATCCTAAGCAATAATTGTATGGCGTTCCTAAGAAGAAGTGTATGGCATTCAAGATTAAAAGATTTTTTTTTTTTTCTTGTCACATGTAAAACTTCTTTGCTTTTTTTAGGACCCTGGCAGCCACCAAACCTGTGGCATATTTTGCTGGAAATACTTACAAAGCAAGACATGCTTGTGGTTGGATCCAGTCCACTTTTCCCTTAGTGGAGGGTTCATTCAGTAGAGGCGTTACAATAAAACTTGATTGTTAATGCAAAGTGCTGCAGACACAATAGGGTCTGAGTTCCATGGTGGTGCCTGCTGGCATTTAAGATGCACAGTGCTTCTTAAAAAGCAGGGAAATTATATTTAATGCTGCTGCATTGTGAAGAAAAATGACAAGCAAACAAACAAAAGAACCCAGCAAACAAACTGTGATTGGATGGTTGTAATGGGTGGTGTGTGTTAGGATCTATGTGTAAAGATTCAGGTTGTGGCCATTTTACAATCAGTTTTAAACTGAAACAGGTTAAACAAAGCACTGACTGACCAGCATCCTTAACACAGTGGCAGCTCAGCATTTTGGAATGCTCACATGGTGTGTTTGGAAACCCTTTGTGTGCACTACATTTTTCCGTTCAGTACGAGGCTGAGCAGTAATCAGCTCACCACTAATTAGAAATCATTCCATGTCCTGCACCCCATTATTATACACAAGTTATATCAGACACAAAGAATGCTCAGAGGGAAAAGTTCCTGCAGTACCTTCTGTCATGCATTTCCCAAACACAAAATCTGAAACCAAAACCCTTCTGCTATTTTGAAACAGGCATTATGGAGGAAGCAAAAGGCATTTATGTGCCTCTCACCAAAACTGGAAAATGAGGGAAATTTCACTGTTCTGGGGAAGGCAGGAACAGAGATGCAGGTTTATCTTGTTGTACTTTCCTGGTGTTAGTGATGTTTTCATAAACAGGGTGTGTGAGCTGTGTTTTAAATTTCAGAAAAGGTTTAACCTAGCTGTTCACAAGAGCTCTTCACAGATATTTTGTTTGTTTGTGGTTGCAGGTATTCACTGTGACAGTGTGTGTGCTGAGGGCCAGTGGGGTCCAAATTGCTCCTTGCCTTGTTACTGCAAAAATGGAGCATCCTGCTCTCCAGATGATGGGATCTGTGAGTGTGCACCAGGATACAGAGGCACCACTTGCCAGAGAAGTAAGGACAACGTAACTGCTCTAAAAATCTCTGTCCCTCCCTCAGTTGCTTGGAAAACATATCATACAACATCCTAATGCTTTGCTAATTGCAGTCTGAAAGACTAGGAAACACTCCTTGACTGGACATTTTGTCAAAACACATGAATATTCAGAAAAAAAAGGGTTACCTGAAATGAACAAATGTGTCCATCTAGTAGTGCTTTCCTTGTTATGGTACAGCTTTCCTTTTATATTCACTTTCTGTCCTGTGGCACTGTTAAGAGCATGACTTTCCAAGACATGTCATAAGGGATTCCAATCTAAAGCATTTCCAAACATTATTGATGAGTGTTGAGTTTGTAATACAGGTAAATAAAACATACTTGAGTTTCACAAACTAAAAGCTTTCCCATTGTCTGCTAGGGACCATTAACTTAGTTAATATTTGGGGCTTTAACACTTGTTTTGTAAGAATAGTCAGTGGGATCAGGCCCCACAGTCAGCAGAGGATGTCAAATGTGCCCATGGCTCCTTTTGGAAAACTTGTCTGGGTAAAATACAAATTTCACAAAGAGAGATACAGATGAACTAAGGAAAATCATGGCAGAATCAGGGAGGTAAATAATAAGTCTGCCCTCCCAAGATTTGTCACATTTTGCCAGTAGTCCAGCTGTCTTCAGTTTGAACCACTGAAGCTGTGAGGGAAAAGTGTTCAGGGAAGAGAAATGTGATTTGTCTGGAACTGGAGGGAAGCCTAGTTTCCAGAGTAGATCTCCCAGAAACAGGATCCAGGAGCAGGTGGTTTAAGGACAAGCAAAGATGCTCCTGGCCCTTCCAAAAGAGGCTTAAAGGGCAGGAGATGACCTGAAATGGTCACTGTCAGGAGAAGGAGAACTTCCACCTTCAGAGGAAGGTGAAGTTCTGTCAGTCCAGGAATGGCAACATTTCCAGCTGAAGTCTGTGTCATGGCACTGCTAAATCCCCCATCAGTGTGGCATTAGTATTCCTTGAGCATTTCTGACTGTGAGCACTAATTATTCTCACTATCTAATCTCTAAGGGCCCTGCAGTCAATCAGTGCATCCAAAGTTAACACTGCCATGTAAAAATGTTCCCTGGTGTTTTGGAACTGTGCCTATAACCTGGACAAGGCGCTCCCAGTCCAGTGCCCCTCTGAGGCATGGTCTGCAGCCTGGGAAGACAAAGGTCATAGGAATAATTTGGATCCTGGTCAGAAACTGCCTTTTCAGTAAACAGGAAGACCCTTTGGCACTGTTTCACTTGGAGAAGTTAATCTCTCTGGAGAGATCCTGGCCATATAACTTGTATCAAGTGTGTAATTAAAAGACTGAATTTTGAATGAATTTGAAATATTGAAAAGATTCCAAGGTAGTTTAGTCAGTGCTAATTGAAGCTGTTCAGGTATTTCTCTTGATCTCTTACCTAATATTCTAATTTATCAGGAAATAAATGCCAGAAGGGATTAGATCAACAAAGAAGGAGAAGCAGCCTTTTTTTCCTCCTCTTTTTTTCTTTTTCTTCTTCAGAAACTCGTGCTTTTAGCATCACAATTAACTGCACAACTCTGTATTTCTGGTCTCAGATTCCCTGAAAGTTAAGAGTGACTCTGTACCATGTAAAAGAAAGGGTGATTGGAAAACAGTTGTGCTTTTTATCCAGTGAAGTTGTGGCTATTTGAATTCCAAGTTAGAAAACACATCAGGAATCAAGGTCTAAGATGACCTTACTCATCTAGAGATAAAACTGTTCTCTCTGTTACTTCAGATGTGCTTCAAAAGATGTCCTTGTTTAGCCAAAAAAAAAAAAAAGTATGCATGCATTCCAAATGTTGTCCAAGTTCAGGGTGGCTTGACATGTACTGGAATGTCAACAAACTTGTGATGAACCAGAATTACACCAAATCCTTGAGGAGAGGGAGCAGCTCTTCTTTTGGGAGTGTAAATCACTGAGCTGCACAGATAACAACGACCACCTCTGGGGCTGGAAAGCAGAGCCAGCTGCAGGCCAGGGGCAGGTGGCCTGCAAGGGTGGCTGATGGCAGGACAGCAGCAGTGACAGCTCGTCCTCTCTGGTTTTCCAGTCTGCTCGCCGGGGTTCTACGGCCACCGCTGCAGCCAGACCTGCCCCCAGTGCGTGCACAGCAGTGGCCCCTGCCACCACATCACTGGCCTGTGTGACTGCCTGCCTGGATTCACAGGAGCCCTCTGCAATGAAGGTACAGCTGGCCATAAAGACCCCATGGGATGATTTCCGTTCCATCTCTTGGGAGGTGTGAAAACAAAGATACTTTCTGTTGCGGAATGTTCAGTTTATAAATCTGAAGTCTTAGGTTGTTTCATCCTTCAGTGTGAAAGCCTCTGTACTCTTAATTGCATTGTTTGTGTAGAGAGTATGGATATTTGCTCACTGTAATTTATAAAACCTCACTTTACCCTTACATTAAGCAATACCTCTCTCAATCCAAATGTTAGTTGTTTTCTCCTGAAATGAAGATAATGAAATCTTGTTCTGATCACTAAGGAGTTCTAATTCTGACAATGTCTTCTCAGTATGTCCCAGTGGCAGATTTGGGAAGAACTGTGCTGGAATCTGCACCTGCACCAATAATGGGACTTGTAATCCTATTGATAGATCCTGTCAGTGCTACCCTGGATGGATTGGTAGTGACTGCTCTCAGCGTAAGTACCTGGATTTTTTTCACCTTTAATTTTAGAGCAAATAATCAGGATGCAGCTACTTAAAATACCTTTTTTTTTTTTTTTTTTTTTGGGGGGGTAAAGAAACACTGTCTTAAGTCATAAATTAGAACTTCATGGTAAATAATGGAGAGATAAATAATCCCAAACTTCTCTGGCCAGGCCAAGAACAAAGCTGAAATTTTCTCAGGCATAGGTTAGTGCTCTGGCTACACAACCATCCTTGTCATCACTAAGCATTTGAAGATTTTGTTAAGAAATTTTTCACTATGCCTTTTTTTTTTTACGTGCTTGTAACTCTGTGATGGATTTTCCTCTTTCTTCCTTTTATAAGAAGGAACAGATAGACATGTTTTCACAAATAGACATTTTTAGTGTCATTCTGCCTCACTCAGTGAGTATTGTCTTCCTGTGCTGAACTCACTGGATTCTTCATTACTGCCTAAAATAGGAAAAGGGAAGGTCCTAATTCTACTATTTTTTGTAAAGTTACTTTATTAAGTAGTCACTCCCCATATTCCTGGATGGGTCTATGAGATTTACTAATTAGAGGAAAGAATTGTTTTAAGGAAGACTCTCACAAGAAGCATATCCAATCTCATAAGGTGCTAAAATCCACACAGTCTGAAACATACGCATGCCAAAATTTCACTCAACCCACTTTTGTGAATAAAAGAAGCTGCACCATACCCTGAAATGTCAGACATTGTGCTGGGATTTCCAGGGAAGTGCATTTTTTAACAACATGGCTCATTGGTTTATATCATTTATGGTTTGACTAGCCCAGGCTCTGCACAAGTGCAGGGTAACATCTGGTCAGTTTGGGAAAAGAACCCGAAAAACAACTTTCCAGGCTAAATTCTGTGAAGTGATTAGCATGCACAGCCCAGTATGATACCAAAATAAATCTTAGGCCCATTCCTGTGAAAGCCAGTGGCTACAAAGATCCCTGTTTTTATGGTAAAATAAGTAGGTAGTTGGGAGAGTAGCAGAATAGGGGTATTTAGGAAGAGGAGGGACTTACTCACTGCATCAATATCAAGAAAATGGTGCCAGCAATATGAATGGAAGTGTTTATTGAGGCTGTGCTCACAGACCATAACAGAGGAAGTTTATTTGCTTTGTATAAAGGCCTTTCGTTCACATGGAAAATAATGATTCCATTAATTTCTTTCAGAACCAGTGACCTTTTTTAAACTTCTAACCTTTTGCCTGTATGTGATTTACATCCCTTCCTAGCTGGCTACTAATTTCAAACACAAAATAATAACAAAAAATAATTACAAGGCACAACTGGAGTGAAAGTAATAAAAAAACAAACTTAGTGGGTTTTTTTAATTCATCATAATATAATTTTTAATGAACTGAAATCTGGGGAAAAAAGGTGATACTTTGGAAAAGTACAGTCCACTTATACATTAATTATTATGCAAGTGTTTCAAGGATTCAGGAGTTTTATTGGTCTCAGGCAGCCAGATCAGTACAAAACAATAAGGAGTTACCCTTTTAAATTTACACAGGAATAAAACCAAGGCTTCAGTGTCTGACATCTTGCTTCTCTCCTACAAAATACAGACACTGTACTTCCATAAAATGGTTTTTAAAGTACTAAAGAATTATTTCTTTTACTATTTCTTTTTAAAAGTACTGCTTTCTTTACTAAAGGAAAAAACTCCTCAAGATGAAAATCCTACTCAACAGAAAGGGTCTATTCTTAGAGTACCCTCTTCACTTAGTGATACTCTACCATGAAGAAAATTATCTTTTGCTGTCTCTGAATAGTAATTAGTATTTTGGAACCACTTCACAGTTCTAGTGGCAGCACATAGCATCAGATTCATCCATCATGACATTTCCAAAGCAGCCAGTAAATTCTGTCTCATAATGAATCTACATGATTGTGCACAAAATAATCTCCATTCTGTGGATAACTACTTGGTGTTTAGAAATATTATATTGATTATTGGATAATTACTTGATTTAGAAATAATATATTGATTACTGGACCCACGGAAGTAACTGAGTTAACCAGATTAAGATACAGACCTGATTATCTTCACCACATTTGGGCAAATACATGAAATTTAACAGCAGAAGCACAAGAAGCAGGCTCAAAATTGGATCTAAAGCTCTAGGCTATATAGGAGTTTCCACTTTCTCTGTTTTCCTTCACTTTTTGAGGTTTAAAAGCTTTATCACCTTGAATGTTTGCAGAGTAAAAAATAAGCGAAGAAAGGAAACCTAATGGCTTTCTCTGTGAGAAAGCTGCTGTGAGTGGCTTATTTACTGAGTATTGAGTATACATTTCTCATGCATTTAATATTTTTAAGCACTTTTTACCTGGAGTAAAATGATGCCTTAGCTGAAATAAGTGAATAAATCTATGGCTGTTTGCTCAGAACAGAGCAGCCCAAACCATGAACTCGGGAGAAAAACAGCGAACAGCAAACAAAGCAGTGCTCTTGTGTGAATGGAAGCAGCTCTATTCATGTGCATCAAGGAACCTTTGTCATTTGAGGTTAATTAATTGCTCTGGGTTGTTCCAGCTTGCCCACCTTCCCACTGGGGACCAAACTGCATCCACACGTGCAACTGCCACAATGGAGCTTTCTGCAGTGCCTACGATGGGGAGTGCAAGTGCACCCCGGGCTGGACTGGCCTTTACTGTACACAGAGTAAGTGAATTTTGTGCTCATCCTTAGTCTGAACACCAGTGACACAATTATCCTCCAGAACAGCTTGAACCTGGAATTCAAGTACTGATACAGAAGCAGTTTTTATTTAGAACGTTGAAAGATTATTTCACTAGACTGTAACATCATAATTTCTTCTGGAATTTTCTTCATGTAACAATAGATTAGTACTGATTCCCCCCACTCACCTCCAAGAGTTTTTTGTTAAGGTGAAATAGCTGTGCAGTGACTGGGTATGGGTATTCATTACCTGCAGGCTAAGAGTTCATTTGAAGTTTGAGAAATAAGATTTTAGAAATAAATATAAGTAAAGCTGACTTCTTATCTTTTTTGTATTACACTTTCAGTTCAGGTTGCCTCACTGACTGTGATCCTGGCCAGAACTCCTGTATTCAACCTCAAGAAAAATAGGACTGCTGACTGTATTTTGCATTCAGTGTTCAAATACGTGTTTTTCATAAAATCAGAACTTTGCTGTTTCAAATGAGTAATGTCATAGTGGCAGGAAATAACAGATACATAACAGGACCATATGGATGCAGTTCTGGGAGACATTCACTATGCTGGTTCAGCTGTCAGCTATCAGGGGTTTTTTGCTTCCTGCCGGTGAATAATGATCTCTTTGCAGTGAAGTGTCTTCTTCATACTGAAATGGTTTCTTTGTGAGTAGCTCAGGTACAATATGTTGTTGTTTTGGCTTTTTAATGCTTTAGTACAAACCACGAAGGAAATATGGCCAGAGAGTCACTGACTGATGGGCAGACTCCCAAGGTGCCCCCAAATCTCTTTGAAAGCCCATTTCTTCAAGGAGCTGTCTTTTCAGAACCTCTGCTGCCAGCACCATTTCCCAACCTCATTTTTGCCTGATGTGTGTTTTAAACCATTCCACACGAGGCAGGTCTTGGTCCCTTGTGCTGACAGAACTCTTCATTTCAGGAGCTGCAGGAGCAACCCTCAGTAACACACCAAACCAGAATGTTTGTTTTCCACGCCCAGAGCAGCTGTTTCACCCCTCTCCCCCCTCCCTCTGCTTGTGTTGCAGGGTGTCCCCTGGGGTTTTTTGGGAAGGACTGTGCCTTGATCTGCCAGTGCCAGAACGGAGCCGACTGCGACCACATCAGCGGGCAGTGCACGTGCCGGACGGGCTTCATGGGGCGGCACTGCGAGCACAGTGAGCACTCCCCTCCCTCTGCCTTGAGACACAGCCTCTGGCCTCCAGGGCCACTTCTGATGGGCACACAGCTGTCCACAGGCTTTTCCAAACAGTTTAAAACCCATCAGAATTAAGCTGTCACAATTGTGGTTTCTGTTTTCTTGCACTGCGTTTTAGCCGCTTTGGGCATAACGCTAAAGGAACACCCAGTCACTCTGTCATGTAAAAGCAACAAAATGAATCCAAGGAATTGTCATTAGAATCCTGTGAAAGTAATGAAATGTATCCATTAGTACAAACCACAGTGACAGCTAATAGCTGGAAAACTGGAGGCAAGAACTAAAGCATCAGTGCTGGTGGATGAAATTATCCTTCGCAATGTGGTTTTACAGCGCAGCTGGTTTGTAAAAGTGTTGTAGGTGGTGTTTTGTTTTCATGTTTTCACACACACATATGTGGTTCTCTCTCCTCAGGAAGATCAGGGATAACACCATTGACATCACTGTTGTGCAACATTAAAAGAATAATCAGGCCCATGAGCACAGGACTGTTTGTCCAACCTTTGCTGACTTTTCAGGGCTCTGCTCCCAAAATTGTTCACTGGGATGATGTCTGTGTTCCTCCTCAAAACATCACTAATGTTCAGGAAAAGATAACATTTTAAGACAGTCTCTTGATGTCAAAACATCACTCTGAATAATTTGGCAAATCTAACTCTGTTACAGATTTTGTATTTTATCCTACAAGTTGATAATAGTGATTTAGCAGCTTTGAGCTACATGTTTTGGTATGCATTCTAATTCAGATCTTGAAATGCAAAAATATATTATGACATGATGGGTTTTGGCCACCCATTTACCTCAGTATTTATAATCTTGTTTTGTTGAGTGTAATCAAGAGAAGGAGGAAGTATATAAACATGAATTTTTTCACTGGAGTTGGGATTTGAAATGACTGCAAGACTATTCTCTGGCATGCTTTGTGTTACTTTATTTTTTAAATTATTCCAAATTAGAAATGCATGAAAGATGAGTTAGATTCTTTTAAAAAGACAAAAGGCAGTTAATATAGTTGCAGGACTCTCAAGAAATTTCAGAAAAAGTGAAGAAACACTACGCTTGTTAAAACCATCAGAACTACTGTAATGTGCCAGATCACATAGTACCAAGAGGTGGCAGTATAAAAGAAATTAGTTTTAGCAGTATAGGGTAATTCTCTACCAGGACACTTACATGAGGTAGGAGATACATTGATCAGTAATTAGGTATTATATTCAAGTAATTCAAATAATTAAGTATAACTTCCCCAGTTACTTTATTTTCCATAATTTAGCATTTTTCTCCTATCAGTAGTTTCTCAGTATCAGAGGATACAATGAACAGCAGTTGTATTTCTCTGTAAATGTGTGGTGCATTTCAGATTCACTGTTAGGGCCCTTTCCTTTTTCTGCTTTACACCAGCACACCTGTCACACTACAGGACACCATCCAGGTGTCTGGCTCCACCTGTATCATAATGAGATTTTTCAGGCACTGGGATCTGAGTCTTTTCTGGCTCTTTATTCACACCTTGCACCATTTCTTCACTGCCTTCTAATTTCTAAAAAATAATCTTTTTTTGCCTTGTTTTTTTTTTTCCCTTGATTCCTCTCTGCACTGCCTTAGTGGCATTGCAGGCGAAGCACAAGTACACATCTGAGCACAAATTCTCTCTCTCCTGCACACCGAGGAGAATGCTCCTCTTAGGAGCATTTCCAGGAGAGATTTGCTGCTGATGACGCATTGCCACCTGCTGCCCACGGACAGGAACGTGTGGGGTTGGACTCCTGTGGTGCTGCAGACCTGTAACTCCAAACTTTAACGAGATTTTGCTTGCTTTTTGTCCTGTGCAGAGTGTCCCCAGGGCACATATGGGTACGGATGCCGCCAGATCTGTGACTGCCTGAACAACTCCACCTGTGACCACATCACAGGGACCTGCTACTGCAGCCCAGGCTGGAAAGGGGCCAGGTGTGACCAAGGTAAAGCCCAGATAGAATCAAATTTAATTTCACACAGAAACTGGCTTCACCTATCTCTGTGTCATTCATTAAATATAGCTGACAGGTGTTTGTTTTTTTTTTTTTAAATAGCCCATTCTGTCAATTCCGTAAGTTTTTGAGGCTTTAAATTAGATTAGTGATAATTAACTGGAACAAAGTAACTGGAGTGTGGATTTGCATGAAATTCCAGGGCAGTGCTGCTCTAAGGTGCTGATGGAACATGGGCTTTACCAACTCTGTTCTTCTGCCCAAAGAATGTTCTTACTTTTTCAAATTCATGAAAACATCTCTTTTCTGTGAAAATTCTGAGTGTTTTTCCTTAAATTTAGGAGTGATTTCTGTGAGAGTTCTATTCTCTCCTTACTAAATACAGTTAGATTTAGAAGTGAAATTTTGTCTCCTGCTCTTAACACTCCCTCTGAGTTTATGCCATTTATTTTCACTTCTTCTTCTATTCCAGCTGGTGTGATTATAGTGGGAAACCTGAACAGCCTGAGCCGTACCAGCACTGCCCTCCCTGCTGACTCCTACCAGATAGGAGCCATAGCTGGCATCATCATTCTTGTCCTAGTTGTGCTCTTCCTGCTGGTGCTGTTCATCATTTACAGGCAGAAGCAGAAAGGGAAGGAGACACACATGCCCACCGTGACCTACACCCCTGCTATGAGGGTCATCAATGCAGATTACACCATTTCAGGTATGTCATGTTTGGAATACTTGTTTTTCCCCTCCATCTCTTGGCTTTGTGCTCAGATCTGCCCCTAACAGGGCTTGAATTCACATATTTCTGCTCCTTGATACCATGAAGGTGGCACACCCTGGCAAAATGTCTTACTTGTAAAGAAAAGTGACAATGTACCTCACTTTCCCGTGCAACATTTTACATCCTCAGACTTTTTTTCTGCATTAAACATGGACATTTCTGTCCTCTGTGCCTGCTTTTATATGTTTGGAATGTGGCAAAATCTGGTTTGTACAAGGGACTTTAAATTCAGTGCCAACAGCTTGAATAGAGGAAGAGTGTAGAAAATCAAGATTTCATGCTATCTGTGGCAAGATTCTGTAGAGAAACAGTCAGCAAAAGGTTTGTAGGGAAGGAGCAATGGAACAAACACGAGTTTTTGACCTATTATAGTGCCTGGGAGTTGGGATTCAATGGGTACATGAAACTCGAGGCAATGTTTCCTTGTCAAGGAAAGCAGCAGCTGAAGAAAGCACCAGAACGACTTGTCAGAGTTAAGAAAAAGCAAATCAGCAAAGGCCCTGGTGTTCTTGAAGCAGCAGAAAATGTTGGTGCAGACTTGATGGACAAGTGACTGCAGTGATGGCTAGAAAGGAAAAACAGAGCAAGGGACCACAGCAGAGAGAGGAGTTAAATTGTGAATGCTCCTTGCTAAAAGCAAGGACATGACTTGTCACTTACTGCCCTGCATCTCTCATTTCTTGGAATGAATGAAAGATATTTAGTTTTGTGTTTGCTGTTTTGTTGGTTTTTTTAAAGAAACTCTAGGTCACATTTGGAAATCAGAGCAGCACTCTCAAAAAATGAATCTTAAGAAAGAAATTGCATGTTTTTTATCATTTTCCTTTCTTTTTCTTTCCAGAAACCATCCCTCATACCAATGGTGGAAATGTCAACAGCCACTATTTCTCTAACCCCAGTTACCACACTCTGACTCAGTGCTCCAGCCCACCTCATGTCACCAACATGGAGAGACTGACCTTGGCAAAGGTAAAGCAGGAAAACATGGAAATTTCTGGCAGTCTTTAGTTTATTTTACATTGTTCCCTAATCTCTCCTATTTGGCTTAGTTTTGCTCTTCCTGATTACCACCTGGAAATTCAGCATCTTCCCTGCAATTTCAGGATTTTATTACCTCTCTTTCTTTGAAACAGGCAAAAACCAGCCAGCTGTTTGTGAACCTGAAAAATATGGAGCCTGGAAAACGAAGTGCTGTCATGGACTACACAGGAACACTGCCAGCAGACTGGAAACACGGTGGCTACCTCAATGAGCTTGGTAAAAATAAAAAAAAGAAAGGAGGAGAATGGGAATGTTATCCACTGTATGTGGGATGCATCCCTTAAGGCAGGAAGAGATTAAAAAGTGACCCCTTGTGAGGAAGGGTGGAAGAGGTTTTGATGCCCACTGCAGACATGACATGTAAAATATCTCATTTTTATTAAAAGATTTGCTTATTCACTAGTTTCATAGAACAGTGGGGTTTTTACAGTAAGGGTCTGCTTGGACAAAATTACAAATTCTTATCAAATAAAGGAAAGGCTGCATATATTCTTTTTTTTTTTTTAATATCACCACCAGATGCAATCAGTGGTTTAAAAAGTATTTTTTCATTACCTGAGCCATTTCAGGTGTAAATAGTGGATCTTCCCAACTAAGCCTCCTGTTTGCTAAAAGAGCATTGTCTTTAAGAAGAGAAATTCCCAAGAAATGGTGAGAGTTGCTGTATCCTGCTTTATGCTCTTTTCACCCTCTTCCACTCTCATGCATTCCAAAAAGGCTGGACTGCACTGCCCAGTGAAAGCCTTAAAAACGATTTTCAGTGGCAGTATAAATCAGAAAATTTAATTACCTTCATTTCTGGTACTTACATGTATCAGACCCTGGGATTCAGAACAACAGTATGCACCACTGTTTGTTTTTTTTTCCTGCTCTTCCCCAGCCTTGGTCAAACCACAATTTAGGCTCAGATCTGTTGTGTTTGCTTTGGGATTTGTTTTTTTTGGATTGATTTTTTTTTTTCCCCCCAGGAAATTATTTCAGTCATAATGCTCAACATTCAGTTTTATATTTTCTTAGAGCATTTGAACTTGCACTAAATGCTCCTGAGACACACTTGCTGTGGTTAAGCCAAGGCAGGAGATCTTGAGCAACAGGGAGGTTCCAAAGGACTGGATGAATGCTGATAGTGTGTCTGTTTGCTAGAAAATAAAATAGAATTACTTGGGTAACTCAAGGCTGGTGACCAGAGCATTAAACTTGTGAAAACAGCAGCACAGGTGACATGAGATCTAGTAAATAAAGATGGGGTAGGAATAAAATTAATTATGTGTAGGTCTCCTTAAAACAGTATCACTTTCCTCTTGAAAACCACTCATTTTGTTTACATAGTGCATGGATATAAAAGCCATTTTAGGCTTTTATAAAGCTTCCAGCATAGTCCCACAATACAGCCTAATTAAAAATGAGCTCTCCACAATATCAATGAAAGCTATTTGAATAGATCAGTAACCAGGAAAGTGCCAGGTCTCTGAAGACAGCTGTTGGGCTCTGCTGTTTACTTTTATTGAGAGAAATCAGTGAGTAACAGGTAATTGCAGAGGTGTAGATTGAGGTGCAAGGTGTTCAGGCCACTGGGGGTGGAACGGGGTGACCCTGATTCGGGAGTGATTAAATTTGGAAGTAGAGAAATGAGAACTGGAGAAAGCTCTGCACACCCTGACATTTTCAGGTGAAGGTGGGATGCCTCTTTGGTAGGTAGGGTTTATCCAGATCAAAAAAAAAAACAAAAAAAAAAACTTAAGTCCAACAGTACTTTGCTAGGATTGTTCAAGAATGAGTAACTGGCATTATGTGAGGTCAAATTTTAGATAATGTAAAGGGGTTCTTATGACCCACCTCCCCTGTTCCTGTTGGAAAATGTAGAAACAAATAGTACAAGTTCTTCTGCACCCCATCCTGGGCATTTCCACAGGATTCTTGTGAAGGAATTATTCAGCTAGGGCAGAAATGAGTCCCAAGGCAATTCTTAAACATTTACAAGCTGTTGTCTAATCACTTTTGTTTTCTTTGGTTTTAAAACTACTCCATTTTTTTGTATCATTTTCTCCTCAGGTGCTTTTGGACTTGATAGGGGATATGTGGGGAAGTCCCTAAAAGGTGAGGTTGTTTTCTGATGTATTTAGATGAAACTATATAGACATGCTTTTTATTCTTCCCAATTACCTTTGGTTTCTAGGTGAAGAGAATATCAAAAAATATTCTGGAACTAAATTTTTCCTAGACACTGAATCAATGCATGATTGGTTGGATTGCTGGTGTGGGTTTTTTTTTGTTTTTTTTTTTTTTTTTGAAGGGAGGTTGTTGGATTTTTATTTTTTTTTCACACCAACAAAACCACAAACCAAGCCATTTTAAGTCCCCTGTGTGTCACCTACATAAGTGGTTTTTATCATTCCTGAGTCACCACACAGCTCAATTCTAGACTGGAGAACACATGCTGCATCTGCTGAAAGGCTTTAAAAGTCAGTTCCACCTGCAGCTGGCATGGTCTGCATGACCACAAACCTTTACCACATCCACTGCAGTCCCTTGGAAAGGATATCAAAAACAGAGACACAGACAGGAATGAAAAGCTTCCAAAATTCAGGGTGGTTATCTGGTATTTTGATCTTCTGAATTATCCAATTTCCTCACAAGACTTTACACTGTACCACCCTGCTGTGTGTCACCATTTGTGGTACCTGATCAGGGCATGCCAAGGGTGCCTGGATATCCAAGCAATGGAAAAGGTGTGGCAAAGTCCATGTGAATGATGAGTTAAACACACTGACAGAAAGCAGATGGTTTGTCCCCTTGTGTACAACAGGGCATAATTAAACTGACATAGTGATTTACTACACCTCGTTTTTCCTGCCCTTGGGTCACAACAACCCCATGGAGCTCCAGGCTGGGGGAAGGGGGCTGGAAAAGGCCCTGGGGGGGCTGTGCCAGCCGTGGGTGGCAGCAGGAGCAGGGCAGTGACCATCCCTGTGATGGCCCTGAGGCCACACCTCAGATTCTGGGGGCAGCTTTGGGACCCTCACATCAAGACAAACCTTGAGACATTGCATATCAGGAAAAAATCCTTCCTGAAAGGGTTGTCAAGCATTGCCACGGGCTGCCAAGGGAAGTGGTGGAGTCACCACACCCAGGGGGATTTAAAAGATGTGAAGATTTGGCACTTAGGAATGTGGTTAAGTGATGGATTTGGCAGCGTTGCAGAAATGGTTGGACTCAATGACCTAAAAGGTCTTTTATAATGTAAACAGTTCTACACTTCAGTGATTACAGAAAGTCCAATTCAGGTGAGTCACAAAATGATGAGCACCCATCCACTGACAGGTCCACCAAGGTCAGTCTCATCTTGGATATGGAAGAAGGAATGAGCTAAGAAGTCTCATGTTAAATAACACATTATATCACAAAGCAAAACAAAGCAACACAAACACCACAAAATCACTTCCCAGCACAAGCAAATACATCTCTGAAAGCAGTGATTCATCCTTCAGTCAAATCCTGACATCACAAGCCACCTGATGTTTCCTTACCTCTTCTCCTGCATGTGCCTAACAGAAGCTTAGAAGAAGCTGGTTATTCTTTTTGTGTACTCAGATACTCAAACTTTGCACCACCCACCCTAGAAATAAATCATGCCATTTGCCCAGACACTGCTCTTGGGAACAGTCTCCAGTCAGTTCTTTTAAGTGTCCTCAGTTCAACACCTGGAGGGGCACAAAGTGTTCTGAAGTGTTGTTAAAAACTGATTCTACAGCTTATCTCTACCATTATCCCTAAATAATGCTAGGCACCATTTTAACCAGAATTGAAGATGCTTGCATTTTGCAGCAGTAATGAAGTCCATTAAAGAGCATAGCAGCTGAGATGCTTCCACTGATTGTTGCAAATAATTTTGAGGTGTAACAACTGGTTTCCATTTAAATATTCACTTCTGAGTGACTTTTTAGAACCCGACATGAAACAAAACCCCTTTATTTTTTTTGGTGGCAGTCTCCATAGCACACAGCATGCTCAAGACAGTCGCATGTTTTTCTTTTTGTAGATCTGGTGAAGAACTCGGAGTACAATTTAAGTAATTGCTCACTGAGCAGCTCTGAGAACCCCTATGCTACTATCAAAGATCCACCAGCTCTGGTGCCAAAGAGTTCAGAATGTGGCTACGTGGAAATGAAGTCCCCGGCGCGTCGTGACTCGCCCTACGCCGAGATCGCCGGCTCTGCCACAGCCAGCAAGAACGTGTATGAAGTTGGTGAGTACAAAATCCACCTCTGGATGCTGGGGGTAAGGAACAAAGAGCACAGGGCTTTTTAATCTTTGATTCAGTTTTCATCAAAACATGTGAAAACCACTGGAAAAACAAAATTACGTCTTCAGATCCTGTGTTCTGCCCAAAAACTGTAACAACAGCGTTTTTAATAATTTGGTGTAATTCAGAGAAACGGGGTTTGAAGTACCTTCAGCTCTGCTCTGTCACCTACAGGTACCTCTGAACTACTCTGGTGTGAAAGCTTTCTGTTAACCAACAGCATAGGAAAAGTTTAGCATTTGATTGCAACGTAGTTCAGCTCTAGGTTAGACTGAATGCAGCTGGAGTTACGTATGGGAGGGTTGAAATTCTGTTTCCTTCTTTTGATCAGAATAAAACAGCATCTTCACCCACAGACATAGTGTTCCACTAATATGGACCCTACCTAGTTGCCATATTTATTTAGTTACAGGGAACTTTGGGGTCCTGTGGAGTGGTAGCTATCCCAGTCATCCCTGGGCTGTAATAAATTGGGTCCACTGTCACAGGATATATTTTCCTTTTCTGCATGCAATTAGAGGTCACTGAAATCCATCGATATACCCATTCTGCTTTTAAGGACTGTTACAAAGTCTTGATTAAAACCCTCAGATCCAGGCTGTTGTTTGGTTTGGTTTTTTTAAATTTGCTGAAATTAAAGACACATAAAGAAGAGATGCCGTCTTGTTTCTGTCAGTAAAGACACTCACGGCAGGGCCCTGCTGCAAGTGTGAAGCAAAAACACCAAGCAGAGTTTCTACAGCTGCATTTCAGGACTTAGGGCGATGAGCAATCTGAAACTGAAATAAAGTATCAGTGTTTTCCCCAGAGTTGAGTGCCTGCTCTCTCTCCTCACAGAGCCCACGGTGAGCGTTGTCCAGGGCGCGTTCGGCAGCGGCGGCGGGCGCCTCGGCCAGGATCCCTACGACCTCCCAAAAAACAGCCACATTCCCTGCCACTATGACCTGCTCCCCGTCAGAGAGAGCCCCACGCCCTCCACAGAGGGGGTCAGCAGCAAATGACCTCGCAAGGAGCTGATGCCTGCAACCCTGGGACTCTCAAGGGGTAGAGTGGCACGGTCGTGCTCCTTCCTCTCTCGTTTACCATCTCTCTTGGCTCCTCATCTGTCCTGCAGATAATTGCTGTACCTTAAGCAGAATCTCAGCACGAGGTCTGTATTGCTTATACAAGTGACAGATGGACAAATGCCACACTCTGGGGATCCTGATTATTCTTTTTTTTTTTTTTTTCATGGCAGTAAATTTTATAGAAACAGGTATGCAACACATTTATACTGTAATATACTGGCTTAAAAAAAATAGTAGTTAGCAGATTAGTATTGATAACATCACATTTTAGCAACTTCAAATAGAGGTTTCATGTCTGTCATGTTCCAGAGTAGTAATACTCCCAGGACAGTGCAATTTACCAAATACCACTTTGTACAGGTGATCTGATTCACCAGTTACTCACTAGTAGAAGGAAAACTGCCTTGCCAAATTTTACCTTCCATTCTCATCTTTAGTCAAGACATATTACAAGAAACAAGATCTGATGGGGATAAGGAAGCACAATGTTGCAGTTGTTTGGGAAATCTACCATCAGGCTTTGCTGTCCATGGCAGGTGGTGGATGTACTTGGCTTGAATAGTTCTGGAGATAAAATAATTGCATACATCAATATTTACATGATGCTTCAAGATCTCTTAGTACTGTAGACCCAGCACCAGTCTTCAACAAGTATTTTGCTACAGTTCAGCTTCATATGTTGCAGTTCTGACCACTGTTTCTGCCACACACAAACTAATAATCCACAACATATCAGTTATTACTTCAAAAAAGACGTAAATTGAATCAGTTTATTTTTGTCACCACGGACTGATTATGTAAGGAGTGGACAAAGGTGATGACTTCTGTAAATCTTAACTGCAAGGAAGGGTTTACATTTTATAAAAAGGTAGTAATAATGACTGTAATATAGGATAAAGATAGTCAAGTGTTCTTTTTTCTTCGAAATAACTAAGCAAACTCTGTGCATACTTGCTAAAAAGGCACCTTTTCTTTTTTTATAGTTGATGTAGAGAAACACATGCTTAAGCTGGTCTTTTGCATTGCTAATAATGTGACACATGTACCCCCCCTCACCTTCATTAACTTCTCTCTCCATTTTTATGCTGTGTGTCTGTGTTTTTAGTGAACTAGCTTGTAACTGAAAAAATATTCGTGTGTGTGTGTGTGTGTGTGTGTGTCCATTTCTTTTGCATTTTTGCCAACTGGCCTTTTGTTTGTCCGGTTCAAGGGACCTCTGGGCAGAGCAAGAGGGTCAAAGTAAGAATTCACAGTGATGTCAATCAGGGGTGATTAAAAAATACCTGACAGTTCAGGCTGATTCATTAATTCAGGGGAAGAAAATCAAGGTGTTTTTTTGTTGAGAATTACAAGAAGAACGCAGAAGAAAAGTAAAAAACAGTTCCTCCTTAAACTTTACCTTATTCTGTTGATCATGTGGATGGAGACCATCCTCCCAAAACAGCCCCTTTTTCCCAAAAGAGGCTTTCAGTCCTTCCAGAATAGTCTGTTACAAGCTGCACGATTCAGTGGAAATTGAATTCACCAAGGGATCCGTCCATTGGACAGAATTTTCCCCAAACATGTCAACCTGAAGATAACATGGTTGTTATAGATTAGATACCCTCTATCAGTGAAAAGATATTTTTAGGAAGCTAAGACTGAGGTGCCAGCATTTAATGTGACCTGGCAGTGCCTCTGCTGCACCTGGTCCTGAGGGTTGGTGTGTCACTGATGGATGGGGAGAAGGATCCTGGCTGTTCTGCAGTTCCCTGGGCAGTTCTGGGATATCCTTGGAATAAAGCATTCCATTACCATTGGATTTGGAAAGTAAAGATATTAGCTAGGAGATTTCTAAGGCTCCTTGCCATTTAATCCCTGTCTGAAATGAAGTATTGATTGGGTTTGTATGCATCCAGATAAAATGTAGAGCTACTGGTATATACATTTTTTTTGTACTGTGTGAAGCAGACTTTAAAATAAAACCTTTCTTCTCTAAAGCCATGAATACAAAATGCTGCATTTAACAACTGGGAGTTCACTAAAACTTCTTGCTCTTTTTGAAGACAATTAGGTAAATTACCTTCATCATACAACCAATCTTTTTACATGGAAAAGGGAAGAGCTGAATAAACGTTGGGAGGTTTTTAAAATTTCCAGCATATCACATATCCTCAAGTGAAATACTCAGTCAAATATTCATGAAAATAGATTGAGTTTACTGTCATTTTGCTTATTGTGTGTGTTCTAAATGTACAACACATGACTGAGGTCTGAATGTGGGTGCAACTCCTGCTGTGTAGTCATCAGCACCAATGTCTGCATAAATCTGAGCTGGATCTGCGGTACATTCAGGGCAGGCAAATGGTTTGTGAATTAACTTCAGAGGATGATGCCTGGTGGGGTGCTCAGAACACTCATTTCCTGGAGTGCACTCTGCTCTCAGCTCCAGAGACCCCCACCTCAATCCTGGTGACTGCCAGACAGCTCTAGATCCCCCTGTGCTCTTCACACAATTCAGACACTTCTGCTGAAGGTGCATTCTGTACCGTGGTGGAGCCTGAATGGCTCAGGGATGGAGCAGTTTTAGCCAGCACTCCGAGAACTGGCTTCACTTCACCACAGACAGGGATGGAAAGGGATTCTTTGCCTCGATATATTCACCTTGCAATAGTGACAAAATGTAGCATTGAAGATGGAGGTGGCTCTCCCCTAGCAACGTGTCACCATTTTAATAAAAGGCTGCACCAAGTTAATAGCTGACTTTAAAGTAGTGAGTATAAACTTTAGGCTTTAAATGCTGTAGGCATTATTAATTTAGGCCACTCAGAAGCATAACAAACCCCAGGGCTTTCTGCTATGTCCAAGATTTTAAGCACAACAGACTGGTACACATAAAATCTGTCCTTATCTTGATCTACCCAGAGAACTTCCAGTAACTTTAATTGGAGATCCACATGCAGATTACAGGAAGGAAGATTTCATTGTGCTCACACTTTCTGCTGAGACAATCTGCAAGTTCATACTAACGTGAAGTTAGGATAAAATCAAAAGCAAGGCATGTGTTACTCTAAATATATTGGATTTTCAAGCACACTAACAACAATTTTTTATCCAATATGTGTCCAAATAGTAATTCTTACACCGAAGCTCCAAAGTCCAGACTGAAGATCACAGAGCTAGTTTTGACAAAAAAATGCTTTATATTAAAGATTGTACATACAGTATCTGAAATTACTGAAAACAAATGAGTGTATGTTTATCAATTACTTAGAGAAAACCTTGTCATTTGATACACTCATCCCAGTGCTAGAGCACTGAACATAACTTTTCAGTCTTTTAGCCCACAAGACTTCACTTTGATATGATTGAACTGTATTATATTTTTAAAGAAAACCTATCAAGTATGCCTGGCTTTTTTTTTTTCTTCCTTAGTTGTAACAAAAAAAGGTGTTTTGTTGTGAAAACATATATATCTTTTCCAAAGATGACTGATGTTCATCATTCTCCCTTTCACTACCATATATTTCACTTCACTTCACATCCCTGTAGGTTAATACAATAAAGTTTCTAATGAAAGATGAGAAGTGCTTTGATTTTTTTTACTTTGTTTTTCATTTGCCTACAGGAGCTCTTGAAATAGCACAGGAAATGTATGAAGTGTCATTTTTGCTCTCATGGTTTAATCCCAGCTGGCAGCTGGGTACCATGTGGATACTCCAGGGAGGAGTAGAGGAAACAAAACTCTGTGGCTTGAAATAAGAACAGTTTAATACCTGGAAGAAAATAAAGTAAATTACTAGCACTGATTGTAATACTGAAACAGAAAAATTCATAATATAGATCTAATGTTTCAGATTTTAAAAGCTACAATCCAGTGTTGTAAAAGTATAGTTCCACTTTCCAGGCTTATCTGTGCAAATCTGAAAATCTCAGTATTCCTTCAACACTGTTGAAAAGAGGCTTGATCCTAAGTGATTGACTTGTTTTACAGTCAAATGGCCATGTTATTAATAAAAAAAGTAACAAAGACTGATCCTGATTAACTACATAGGGTAAATGATCATTGGTTATAAATTAGTATTCTCCACAGAGAGTTATAAAAGTTATAAATTAGTATATTAGTTTATAAAGCTATAAAGGTTATAAATTAGTATTCTCCATAAAGGTTATAAATTAGTATTCTCCATAAAGGTTATAAATTAGTATTCTCCATAAAGAGAATCTCCATGATTCCACATAAGGAAAAAAAAGGGTTGGGACATTTCACAGAATCACAGAATCAATCAGGTTGGGAAAGACCTTGGAGATCAACTCCCAGGCTGTGACCTAGCACCACCTTATCAACTAAATGATCTTTACCCTAAATTGAGGGGCCAGAGCTGGACACAGCACTCGAGGTGCAGCCTCACCAGTGCTGAGCACAGGGGAAGAATCACTGCCCTGCTCCTGCTGGCCACTCCATTCCTGATCCAGGCCAGGAGCCATTGGCCTTCTTGGCCACCTGGGCACACTGCTGGCTCCTGTCCAGCCTGCTGTCCACCAGTGCCCCCAGGTCCCTTTTGTGCCTAGGAACTGTCCAGCCACACCACCCCCAGCCCAGGGGATGGCGGTTATTGTGACCAAATAACAGGGAGTTGTTGTGGCCAAAATGCAGGACTCAGCATTGAGATTTATTAAACTTCATCTTTTTGGACACTGCCCATCCATCCATTCCAGGTCTCTCTGCAGAGCCCTCCTGCCTTCCAACAGATGGACACACTCTTCCAGCTCACTGTTGTCTGCAGATTTACTGATGAAAGCCTCAATCCCCTCATCCATGTGGTCAGTGCAAACACTGAACAGAGCTGGCCCCAGCACAGACCCCTGAGGGACACCCCTGCTGCCTGGCTGGATGCAGCACCATCCCCACCACTCTCTGCGCCATTCAGCCAGCTCTGAGCCCAGCACAGAGTGTGCTTCTCTCCCAGCCCTGGGCTGCAGCTTTTCCAGGAGGGAGCTGTGGGAGACAGTGCCAAAGGCCTTGCTGGAGTCCAAACAGACACATCCACACCTTTCCTGCACCCACCAGAAAAGTCACCTGGTCATGAAAGGAGACCAGGTTGGTCAGACAGGTGCCCCTCCTAAATCCAGGCTGGCTGCCTCTGATCCCTGGGCCATCCTGGGGGTGCCCTGTGATGGCAGTCCAGCTGCTCTGTTCCACTTCTTTGGAACAGGCACCCAGGTCAGGCTGACAGGCCTGGGGATCCCCAGATCCTCCTTCCAGCCCTTCTTGGGGATGGGGTCACACTGGCACCTCCAATGCTCTGGGACCTCCCCGCTGAGCCAGGACTGATGGTAAATAATGGAGAGCAGCTTGGGGAGCTCATCCGCCAGCTCCCTCATCCCCCTAGGATGGATCCCACCTGATACCATACATCTCTGAGTACCTAAGTGGCTCAACAGGTCTCTGACTGGCTCCTCCTGAATTACAGGGGGGTTGTTCTTGGGTTGTTCTGTTCCCCGTCCCCACCACCAGCCCAGGAGGACACCTGGCCTAAGCCTGACCTGTCTTACTGTTGAAAATTAAGGCAAAGAAGGTGTTAAAGTACCTCTGCCTTTTCCCCATCTTTGGTTACCAAATTCCCTCCCACAGGAAATGAAGAATGGCTGTTGTCCTTACCCATTTGTTGTGTTGTGTTAAATTGTTCCCCATCGGTTGTGAGTTGGACTGTTCTGTTTTCCCCTCGGATTTGTTATGGTTCAGCCTTGGCTCACTCCGCTCTCCTCCTCACTGCCCATCATCACCGCTCCTCCCATCCCTCAATGTATCCTTCCCGGACTCCTCCCTGGTGCCCTGCCTGTCACTCGGTGCCCCCTCCCTTCCCTCTAGAAAGTTCTAGCTGGGGCATCGGGTGATTGGCTCAGGGGCCAGGGTTCCGCCCCCCATGTTCCCTTATTGGTTGTTCTTCATTGTCACTCCCTCAGATGCCAAACCCCTCCCCACTACCTACTGGTCCAACGATTGTCTCCACCCTCATTTCTGATGCCCCTTATAAGTTGGTGTAAGCTGGGTTTTACCTTGTCTTCAGCTCTGGGTTTGTTCTCTGCACTGGGACTTCCCCAGTATTAAAGATTGCTTCAACCCTCAGCTGGAGTCCCTCTCTTCCCTTGCTGGATTGCTGCCGCGAGTCTCCCGTCCTACACAGGGAGCTGTGTCCACCACAGAGTGGAGCAGCCATCCCTAGGTGCTCTCTAGGGTACCCAAGCCTAAGGGAGTGCCCCCTACTGCAAGCAGCGTGCTGTGTGCTTGCTGGGCGGCTGAGAGGGTGACCTCTCCTGACCACTCGCTGCTTCAGTTTGGCGCCCAACTTGAGGCCCTGGGCGTGCTCCTGGACCCTGTGGACGGAACTCGTGGAGCCTTAGGTTACACCCCTTGGATTTCCATCTGTAGTTCCTGTGGCCGTCAAGCTACCTCCTGGTGAGCAGACCCCTTTTGGGTGGGTGGCGCTCCCGGAGGATCGGGGACGGTAGCTCCAGGCACCCGTGGAGTCGTCTCCCCCAGCAGGACCACCAGCTCCAGCTTCCTTTCTACCCCTCGCTGGACCTTTGTTGTTTTTTGCCCTGCCTTTTTAGTCATTTCATAGCCGACCCTGATGTAGTCTTCCCTATTGTGCCTGTTGGCATTTTGCTGCGCAGCTTCTCCTATCCTGACAGGGCTTGGCGTGGGATTTCTACTTTCCTCCCTTTTTTGTCTTTTCCTGAGGCGGTGGTCATTTTGTGGGAGGAGACCCTGGGGACTGCAGGGAGGAGATGCCGTGGGAAGGCACTCCCCTGTAGGTGCCTGTCATCCGAGGCTCCCTCCCCAAATTCTAGAAAGCTCTGTTGTCCCTTTTCCCCCACTGGCCTGCGCGCCACCTCCGCCCTTCTCCCCTCTCCCCATTCGTTCTCCCCCAATCACCCCACATTTGTTCCTCCCCTTGTCCCTCTCCCTATTGGACCGCTGCGCCCTGACCCCTCCTCTCCACCAGTCCCTCATAAGCCTTGTTCCCGCCCCTCTCAGGGCTTCTGCAGCCAGTCGACCCTCCAAGCAGGTTGTCTCCCTACTTCTCTCCATCCCTTCCCGCCTCTTTCCCTTTGCCTTCCACCAATAAACCTCTTTGGAATGTGACTGTGTCTGTGGAGCCCTCCTTCTCAACTGGTGTGCCAGAGTTAGCTGGGACTGGGAATCGCCTGCAGAGCAGCTCGAGGGAACTTCTCTCCCAGGGAGTTGGATCCACCCGACTGCCGAGGAACAGAACCCGAGCGGGACCCCCATACCATCAGGGGACCCCAGTTCCCACAGCTGGCGCCTGAACGTGGGGCCTGGGCAGTCTTCGGACTGGTCCAGGCCCTGAAGAGCGACCCCTTGGTGCGAACCCTCTGAGAGCGGCAGTGTCAGGGCAGAAGCACCCATTCGATCCAGCTCCAGGGAGAGCAACCCCCTCGATTGTTACGAGGACTGCTCTGCCTGGGACTGTCGGCACCCCTCCGAGCCCCGCTGAAACATCATTACCTCGAGGAGGAACAGCAACCGGAGGAGTCAACAGGAGGCACTCAGCTCCCGCAGGACAATCCCAGCTTACTCAGGTGAGTCAGAAGCACCCCACCCGAGCCTCCCGTCCTCTTTACCCTAGTCTTGTTGTGGGGAATTAATCGGGGAAATGGGCATTAAGCTGTCCTGCCCCGAGAAGGAGTTCTATCACCAAGTTCAGTCCACCCTTGTTCTAGGGAACATTTCTTTTCATAAGAGGGATCTTAAAGCATTTGTTAAGTTTGTGTTTAAGCATTTTCCCGAAGTCTCTCGGGAAGATGCCATTTCCAATTCATTTTGGGGGAAAGTTGGGAGGTTTATTTATCAAGAACAGGTTAAGGGAAATTTTAAAGCGGGGAAGTTTAATCCTTTGTTTGATTCAATTATTAAGTTGGTGAAGGAACAGGAGAAAGTTGGGGTCCTCAGTTCTCCTCACCCGTGTTCCTCCCCTCTTGTTCCTAAACCATCTTCCCTGGTGGGTGGGACAGGCTCCTGCCCCACTCACTCCCCTTGCCGTCCTGGGACTGGCCACCCCAGGTTGGACCCTACCCTAGCCCACAACCCTGGTACCCTCGTCCCCAGTTCACAGTCCAAGTTATCCCCCAGTTCTAACGTTCAAGATGGCGACCACACCGTGGCACCTCAACATGGCTCTGACACTACCCCCCATGGTCTTCGCGCCCTTCCACCGGCACCTCCCTCCTCGTGGCTCCCCTCCGCTCCCTCCACCGCGTTGTGCTCCGCCCCTCCGTCGGGTCCCGTCCTGCCCACAGCGTCGATTACGCAAGCATCGGGTTCCGTCCCTCCCACTCCTCTCGCGCCTCCCCTGGGTGGGTCTTCAGCGGGTGGAGTTACTCCCCCTGAGGGCTCTGCCCCCGGGCATGACTCAGGCCTACCATCCGGCCACGCCCTATCGGGTCACGCCCCCTGGTCTCCCCCCACTTCCAGTTCCCACAACACCGGGACCGGAAATGAGCCTGACCGGAAGGCAGCCATCTTGGCCTGCTGAAGTCCCAGTCACCGGGACCCGCCAGTCAGCTGGAGGCCCCGCATCCTAGCTTGCGCGGTCTCCTCCTCCGATGCAGGGGGGGCCTGCAGTGCTCCTGGCCATACCACCGGACCAGGTAGCAATTGGGTGTGGATGCTGGAGGAGGCAATGAGGGATGGGGGCCCTCGACCTTGCCCGGGACCTCAACTGGCTGGTGGCTCCTGTCATGCTGAGCCGGAATGGAAACGCGCGGTGGGAGCCAATCCAATATGCGGAGACAAAGGAGTTGAGGAAGACAGCTAAGGACTATGGGCAGGGATCACCTTATTTTAAGTCTCTATTAGATTTGACATTTTCAGGGCATGTGCTGGTACCGCACGACTTGCGATATATAATGATAGCGTTGTTGTCCCCCACTGAGTTCCTCCTTTGGGAGGACCAGTGGAAAAAGCTCTTGAGACCTCTTGTAGACAAGCACGGGGCTGATGGACTTGGAGGCGACGCTCTGGAGGCATTTTCGGGAAGTGGCGTGTTCGATCGGCCAGAGGACCAAGCCGCACTACCAGTGAAGGTCCTCAATGACATCAAGCAGGCCGCCCGGACCGCCCTCCTGAAGTTGCCGGACACCGCAACACCCCTCCAGAGCTTCTCCTCGATCCACCAAGGGGTCAAGGAGTCGTTTATCCAGTTTGTCGATTGCCTGCGCAAGGCAATCGAGAAGCAGATCGACAACGTGGAGGCCAGGGACGAGCTTTTGCGCAAGATGGCCATGACCAACGCCAACCCCAACACCAAGAAGGTGCTCAGGGCCCTTCCACAGGACCCTGAGCCCACCATCACCCAGATGGTGACTGCCTGTGCCAAAGCTCATTCCATCGAGCACACAGTGGCAGAGGAGGTGAGTAAGGGTGTCGGGGAGGTGATGCTGGCAGTGCAAAACATGCAGTGCTGTAACTGCAAGCAGTTTGGCCACTTGTGTGTGGCTTGTCCCTACCCCTTGTCCCACGCCAGGATCTCCGCCTCGCAGCCTGCCCCTTCGGCGCGCCCTCCTTACCACGAGCCCTCTCCCGCCCCGGGGTTTCGTCATCCACCTTGGAGGTTGGGAAACGAGTGGCTGAGCGCGCCGAGGCCCCGCGCGATGATCAAGTGGCAGGCCGGCTCTTCCCCCAAACCAGGAGAGCCACCCCAGCAACAAACCATCTCGGACCAGCAGAGTCCCAAGGACGGAGCCAACCTCTTCCGGCGGACAAGGGCATTAGACTGCAGCCTCTGCCAGACCCTCTTCAGCACCATCACAGTGATGTTCCATGATGAGGACATCACGAGGGTCCCGGCTGGGTTCTTGCCTCCACCGTTCAACAGCCAAGCTGTCGAGGTCCTCGTGCTCGGGGACAACAACACCACGCCTCATGAACTTACCATCTATCCAGAAGTTGTGTTGGTACAGCCAGGCTCTGAGATCACGGTGACTGTTGCTTGCACCACACCACCATACACATTGTGCAAGCACACACCGCTGGCACAAATGTACATTTTACCCAGACAGGACTTGGACACCACTGATTATGACATATGTTATACCAGAGTCCTTACGAGGGAGAGACCCAACATCACCGCCCTGCTTTCCCTAAAGGGAACTCACCTGGAAATGAAGATGATGGCAGACACAGGTGCAGATGTTACCATCGTCCCCAAGGCAAAGTGGCCCCGCGACTGGGAGCTGGTGCCGCCCTGCGGCACCGTCTCGGGGATTGGCGGGTATGTCAACTCTATGAGGAGCCGGCACCTCATCACCATCGAGGGGCCAGAGGGGCAGGTGGCCACAGTAAGGCCCTTTGTCACGCAGTCTAACATCGCCTTACTTGGCCGGGATGTCCTGGCACAATGGGGAGCCCGCCTCGATATTCCCAACACCACCTAGGATTTTTAGCTTGGGCCGCTGCTGAGTGCACCTCCCCACTGCTCGCCTGGACATCGCACAAGCCGGTGTGGGTGGAGCAGTGGCCCCTTCCGGAAGAGAAGCTACATGCGCTCAACAATCTGGTCGAGGAGCAGCTGCGCTTGGGCCACATCATCCCTTCGCAGAGCCGCTGGAACACCCCAGTCTTTGTCATAAAGAAGACCGGCAAAGACAAGTGGCGCCTGCTCCAAGACCTTCGCCAAGTCAACGCGATCATCGAGGACATGGGTCCTCTCCAGCCAGGACTGCCCTCCCCCTCCATGCTCCCTAGAGATTGGCCTATAGCGGTTCTCGACATCAAGGACTGCTTTTTCACCATCCCGCTGAATCCCGCAGATGCTCCCAGGTTCGCCTTTTCTGTTCCATCCATCAACAGAAGGGAACCGTACCAGCGGTACCACTGGACCACTTTGCCACAGGGAATGAAGAACAGCCCCGTGCTCTGCCAAACTTACATCTCCAGGGTCCTCTCTCCAATAAGGAAGCTCCATCCCGATGCCCTGATGTTACATTATATGGATGATATACTCATTTGTGCACGGACCAAACCTTACCTGAAGGACATCGTACGCGAAACCATCACCGCGCTCAAAGAAGCAGGCTTCCAGATCGCCACAGAGAAGATCCAACTTTCTCGGCCCCGGAAGTACCTCGGCTTCACAATCACCACGAGGACCATCACCCTCCAAGCACTCACCATCCAGAAGGATCCACGCACGCTCCATGATTTACAGCAGCTGTGCAGCACCATCACTTGGATCCGGCCATACCTGGGGCTCACCATGGAGGAGCTGTCGCCGCTCTTCGATCTACTGCAAGGCGACCGAGACCTTGCCTCTCCCCGTGTGTTGACCTCAGAGGCCAGACAAGTGCTGGAAAGAGTCGCCGCAGCGATCGCGTCGTGCCAGTCCCACCGGGTGGATCGGTCCCTCCCGCTTGAAGCCATCGTCCTCGGTAAGCCCCCTCGGTACCATGCACTTCTTTTCCAATGGGACAAGAACTCCAAAGACCCACTCCTAATCATCGAGTGGCTGTTCTTCCCCATCAACCCCATAAAACGATTTCCACACCACAAGAGCTCAGCTCATCACAAAAGCTAGAGGTCGCCTCAAGACCCTCGCGGGCTGTGAGCCGGCGTGCATTTATGTGCCCTTTACATTGGATCATTTAGATTCACTAATGCAGACCAACGAACATCTCCAGGTCACATTAGACAGCTATCCCGGCCGACTTTCAACACATTATCCCAAGCATAGGCTCTTCAAGGATTCACTGACATTGGCTCTGCATCCATTCAGGAGGATGACACCCATCAAGAATGCTCTCACTGTGTTCACTGACGGGTCTGGAAAATCCGGCAAGTCAGTGGTCCCCTGGAGGAATGACAACACTGGAGAGTTGGAATCCAATATTAGAACTGTTGAAGGATCTCTCCAGATCGCAGAACTTGCTGCGGTCGTGAGAGCATTCTGCAAATTTCAACAACCCCTTAATCTGGTTACAGATTTGGCCTATGTAGCCAGGATAGCAGAGAGGGCAGAACATGCCCTCCTCAAACACGTAAAAAACAAAAAGTTGTTTGACTTGCTCTCTGAGTTGATTTGGCTGTTGTCCCACCGAGAGCAACCATACCACATAACGCACGTCCGGTCTCACACAGACCTGCCTGGCCCCATCTCTGAGGGAAACCAGATGGCTGACCATCTAGGCATGGCAACTTCCGCGAGCCACGAGATGCCTCGGCTACGTTCTCAGTCCCAAGAGCATCCCGAGGACTCGTCCAGTCCCAAGGCTGAGAGCCAAGTGTACGGTCTTGCCATACAAACTCTTCCCGATACTTTTCAACAGGCTCAGCTGACCACAAATTCTATCACCAAAATGCCCCCTCCTTATGGCGGCAATTCAAGATTTCAGTCGAGCAAGCCAGAGCCATAGTGGCCACTTGCCCAAACTGCCAAGCCTTCTCCCTCCCCTCGATGCCAGTGGGCGTCAATCCTAGAGGCTTGGGAGCTATAGGACTCTGGAAAACTGATGTTACCCACTATGCCCCCTTCGGGAGGCTCAAGTACATTCATGTCTCAGTGGATACCTTTTCTGGCGCTGTCTTTGCATCCACCCACGCGGGCAAGAAGGCCCGAGACGTAATCAAACACTTCTACATGGCGTTTGCCACCCTAGGGGTCCCGAAGGGTATAAAAACGGACAATGGGCCGGCCTTCACTTCAAAAACACTCAAGGAATTCACCCAGCAATGGGGGATCACACATACAACAGGCATTCCTCATAACCCCACAGGACAATCAATCGTGGAGCGAGCACAAAGGAAAATTAAAAAGCTGCTGGAGCAGCAGCATGACCCCACCTCCAAGTCCACCCCATCTGAGCGATTGTGCAAGGCACTTTTTGTCATTATGAACTGCTCCCAGAAGGAGCCAAACCCGCCAGTCCTCAGACATTTCTACAACAATACCACATCCCAGCTCAAAGAAAGACCCCCAGTGCTCGTCCGCGATCCAGAATCAAAAATTACTGAAGGACCCTTTCCGCTCATTATGTGGGGGAGAGGATTTGCTTGTATTTCCACAGGTGCCGGACCCAAGTGGATCCCTGGGAGATACGTTAAACCCTACCTAGACAGCCCAGAGGAGAAGGATCAGACGAACCAAGCCACCGAACCCGATGAATGCCAATCAAACAGCCCATCCACCGCCTGGAAGAGGAGGAAGCGGAAGGGAACATTGCCTAACCTTGTTGCGCGAGTCCTCATCACGCGTCGCTATGTCCCCTCCGACCAAACACACGTACCATAGCCGACCAAACACACGTCCTACCATGACGTTATTCCTCCCTTCCCGAAACACTGCTTTCTGTGAAAGCTATCACCACCCCGTTACATAACCCCTCCTTCCCTCAACGTCTTCCCGCATGTCCCCATTCTCCTTTCTTTCTTCGTTTAATTTAAAGAAGGGGGAGGCAAACAGAGGCTTGCACACGAGAAAAAAGATCCATACATCATTTCTATTACAGAGACAGAACCCATGGCTATCCCCACGATGAACCAGAGGAACCTCACCAACAACCACCGTCCCGTCGAGGATGCTGTCACGATCACGGCCCTTCTCCATCTGTTGCTGGCCGTCCAGGTGACCCATGGCTGGATTCTACCACAGCCGAAGGAGAATGTATGGGTCTTGGAGAAGTCTCTCCAACAGGAAAGCCTCTGCATAGCCATGGGAAGAGTGGACAATCCACTCTCAACGTGCCTGGTGGGAATCCCCCTGTCGCCAAATGACTACCCATATACAGGTAAGAAACCAAACCCGGCAGACACCTGGGACGACTGGACGAGGATTCTTCCACATGCAGCACAGGAGCCCCAGGAATTAGATCTACAGGGCTCTACCCAGGCTAGCTATTGCGTGACCTTTGAATAAAAGGCGAGACAAAATTGGCTACATTCTACCAAACCAAAAGATAATGCTCCCATGGATGTCTCGCCCCATGACAACCAATATGATGTGGCCAATTGGTGCAATTACACCAGCACCACACCGTCCGAGTCCTTGTCATTGCCCAGAGTGCTCCCAAGGGGGGTGTTTCTTATCTGCGGCGACAGGGTCTGGGCAGGGATCCCCTCAAACATCAAAGGGGGCCCCTGCAGTCTTAGCCAGCTTACTACCCTCACCCCAAATTCCACCCTGATTGGCAGTTGGAAAAAAAACCAATTGGCTCGCCAAAAAAGATCTTTTGAAGAATTTGACGAAAATTGTGACAGTCAAATTTACAATTTGGGAACAACAAAGAGGGTCACGGTATCCATCTTTCTACCTGGGGTCGCCGCAGCCAAGGCCCTTGGTGAGCTTTCTCACCTTGGGTGCTGGCTTAGTAAGCAGTCCAATGCCACGTCCGCCGCCTTATCCGATCTTCTGGCAGACGAAGAGACCACCAGGCATGCCACACTTCAGAATCGAGCAGCCATCGACTGACTCCCTATTGCTTGCCCATGGCCATGGCTGTGAGGACTTTGAGGGACTTTGCTGTTTTAATTTATCATCGCACAGCACCTCAATCCAGTTGAACATTCGTGGACTCAGGGACCAAGTCCTGAACATCAAGACGGAAAAGAAGAGTGTCAACTGGATGGATAAACTTTTCGAACATTGGGGTGTCCCGGGTGGCTGAGTTCCATCTTAAGGGGATTGCTATGGGTCATGATAATAATCATCATTGTTTGCACAGCCCTAAAGTGTTTCTCCAAGGCCCTCCAGAGGAGCCTCGAAGAGGCTTTTTTAATAAGTAAAAAAGGGGGAGATGTGGGAGGAGACCCTGGGGACTGCAGGGAGGAGATGCCGTGGGAAGGCACTCCCCTGTAGGTGTCTGTCATACAAGGCTCCCTCCCCAAATTCTAGAAAGCTCTGTTGTCCCTTTTCCCCCACTCCCGGAGGATCGGGGATGGTAGCTCCAGGCACCTGTGGAGTCGTCTCCCCCATCAGGACCACCAGCTCCAGCTTCCTTTCCACCCCTCGCTGGACCTTTGTTGTTTTTTGCCCTGCCTTTTTAGTCATTTCATAGCCGACCCTGACGTGGTCTTCCCTATTGTGCCTGTTGGCATTTTGCTGCGCAGCTTCTCCTATCCTGACAGGGCTTGGTGTGAGGTTTCTACTTTCCTCCCTTTTTTGTCTTTTCCTGGGGCGGTGGTGATTTGAGTCGCATTCCATCAATTTTACATTATGGGTGCTTCCTTGTCTGCGGCTCAAAAGAGAGTTTACATCCAAGTTGCAGGTATCCTTATGGGGGGGAATGTTGAATTTAGGAAAAAAGATTTGGAAAGGTTAGTGAGGTGGTTGTTTTCTTGGTTCCCTGAGGTCTCTCTTGACCAGGTTTCTGATCCAGAGTTTTGGACTGTTGTTACACATAGATTGCAGAGCCTGGTCAAGTCAGGAGAGACTTCCCTCCTTTTAAACACCTATTTGGCTTCCCAAATCAAAATTATTTTACAATCTGGCCCTAAATTGAAAAAGCAACCATCCTCACACAGTTTAGTCCCCAGTTCTACCCGTACCCCTTGTCCTAGCCCTCATCCCTCCCCTGCTTGTCTTAAAGGTGGGATTTTGAGAGGAGCAGCTCGCTCCAGCACGGCGCAGGGTGTTCACCATTCCCCCCTGGCTCCCCTAAAATTGCCCCTTCCCCCCGCCCGAGTAGTCCTTTCCAGACTCTTCAGGATTCATCTCCTTCTCCCTCTTCCCCAGTTAGAAAATCCCCACTTAGAAGACCCTCTGTTAAGTTTTGCCTGCCTCCACAAGATGGCTCCCATGGAGCCCAAGATGGAGTCAAGCACATGGCTGTTCCTGCCTTTTCTGTTTCTTTTCCCCACAATCCCTTTTGCCCTTCAAAAGACTCCTTCCTGTCCCTTGACTCCTCCCAATTTCCCTCAGACGTCCCTCCCTCGGCCCCTCCTCTAGCTCCACCCTCAGCTCCTCTTTCGACTCTACCCTCAGCCCCTCCTTCCACTCTACCCTCAGCTCCTCCCATTCCTCCACCCTCAACTCCTCCCATTCCTCCACCCTCAGCTCCCCCCATTCCTCCTCCCCCTTCCCAAGCTCCGCCTCCCCAAGCTCCGCCCTCTTACCACTCCCTTGAGGTGGAGTCAAAAGTCGGGAAAGTCTCCTCCCCTTTTCCCAGCCACTCCCCCTCCTCTCTCAGTTCCGGTTCCCATGCTCTGGGTTCCAGGGTGGGGGGAGTGGAGGCCCGGGAACCGGTGCCAGCTTCCATCCCCACGGTGGCTCCGGTCACGTACCATCCTGAGAGGGAGGTGGGGGCCTAGGTTCAGTGGACCCCGTTCCCACACCACTCCATTAAGGAGTTATGCAAGGCTCAAAAGGAGTTGTCCCGGGAGAGTGAGTACTTCTGGGGGATCCTGAGGGCCACTCTTACAGAGTCCACTGTAACCCCTGCAGACCTGCGACGGCTTTTCTCCTGCCTCCTCAACCCCACTGAATTCCTCATGTGGGAGGCTGCATGGAGAAAGGAGGTCGTAGCAATGCTTCCCTTGTTATGGGACAACCCCAGGCTTGCCTTTGATACGGCCAGAGATACAATCTCCACGGAACACTTGTGTGGGTTGGGGAATTGGGCTGATGGCTGGTCTCAAGCGCGTTCCATCCCAGCAGAGGTATTGCAGGAGGCAGCTAAGGCAGCAGAAAGGGCGTTCCTTACCTTAAAACCAATGGTGCCCCAATTAACCTATTCTAAGATTTTTCAGCTCCTAGACGAGCCATTTGTGACCTGCGTCGAGCACCTCCGAAAAGCCGTAGATTTACAGGCGCGGAGAGGAGAATCCAGGGTTGAGATCTTGACTGAAGTAGCTTTAGCGAATGCCAATCCGGCATGCCGGGCTGCCATTCTCAGCCTGCCATTAGAGCCTCCACCCACCCTACAACACATGCTAGAGGTGTGCGCTCGGAAGGTCACTGCTTCCTCATTGGACACCGATCCAAGGAACCGCCATCCACCCCGGAGAGCTGCCGCCACTGCTGCTGTCGACACCCTGCCTGCTGCTGAAGCGCTGCCTTTGGAGTCAGCCCCATCGGCCGACCATCAGCTGCACCCCCGCATCCCAGGACCACCCCAAAAGAGAGCCGCCACCACTCCTTGTTATCTTTGCGGGAAGCTGGGGCATTGGATGCCTGACTGCCCTCTCAAGCGTCAGTTTTTTGAATTTCGGAAAGCACAGATAGGGCAAAAGGACACACAGCCAAAAAACTAGGTGGCGAGCGCAGTCCCTCCCTGTGCCAGGATACAAATAAGGCGGGACTTTTAACATCATGCAGGGAGGGTACAGGAGGAGAAGAGCCGAGCCCGCCTGTGACCACCAACGGACTTGACAGAACTATACTGGATTTGCCCTGTCTTTATTGCATTCAGCCAAAGCCAATCCTAACCACCTTTTCTAAAACTGTCCCTTTCAGGTTGCAGCTGACCGAGCCCCTCCACCTTCGGGACACCAACTTCCATCTTGTCTCCGTGAGTCCAGAGTGTCCAGGTACTTGGGCTGAAGTTGGCTTTAAGTATGTTGTCGTTGGAGACACAAAATTTACACCATCGGACATAAACATAGTTTGCCGGGTCTGCTGACATCTGACCCAAGCAAATTCATGGTAGGACTGTACTGTGTCCACTCACCTGTGTTCTACCTAGAGGGCAGATTCTCGCTCAGGCCACACCAGTTGCCTGAGCTGACCTGGTACCTCTGGTACCTAGAGCATCTGCATACCACCAACTCCAGTGCCCACACAGTTGCCTGGGCCCAGGTCCTTGGCTGGGAAAAGCCAAGTCTGACCTGCTCTCTTTCCCGGGGTAGAGTCTCGAAAACGATGCGGGGGTTGCTGGACACAGTGGCAGATATGACGATCATTCCCTCTCGGGAACGGCCATCGCATTGGGAATTGCAAGACGTGTCAGGACAGATTCGGGGTGTTGGAGGCATTCAATTGGCGCGTCAATCGAAGAGCGTCATACAAATTAAGGGGCCGGATGGGCAATTGGCATCATTACGCCCATTCGTTTTGGACTATATGAACCCCTGTGGGGGAGGGACCTCCTTGTCCAATGGGGAGCCAAAACTGACTTTCCTACGACTCCTCAGGTTTTTTGGACAGCGGTCATTGAAGAGCGCCCTATCCATAAACTGAATTGGAAGACCGATAAACCGTGTGGCTAGAACAGTGGCCGCTAAAGAAACAAAAATTGAAGTTGCTCAGTGAGCTTGTCCAGGAGCAACTACTTAAGGGCAATCTGGTGGATACCATGTCTGAGTGGAACTCCCCAGTTTTTGTCATCAAGAAGCCCAATAAAGACAAGTGGCGAGTCCTGCACGACCTCCGTCAAATTAATAACATCATACAAGATCTGGGTTCCCTCCAACCAGAGATGCTGTCCCCCACGATGCTCCCTTGAGATTGGAATCTGGCCGTGGCAGATATAAAGGATTGTTTCCTCCAAATTCCGCTTCACCCTGATGATGCCCCACGTTTTGCCTTCACATTTCCCACCATCAACCGTGAAGTGCCAAAGAAGCGCTACCATTGGCATGTTCTTCCCCAAGGGATGAAGAACAGTCCTGTCATCTGCCAATGGTATGTAGCTTCCTTGCTGTCCCCAGTTAGGCAAGGAGCCAAGATTCAATAATCTATCACTACAGGAACGACATTCTAGTTTGTGCTCCAACTGACAATGTACTTACTCATGTGCTTTGCCGCGCTGCTGCGTCGAATTGCTCTCGACTCCCCACGCGGTGGGGAGGAGGCTGCGCCGGCTAGCTGAGAGCACTGCAGCAGCTAGCAGTGGGGGGCACTGCCTTGATGTGCCAGGGGCGTCAGGCAGCACCTTCGACAGGAGAAGCAGCTTAAAGAGGAGCGGTGAAGGTTTGGAGAAGCTAGAAGAAAAGAGGTCCTTCACTCCGATAGTGCAGTCCAGAGAGTTTATTGTCTCCAGGGGAAAACTAAAGGAACAAAGGCGGGGAGCAACGAAAAACAGCAGTATATGAAGGGGGTGGAACACAAGCAAAGATACAATACATTGTATTGAGGGAATGAGGGAAAACTGAGGAGGGGCATTGGACATGACTGACGGGGGTGGCAACAAATGATACATGAGTCAGGGAGGGGCCCGGGACTCCTGCCCAATCATCCCCAGGGAAAGAGAGAAGTCTCTGGAAGGACGGGCAGGGTTCCAGGAGATTGGCAGAGCTTGGGAGGAGGGGAGAAAGTAACGATAGGGGCGGTTGTCAAGGAAACAGGGGTGGAGACAAGGGTTTGGCAGCGTGCCCAGACAGGGAGGGTACCATTTGAGGGAGAGGAGAAACCAGGACTGAACCATTCAAGTAAGTATAAGATTACAACTGGGGGAAACATTACAAAATGGGGAGAACAATACAAACAGGGGAGATAACATAACTGGAAACCGAACGCGCACCACAACATCTCACCCTTTTTTGTTTAGAAAAACAAAATTTAAAATTTAGTCTTTAAAGGTCGGTCTCAGAGTTTGTTGATGTTTGGTCGCTGGTATCTTCTGAGACTGTATACTATTGAGGAGAAGTTGAGACGGGGAGAGATTGCATCTCTTCATAGCGTGAGTTTCGTTGAAGATCAGCAGAAGGGGAGATCGCTGCATGATTGACTTGCGGCGTGGTGGCGAACAGAATGCAGAGTAAATAAATAATTGAAAACCCCAGGATAATACACAGGAGGATAAAATATGCTTAGAATTAAAAGTCGGGGTCCAACTGAAACAGACGACGAAAATACGTTAGGACTGACGGCTCTGGGGGGGATGGTTCAGCCTGGGGGACACCGGACACGACATGGACTTTCCGTTTTTGCCTCAGGGCGGATTGGGTCACTTGGGGCGAGGTGTTGGATTTGTGTGCTTTCCCTGGAAGAAAGGGTCTGACCCACTTTGAAGGGACCCATTTGAGCCCAGTGGGGGTGGACACGCAAGCGTACCCACGACCCCATGTAACTAGGTCAAAGGGCCCCTCAGTCTTCCAGGTTTCTGGGTCTTTAATTAGGACGGGTGGTTTGTCCTTAAATTGGGTTGCTGTCTGGGTGTTAAAATGCCTCGTGATGGGCGGGTTCAGGCACTCAAAGCTGCAGTTGAGGAAACTGATTGTAAACAAGGCCCTGGCAAGTCGGATCTGAGGGGACTCCACCTTCACTGCCCCATTTTGGTGTTCTAGAGTTCGTTTGAGGCTCTGGTGGGCCCGCTCAACCACGGCTTGCCCTGTCGGGAAGTAAGGGATGCCAGTCTTATGACTCCAGACTCCTGCAGAAAGCTTCGAAACTCCCTGGAGGTGTACCCTGGCCCGTTGTCTGTTTTGATCTCTTTAGGGATGCCCAACACAGAGAAGGCATGCAACAGATGTTTTTTGACATCTGCAGTCCTCTCTCCTGTGTGGGCAGAAGCGTACACGGCCCCAGAAAAGGTATCCACAGAGACATGCACGTATTTGAATTTGCTGAAGGACGGGATGTGGGTAACGTCCATTTGCCAAAGCTCGCAGCTTTTGAGCCCTCTAGGTTTGGCACCGGAGTTTACAGCAGGCAGTTGGAAAGCCTGACATTGTGGGCATGTGGCTACAATTGCCTTTGCTTGGTCCCTCGTCAGATGGAATTGGCGGACCAGGCCAGGTGCGTTCTGGTGGAACCGCTGATGACTGAGTTTTGCCTGTTGGAAAGCATCAGGGAGTGGGGCCATCTCAACAGGGGCAGCTAGGGCATGGGCACGCCGATTCCCCTCTGCGATGAACCCCGGGAGATCGGTGTGAGACCTCACATGCAGCACATAAAATGGTTGCTTTCTATGGGAGACCAACTCTACAAGTCTCAAGAGCAATTTGAAAAGAGTCATGTTAGAAACCTCCTGGAGAACTGCGTTCTCCGCTCTGGACACCACACCGGCTACATATGCCGAATCGGTTACCAAACTGAAGGGCTCGGAGAACTTCTTGAAGACTCTGACGACTGCGGCCAACTCAGCAATTTGAGGTGATCCCTCAACTGTGGTAACGTCGGTCTCCCATTACTGAGTTTGAGGATCCCTCCAAGTCACCACTGACTTGTGGGATGCTCCGGACGCGTCAGTAAATATTGTCAAAGCCTTTAAGGGCTTCCGGCTCTGAATTCTTTTTAAAGATAATTTAAATTGATTGTCCTGATTAAATAATTTGTGTTTTGGTTTATGAATTGAAATTTGTTCGGTGTAGGAATCGAGAGCAAATTGGAGGGCTTCATTCTCCATGAGGAGATGTTCTAACATGGCCTTGGTTAATTGGCCTGATTTCAATTGAATAGGAATGTGTATACATGTGAAGTTGACACCGGCCAACTCCCGGATCCGGAAGCGAGCCTTCCGGATCAACTCAGCCATCAGCTCTTGTGGCCGTGTCATTCTTTTGGACCTGTGATGGCTGAGGAACACCCACTCTATAATTAAGAGGGGGTCTCTCGAGCCAGGGTCCTCAGATGTCTTTGCTGTCTTGTCCCACTGGAAAACCAACCCATGGAGGTGTGGCAAACTCCCTAGGATGATGAATTTGAACGGCAAGTCTGGGTTGTATCTGTGTGCTTGTCTCTGTGTGATGGTTTTCTGTACCTTTTCTAAGGCTGCAGCAGCTTCTGGGGTAAGGGTCCTTAGAGAACCAAGCTCTTCTCCCCCTTTCAAAAGATTGAAAAGGGGGGGCTAGGTCTTCCGTGGGGATGCCTAGCCAAGGTCTTACCCAGTTCAGAGCCCCACACAGTTGCTGAGCTTCTACTAAAGAAGACACTTTGGTGTTAATTGCCAATTTCTGCGGAACAATGGTCCGCTTGGAGATTTCAAGACCAAAGTACTTCCAGGGTGGCATCTTTTGGATTTTACTTTCTTGAAGCTCGAACCCTGCAGAAGTCAACGCATCGGTTGTCAGGGCAAGAGCGTGGGTAGGTGCATCGTCGTCAGGAGCACAAATTAGGATGTCATCTATGTAATGTAAAATGATCTAATTTTTTGCTGCCTCACGGACAGGGGACAGCAGGGAAGAGACATACCGCTGGCAAATCACTGGTGAATTTTTCATGCCTTGAGGCAAGACTCGCCAGTGGTACCTCTTCCCCGGGGCTTCATGGTTGATGGCAGGAACCATGAAGGCGAAGCGCCAAGCATAATCTGGGTGCAGAGGAATTTGAAAAAAGCAATCTTTGATATCTAAAACGGCCAAATTCCAATTTTGGGGGAGCATGGTTGGGGACGGCATCCCTGGTTGGAGAGCGCCCATATCTTGAATTATATTATTAATTTGGCGGAGGTCGTGGAGAAGCCGCCATTTGTCTTTGTTTGGTTTTTTGATTACAAAGACAGGGGAGTTCCACGGAGACATGGACTCCACGATGTTACCTTTTTTCAGCTGCTCTTCCACTGATCTCCGAGAGCGCCTTTAGTTTTTGTTTGTTGAGCGGCCACTGCTCTACCCAAATAGGTTCGTCTGATCCAGGTCAATTTGTGGGTAGGGCGCTCTTCAGTGGCCGCTACTGAAAAACCTGGGGAGCTTTAGGCAGGTCAATTGTGGCTCCCCATTGGGCTAAAACGTCTCTCCCCCACAGGGGTTCCGCACAGTCTAAAACAAATGGGCGGACTGAAGCTAATTGCCCATTTGGCCCCATAATTTGTACCACACTCTTTAACTGTTTTGCCAATTGGAAGCCCCCTACACCTTGGATTCGCCCAGCGGCACTTTGCAATTCCCATTGTGACGGCCATTCCCTCGCGGGAATGATCGTCACATCTGCCCCCGTGTCAGACATCCCATTTATTTTGGTCGTTTCTCCATTCTTTGAGAGTTTGCATGTGAGTCGAGGCTTTTTATGGCCCAGAACTTGAGACCAGTGGGCCTCAAACAAAGGGGCTAAGGTGTTAATGTGTGGCTCGATCTCACACTGTTGTGACTCAGGTGGAAAAATTGGGATGGCTTGGGCAATGATTTGGCCTTTGGGCAAGATTTGTGGAGGATGCACACAAATAACAGTTATAGCAAATTTGTTAGTGAGTGATGGCAGCACCCCCGGAATGATGGAAATTTCCGGGGGAGTGTATTTTGCGTCTCCTACAATGATACACTTACATCTGCACTGGTACCAGGTACTTGGTGCCTCAAACTCGACCATGGCTGACGTGTGCAAGGAGTTCGCGATGGTGAGGGTGTCAGTGAGGCGCAACCTGAAAGGAAAGGCACACAATGAGGATGTTAGAGTCGGCAAAATCTTGTCAGGGGAAATTGTTGTGTCCGCTGAGTATGGAAAGGTAGAAGTGCGGGATAGGGGTCCCCTCCCTGAATTCTCCCCATTTTGATGTTGTCACCCACCACACTTGTATCAGCGTGCATGGAGGGGTTGCGCTCGGAATTTAGTTTTTTGGCTCATTTTCGTCTCTGGATGCTGATTGCCTTTTGCGGAACTCGAAAAACTGGGTCCGCAGCGGGCAATCAGGTATCCAGTGGCTCACATCACCACACAGGTGGCACTGTCCTTGAGCCGGCTTCCGCTTTTGAGTTGGAGTGGTCATTTGTTGAGCAGCCATCGCGGTGTTGTCCCACTCTGCAGCTTCTGCGAAAGAAACTCGACGGTTAGGTGGTTTTGTTCCGGGGTCTTCTCTGATGATAGCGGGAACTTTTCGTTGTCATCATTTGGATCGTAGGTGGGGGATCCAATGGAAAGCTGAGGATTGCTGCTTTGCAGGCAGAGTTGGCATTGGCGTTGGCTAGTTCTGTCAGGATCTGGAGTCGAGCGCTCTCCGCTTGGACTTGTTGGTCGATGGCCCTACGGAGACGCTCGACAAAAACAATGAAGGGTTCCCCTGACCCCTGTTGGATCTTGGAGAAAGTGGGTTCCTGGGCAGTAGGGCAGAGTGGTAAGAATGCTTGTTCGGCCATCTTTGCACTCTCCCTAAGCGCTTGACGGGGGATACTTGTAGCTTGAACGGCCCCGTCGGCCCAATTCCCTAGACCGACCAACAGGTCGGTACAAACCGTTTCACCATTAAGTGTAGTGGCTGTTTGGGGATTCTCCCACAGTTGTGGGAGAATGTCCCTGATTCCCTTTTTCCACGTCTCCTCCCACACCAAAAATTCGGTGGGGTTGAGGAGGCATGAAAAAAGCATCCGCAAGTCAGCGGGCACAACGTCGGTTTCTAGTAAAGAGGCTCGAAGGAGTCCCCGGAAGTACTCTCCCGGGAAAACTCTCTTTGGGCCTTGCACAATTCCTTAATGGTGGAATGGGGGAATAGGGTCCATTGCGCTCGGGAGGGCCCTACGCTTTCTCAATTATAGGAGACAGGAGCAGCGGTTATTACAGGTGGTAAAGCTGAATTCAAACTGTCTTGATCCCCACTCTCGGAAGCTGGGGCGTGGGAACCCGGAAGCCAAGAGAGGGGCCAGGTGTGGGAACCGGGGCGGAGCTGGGAGGTGGCGCTGACGGAACCAGCTCCGCCCGAGGGGCGTGCAAAGAGGGCGGGGTTTGGGGAGTGGGAGGGGAAAGGGTTGGCGGGAGAAAGGAAAGGATTGTGGGAGGAAGGAGGGTTGGTGGTGGGAAAAATCATGAGGCTGCCGCCATTTTGGACTCCATGGGAGCCATTTTGAGGGAAAGCCTGGGGGCTGCCACCCTCAGGAACTGCAAATCTAACTTTGGGTCTTACAACTGGGGACTTAGGGGGAAAGGAATCGGGGAATTGGGAAGGACTCCCCGAAGTCTGGCCAGGACTTTGGAGGCGGGGGGTCTGAGAACCTTGAGGAGAGCCCGGTGGAGGTGGAAGGCTGGCGCGGTGCTCTCGCGGGCTGCTCCCCTCAAGGTCTTTTTATTTTTAGGGAAAGAAGGGGTGGAAAGTGGGACGGGGACTCGGGGACAGGGGGAACGTGAACTGGGGGGTGGTTGTTCTCTTAGTTTCTGACTTTCACTTAATTTTTGTTTCTTTTTTAAAGCAGTGACAATTTTGAAACTCATTAGACTAATCTTTTATTTCTCCATCCTTCTTTTGGTCCTAACTGTAATAATTTCTCTCCGACTAAATTCCAGAAATTTATGTCATTGACCGAATCTGGGGAAACCTCTGGAAATTGAGTGAACAACCAAATTATCAACTCTTTTAAGTCCCTTTTAACTATTTTAACTTCCCTCCCCCCAAGGGTGCCCACAACTTAGTAAAAGACTCTTTTCTGGGGAACGGAGAGTTTAACACCCATCTCCGTTCCCTGAAGCAAACCCACGGAGTAAAACTAAAGAAAAACGTTAACTAAAAATCTCCACCCACCAGCCCCAACCTCACCGGGCCCAGGGCGGAACCTACGACCCGACCAGGTGAAACTGGGAGATCGGGCAGGGGGCAGCTCACGAAGGTGGTGAGCTAGAGCTACTCACCCTTGACCGGTGGGATGCGGGGAAAAACTCCGTAGATCGCAGCTTTCTCCTGGAACAGCTCCCAGGTGTAGGAGGTGGTGTTCCAATCCCCGCCTGGAGCGCCACCCCTAAAACGGGGTCTGCTCAACAGGACAGGGTAGCTTGACGGCCACGGAGCTAATGGCAGTCGACGGGACAGAGACAAAACTCCACTCGACGCTGCTGACTCCTGCCGCGGGGCAAGGGGGTCTTCTCTTGCCTCACGTTGGGCGCCAAGCTGCCGCGCTGCTGCGTCGAATTGCTCTCGACTCCCCATGCGGTGGGGAGGAGGCTGCGCCGGCTAGCTGAGAGCACTGCAGCAGCTAGCAGCAGGGGGCGCTGCCTTGATGTGCCAGGGGCGTCAGGCAGCACCTTCGACAGGAGAAGCAGCTTAAAGAGGAGCAGCGAAGGTTTGGAGAAGCTAGAAGAAAAGAGGTCCTTCACTCCGATAGTGCAGTCCAGAGAGTTTATTGTCTCCAGGGGAAAACTAAAGGAGCAAAGGCGGGGAGCAACGAAAAACAGCAGTATATGAAGGGGGTGGAACACAAGCAAAGATACAATACATTGACCAATGAGGGAAAACTGAGGAGGGGCATTGGACATGACTGACGCGGGTGGCAACAAATGATACATGAGTCAGGGAGGGGCCCGGGACTCCTGCCCAATCATCCCCAGGGAAAGAGAAAAGTCTCTGGAAGGACGGGCAGGGTTCCAGGAGATTGGCAGAGCTTGGGAGGAGGGGAGAAAGTAGCGAGAGGGGCGGTTGTCAAGGAAACAGGGGTGGAGACAAGGGCTTGGCAGCGTGCCCAGACAGGGAGGGTACCATTTGAGGGAGAGGGGAAACCAGGACTGAACCATTCAAGTAAGTATAAGATTACAACTGGGGGAAACATTACAAAATGGGGAGAACAATACAAACAGGGGAGATAACATAACTGGAAACCGAACGCGCACCACAACAGCGCTTGACCTGACAATCAATGCATTGATTGCTGCAGGGTTCGAGCTCCAGGAAGACAAAATTCAACGGATGCCACCCTGGAAGTACCTGGGTCTGGACATTAGCAAGCGGACCATTGTTCCGCAAAATCGGCCAAAAAGACCAACATCCAGACCTTGGCGGATGTCCACCAACTGTGTGGATCTTTGAACTGGGTAAGGCCTTGGCTAGGCATTCCAACTGACAACCATGCCCCTCTTTTCAATTTATTGAAAGGGGGAGAGGAGCTTAGTTCTCCTAGGTCCCTTACCCCAGAGGCACAGGCTGCGTTGGAGAAGGTCCAAAATTTGATTTCCACCAGGCAGGCCCACAAGTGTCAGCCAGGCCTGCCCTTCAAGTTTATTATTCTTGGTAAATTGCCACACCTCTATGGTTTGATTTATCAATGGGATGAGGCTGTTAAAGGTAAGGACCAAGGCTCAAGAGATCCTCTCTTAATCATAGAGTGGGTCTTCCTCAGCCATCATCAGTCCAAAAGAATGACATTGCCACAAGAACTCGTGGTGGAACTGATCCGCAAAGCAAGATCGTGGATCAGGGAGTTTGCAGGGTGTGACTTTGGATGCATTCACATTCCAATTCAATTGAGATCAGGCCAGTTTAAATTGGACACCTTTGAGAAACTGCTCAGCAAAAATGAAAGCTTGCAATTTGCCTTGGACAGCTACACCGGCCAAATTGCTGTCGATTGGCCGGCCCACAAAATTTTTAATCAGGAAAATCAATTTGCTCTCTCATTAAAAAGTGTTCAAGTCGAACTCCTCTCAAGGCTTTGACTGTGTTCACAGACGCATCTGGGGCATCCCACAAGTCAATTATGACTTGGAAGGATCCTCAGACTCAGCGGTGGGAGGCTGACATCACTGAGGTAGAGGGATCTCCTCAAGTAGCTGAGTTAGATGTAGTCATCAGAGCCTTTGAGAAGTTCTCTGAACCATTTAATTTAGCTACTGATTCGTCTTATGTAGCTGGTGTAGTGTCCAGAGCAGAAAATACCATCCTTCAAGAGGTGTCAATGCTGCCTTGTTCAGGTTGCTCTCAAAACTAGTTACATTATTCTCCCACCGAGAGCAACCCTTCTTTGTGATGCACGTCAGGTCACACATGACCTGCTGGGGTTTATTGCAGAGGGCAATTGGAGAGCCAATGCTCTTGCCGTGCCCGCTCAAATGACCCCACTCCTGGATGTGTTCCAGCAAGCTAAGATCAGCCACCAGGAGTTCGACCAGAATGCCCCTGGTCTGGTTCGCCAATTCCAGCTGACCCACGAACAGGCCAAGACGATCGTGGCAACATATCCCCAGTGCCAGCTACTCCAGGCACCATCCACCAGTGTTGGCATCAACCCTAGAGGTCTCTCCACTTGTGAGGTGCGGCAGATGGACGTAACTCTTGGAAAATTAAGTTACGTCCATGTCTCAGTGGACACCTTTCTCCGGTGCAGTTTGTGCTTCTGCCCACACAGGGGAGAAAGCCTTGGACTCGAAAAAACATCTTGTGCAGGCTTTCTCTATGCTGTGTATCCCTAAGGTAAGTAATGTGGGAGAAGACCCCAGGGACTGTGGGGAGGAGATGCCCTGGGAAGGCACTCCCCTGTAAGTGCCCGTCATCTGGGGCTCCCTCCCTAAGATCTAGAAAGTTCTGTTATCCCCCCCTCCCCATTGGCCTGCGTGCCGACTCCTCCTTCCTTCCCTCTCCCCATTTGTTCTCCCCCAATCACCCCACCTCAGCTCCTCCCCTGATCCCCTACCCGATTGGATTGTTTCTAAACCCCTCCTACTCACCAGCCCCTTATAAGCCTTGTCCCCGCCCTGCTCGAGGCTTCCACAGCCAGCCTCCCTTCAAGCTTGGTTGTCTCCCTGCACCTCTCCTGCCCGCCCCGCCTCCTACCCTTCATCTACCTTCAATAAACCTTCTTGGATCTTGACTGCATCTGTGGAGCCCTCCTTCCTCCTGGTGTGGTTTTTTTGTTCGAGCTAGTCGGGATTGAGACACGACCGAGAGCAGCCTGAGGAGACCTCTCCCCAGGGAGCTGGACCACCCTCGTCTACCCAGGGACGACACCCGCATCCTGCAGCTGGCGCCCAACGTGAGGCCTGGGCAGTCTTTGGATTCGTCCAGGTTCTGAAGAGTGACCCCTCGGCGTGAGCCCTCTGCAAGCGGCAACATCAGGGAAAAAGCACCCGTCGGGATCCAGCTCTAGGGAGAGCAACCTCCTCAATTGTATCGAGGACTGCTCTGCCTGGAACTGTCAGCACCCCTCTGAGACCTGCTGCAACATCATAGCTCCGAGGGAGAAACAGCAACCAGAGGGACCGGCAGGAGCCACCCAGCCCCCGCAAGGCAACCCCAGCTTGCCCGGTGAGTAAACCAAGTGCCGAGAGGCCCTCTACCTGGGCTTCCCTTCTACTTTTACCCTTAGCCTTGTTGAGGGGAGTGAACCGGGGAAATGGGAGCTAAGCTGTCCTGCCCCAAGAGGGAGTTTTATATCCAGGTTAAAGCGACCCTTGTTTTGGGGAATGTTTCTTTCAATAAGAGAGATTTAAAAGCTTTTGTTAAATTTTTGTTTGGACACTTCCCCGAGGTTTCTCGGGAAGATGCCGTTTCTGTTTCGTTTTGGGGAAAAGTTGGGAGACGTATTTATTCTGAACAAGTTAAGGGAAGTTTAAAGTGGGGAAATACAATGCTTTATTTGATCCAATCATTAAGTTGCTGAAAGACAGGGAAAAAGTTGGGGTCCCCAGTTCTCCTCTCCCGTGTTCCTTCCCTCATCCTAAACCCTCTTCCCCAGTGAGTGGGACAGGACCCAGATCCTGCCAAAAGGCACAGGGTTGCCACCTGCTCCCTGCTGCTTCCTGCCCCACTCAGTCCCTCTGCTGATCTGGGATGGCCACCCCAGTTCGGACCCTATCCTAGCCCACAGTCCCAACACCCTCGTCCCCGGTTCACAACCCAGTTCAGCCCCCAGTTCTAGTTCTGTTCAAGATGGTGTCCACCTCGTGGCGCCACAAAATGGCTGTGTCTCAACCCCCCATAGTTTTCGTGCCCTTCCACCGGCGCCTCCCCCCTCGTGGCTCTCCTCAGCTCCCCCCACTACGTCGTGTTCTGCCCGTCCGTCGGGTCCCGCCCTTTCCACCACGTCGAATATGCAAGCGTCGGGTCCCATCCCTCCCACTTCTCTTGCGCCTCCCCTCAGTGGGTCTTCGGTGGGTGGTGTCACTCCCACTGAGGGGTCCACCCCCGCGCGTGACTCAGGCTGCCCATCTGGCCACGCCCCATCGGGTCACGCCCCCAGGCCTCCTGTCCCTTCCGGTTCTCACGAGACCGGAACCAGAAGTGGGCCTGACCGGAAGGCAGCCATCTTGGACTGCGGGGGTCCTAGTCACCGGGACCCATCGGTCAGCCGGAGGCCCCGCGTCCTAACTTGTGCGGTCTCCTCCTCCGATGAGGGGGGGGGCCTGTGGTGCTCCTGACCATACCACCAGGCCGGGTAGCAGCTGGGCGGGGATCAGAGAGCAAGCGATGAGGGAGGGGGACCTAGACTTTGCAAGGGACCTCGACCAGTTTGTGGCTCCGGTCATCGTGAGCTGGGACGGGAACGCGCGGTGGGAGCAAATACAATACACTGAAATAAAAGAACTACGGAAGGCCGCGAAAGACTATGGGAGGGGTTCTCCTTACTTTAAGTCATTGCTGGACTTGACTTTTTCGCGCCACAAATTAATACCTCACGACCTCAGGTATATAATGACGGCATTGTTGTCACCGAGTTTCTCCTCTGGGAGAACGAGCGAAGAAACTTTTAAGACCATTGACAGAAAAGCACTAGATCGATGGACTAGGCGGTGACGCTCTGGATGCGTTTTCGGGGGATGGCGTGTCCAACCGGCCAGAGGACCAAGCCGCGTTTCCGGTGGACGTCCTCAATGATATCAAGCAGGCCACCCAGACCGCCCTCCTGAAGTTGCTGGACACCGCAACACCGCTCCAGAGCTTCTCCTCGATCCACCAGGGGGTCGAGGAGTCGTTCATCAAATTTGTCGATCGTCTGCGCGAAGCCATCGAGCGCCAGATCGACAACGTGGAGGCCAGGGATGAGTTGCTGCGCAAGATAGCCATGACGAACACTAACCCCGACACAAAAAAGGTACTCAGGGCCCTTCCCCAGGGCCCTGAGCCCACCACAACCCAGACGGTCACCACCTGCGCCAAGGCTGCATCTATTGCGCACGCGGTTGCAGCGGCGGTGAGCAAGGGTGTCGGGGAAGCGATGCTATCCATCCAGAACATGCAGTGCTACAACTGCAAATATGGCCACTTGTGTGCAAATTGTCCCTACTCTCTGTCTGACACCCGGACCTCCTCCTCCCTGCCTGCGCCCTCGGCAAGCCCGCCTCTCCACGCGTCATCTCCTGCCCCGGGGCCTCACCATCCGCCTCGGAGGTCGGGAAACAAATGGCTGAGTGCGCCGAGGCCCCGCACAATGACACCAAATGGCAGGCCGGCTCTCCTCTCCATCTAGGAGAGCCAATCCAACACTGAACCATCTCAGAGGAGCAGAGTCCCAAGGATGGACTCAAGCTCTTCCGACGGACAGGGGCGTTAGACCAGAGCCTCCGCCGGACCCTCCACAGCACTGTCACCTTGCTGTTCCATGACGAGGAGATCACAAGGGTCCCGGCTGGTTATCTGCCTCCACTGTTCCATCGCCAGGCCATCGAAATTCTCATGCTTGGGGACAACAAAACAACGCCGTACGAACTCGCCATCATCCCAGAGGTTGTGACGGTTCAGCCTGGGTGTGAGGTGATGGTAACAGTGACTTGCACTTCTCCACCCTTCACTTTGTGCAAGCACTCGCCCTTCGCCCAGATGTATGTGTTGCCCGGACAAGACTTGGACTCCACCAGCTATGACGTTTGTTACTCTAAGGTTCTCACTAGAGAGAGGCCGAACATTGCAACTTTGATCTCTTTAAGGGACAAACACTTAGAACTGGAGATGATGGCAGACACGGGTGCAGATGTCACCATCATCCCTAAGGCAAGGTGGCCCCGCGACTGGGAGCTGGTGCCCTCCTGCAGCACTGTTTCCGGGATAGGCGGAGCGGTCAACTCTCAGCGGAGCCAGCACCTCATCACAATCGAGGGGCCGGAGGAGCAACTGGCCACGGTAAAGCCTTTCATTACACCTTCAAACATTGCCTTGCTGGGTCGGGACGTCCTGTCCCAGTGGGGGGCCCGCCTCGATATCCCTAATGCCACCTGGGATTTTTAGCATGGGCCACTGCTGAGCACACCGCCCCACCGCTTGCCTGGACATCGCACAAGCCGGTGTGGGTGGAGCAGTGGCCCCTTCCTGAGGAAAAGTTAAAAGCGCTCAATGAGCTTGTCGAGGAGCACCTGCGCTTGGGGCATATTGTCCCATCGCAGAGCCACTGGAACACCCCTGTCTTTGTGATCAAAAAACCTGGCAAAGACAAGTGGCGCCTGCTCCCAGACCTCAGGAAAGTCAACGAGCTTATCGAGGATATGGGTCCCCTCCAGCCAGGCCTGCCTTCCCCCTCCATGCTCCCAAGGGACTGGCCGCTCGCGATCCTAGATATTAAGGACTGCTTCTTTACCATTCCGCTAAATCCCACGGACACTCCCAGATTCACCTTCTCCGTGCCGTCCATCAACCGCAAGGAGCCTTACAGCCGGTTCCACTGGGTCACTTTGCCACAGGGGATGAAAAACAGCCCCATGCTCTGCCAAACGTACGTCTCCCGAGTCTTCTCTCCAGTGAGGAAACTCCATCCAGACACTATGATTCTCCATTATATGGACGACATTCTTGTATGCGCAAGGACAGAGACTTACCTAAGGAAAGTTGTGGACGATACCATCTCGGCAGTGGAACAAGCAGGGTTCCAGATTGCTGCCGACAAGATCCAGCTGTCTCATCCCTGGAAATACCTTGGCTTCACCATCACAGAAAGGACCGTCGTTCCTCAGAACCTGACCATCCGGAATGATCCCCTCATGCTCCACGACCTGCAACAGCTGTGCGGAACTATCACTGGATCCGGCCGTACCTGGGGCTCACCACCGAGGAGTTGTCGCCACTCTTCAACCTGCTACAAGGCGACCGAGACCTCGCCTCTCCTCGTGCACTGACCCCAGAAGCCCGACAAGTGCTGGACAAGGTCGCTGCTGCGATTGAGTCCCGCCAGGCCCACCGGGTGGACCGGTCCCTCCCTTTAGAAGCCATCATCTTAGGTAAGCCCCCTCAGTACCACGCGCTCATCTTTCAATGGGACAAACACTCAAAATACCCACTCCTTATAATCTAGTGGCTGTTTTTACCACATCAACCACACAAAACAATTACCACCCCGCAGGAGCTGGTGGCACAGCTTATCACCAGAGCTAGGAGTCGCCTCCGGACCCTTGCGGGCTGTGAGCCGGCGTGCATTTATGTTTCATTAACGCTTGACCGCCTTGACATGCTATTGCAGACCAATGAACACCTTCAGGTTGCGCTAGACAGCTATCCCAGCCAGCTTTCCACTCAATACCCAAAACATAGGCTTTTTAAGGACTCGCTGCAATTGGCACCTCGCCCCATCAGGAGCGGTAAGCCCATCTCACAGTGTTCACTGACAGGTCTGGGAAATCCGGCAAGTCAGTGATCACTTGGAGAAACATCGACACTGCAGAGTGGAGTCCAATGTTAGAACAGTTGAAGGATCTCCCCAGATCGCAGAGCTTGCTGCGGTCGTGAGAGCATTCCGAAAATTCAAATAACCGCTTAATCTGGTCACAGATTCGGCCTATGTAGCTGGGATAGCAGAAAGGGCAGAACACGCTCTCCTCAAAGAAGTCAAAAACAAGAAATTGTTTGACTTGCTCTCTGAATTAATCTAGCTTTTATCCCACCGAGAGCAACCCTACCACATCACGCACGTCCGGTCTTACACAGACCTGCCCGGTCCCATCACTGAGGGTAACCGGATGGCTGATCACCTGGCCATGACAGCCACCACGAACCAAAAGGTGCCCCAACAATCCTCAGTCCCAAGAGCGTCCCAAGGACCCTTTCGGTCCCAAGACCGCGAGCCAAGTGCACAGTATTGCCATTCACACCCTCCCAGACATCTTTCAGCAGGCTCAACCTGCTGAGCCACAGATTCTACCATCAAAATGCTCCCGCCCTAAGGCAGCAATTCAAGATTTCTGTGGAGCAAGCTAGAGCCATTGTGACAACATGCCCTAACTGCCAAATTTCCTCCCTGCCCTCGATGCCAGTAGGTGTTTATCCTAGGGGCCTGGGAGCCTTAGAGCTTTGGCAAACTGATATTACGCACTATGCCCCCTTCGGGAGGCTCAAATACATACATGTATCAATCGACACCTTCTCTGGCGCTGTTTTTGCATCCACCCACGCGGGCGAGAAAGCCCGTGATGTACCCAAACATTTCTATATGGCATTCTCCACCCTAGGGGTCCCCAAGGCAATAAAAACTGACAACGGTCCGGCATTCACCTCAAAAATACTCAAAGAATTCACCCAGCAGTGGGGAATTTCACACACAACAGGCATTCCTCACAACCCCACAGGACAATCCATCGTGGAGCGAGCACACAAAGAAATCAGAAGGCTGCTAGAGCAGCAGCATGATCCTGCTTCTAAATCCTCCCTGCCTAAGCGATTGTGCAAAGCACTTTTTGTAATTAACTTTATGAATTGCTCCCAGAAGGAGCCAAATCCGCCAATCCTCAGACCCTTCTACAATAACACGTCCTCACAGCTTAAAGAAAGACCTCCAGTGCTCATCTGCGACCCTGAATCCAAAGCGATAGAGGGACCATACCCACTCATCGCGTAGGGGAGAGGTTTTGCTTGTGTCTCCACAGGTACCGGACCCAAGTGGATCCCAGGAAAGTACATCAAACCATACCTTGACAGCCCAGAAGATGATAAGACAAACCAAGCCTCCAATTCAGATGACTGCCAAACAGGCAGCCCTTCCATCACATGGAAGAGGAGGAAGCGGAAGGGGACACTCCCGAACCTCGTCGCTCGCGTGCTCATCACGCGCCGCTACATCCCCTCCGCCGAACAAACTCACACTTCTCACTATGACATCATTCCTCCCTTCCCAAAATATTGCTTTCGATGAAAGCCACCACTCCACCAAACCCTCCTTCCCTTAACGTCTTCCCGCATGCCCCCATTCCCCTCTTTTTCTTCGTTTTATTTAAAGTAGGGGGAGGGGGAGGCAGACAAGGGCCTGCGTCACCAGGGAACTTACACATATCTACTCCTATTCAGAAAAAGATCATGGCTTTCCTCACAATAATCCTGAGGAACCCCCCCAACAACCATGCCGCTGAGGATGCTGTCGCGAGCGCAGCCCTTTTCTACCTGTTGCTGGCTGTTCAGGTGACCACCGGCTGGATTCTACCAGCTGAAGGAAAACGTCTGGGTCACCTTGGCGAAATCCCTCCAGCAAGACAGCCTCTGCATGGCCATGGGAAGCGTGGATGATCCACTCTCAACGTGGCTGGTGGGAATTCCCCTGTCACCAAACGACTATCCGTACACGTAAGAAACCCAACCTGGCGGACACCTGGGATGACTGGACAAGGATCCTCCCACATGCAGCACAGGAGCCCCAGGAATTAGATCTACTGGGCTCCACTCAGATCAGTTATTGTGTAACTTTCGAATATAGGGTGAGGCAAAATTGGCAGCATACCACGAAACCAGAAAGTCCCATGGACGTCTCGCCCCACAACAACAGATAAAATGTGGCCGATTGGTGCAATTACACCAGCACCACTCCATCCGAGTCCTTGTCATTCCCCAGAGTACTTCCAAGGGGAGTGTTTCTCATCTGCGGTGACAGGGTCTGGGCAGGGATCCCCTCGAACATCAAAGGGGGCCCCTGCAGTCTTAGCCAGCTTACTACCCTCACCCCAAATTCCACCCTAATTGGCAGCTGGAGAAAAACCAGAGTGGGTCGTCCAAAGAGATCCTTTGAAGAATTCAATGAAAATTTTGAGAGTCAAATTTACAACTGGGGCAAAACTAAGAGGGTCGCGGTATCCATTTTCCTTCCCTGGGTTGCCGCAGCCAAGGCCCTCGGTGAGCTTTCTCACCTTGGGTGCTGGCTTAGTAAGCAGGCCAATGCAACATCCGCCGCCTTGTCCGACCTCCTGGCGGACGAAGAAACCACCAGGCATGCCACACTACAAAACCAAGCCGCAATCAATTTTCTCTTGCTCGCCCATGGCCATGGATGTGAGGACTTCGAGGGACTTTGCTGCTTCAACTTGTCTTCGAGCGGCACCTCAGTGCAATCTCACATTAAAGAACTTAAAGATCAGGTGAAAACCATCCAGACGGAAAGAACAGCTGACTGAATGGACAAGCTATTCGAACACTGGGAGGATCCCTGGATGGTTGGGCTCGATTCTAAGGGGGATGCTTTGGATCATCTTAATTATCATGATTGTTTGCACAATTCTAAGTTGTTTTAAGAAAGCTCTCCAAAAGAGCTTAGGAGAGGCCTTTTTAATTAGTAAAAAGGGGGGAGATGTGGGAGGAGACCCCAAAAGCTGCGAGGAGGAGATGCCCTGGGAGGGCACTCCCCTGTAAGTGCCAGTCAGCCGGGGTTCCCTCCCTGAAGTCCAGAATGTTCTACTGTCTCCCCTTCCCCATTGGCCTGCGTGCCAGCCCCTCCTTTCTCCCATTTCTCCATTTGTTCATCCCCAATTACCCCACCTTTGCTCCTCCCCTGGTCCCTCTCCCCATTGGATTGTTTCCCCCAAACCCCTCCTACCCGCCTGTCCCTTATAAACCCTGTCCCCGCCCGGCTCGGGGATTCCACAGCCAGCCTCCCTTCGAGTGTGGGTGTCCTGCGCCTTTCCGCCCTGCCTCGCCTTCCTTCCTTCTCCTACCTTCAATAAACCCTCTCGGAACCCAGCTGTGTTTGTGGAGCCCTCCTTCCTTCTGTGGGGAGCGACATTAGAGTTAGCCGGGACCGGGACATGACCAGAGCAGTCCGAGGAGAGCTCTCTCCCGGGGAGTTGGATCCACCTGACTTCCCAGAGACGACACCCGGGGAAGTACCACCCAGCAGAATTCCTGCAACCCCAGGGCCAGCTATGGCTAGACAGTCTGGCCACGGATATGGAGTCTGTCATGTTGTTAAGATGTTCCTCCAGAAACAGTCCGCATGCTAGAGCCACAGTGGCTGCTTTGAGCTGCTGAACTGAAAGTGTGGGATATGTTGTTTTAATGCAGTGCCACTGCTCCCCTGACTGCCACACCACCACTGCAGTGGAGGTAACCGAAGATGTGTCTGTGAAGACTGTTGGTTGTGGTCGTGGTTGGTCAATTACCTTAGGTGGGAGGTCAAGGTCTACCACTGCAAGTAACTGCATCCAGGAGGGCTTCGCTGCGTAACAAACTTTTCCACCCAGTCCAGCAAGGGATATAGCCAGGTGCTCTGACATCAGCAGTGACTGTGAGGATAGTTGTTTGTGGAATAGCAGATATATTTTAGTAGGTTCTGCACCCAGATGTCTCGAGGCGAGCCTCCTGCCTTTCATAATGAGGCTACCAAGGCACTCAGTTCCTGGGGAAAAGGCACGTGATGGTTTCCCCAAGACCACCCATTGTATTGGCTGGGCTTTATCAGTTCGGCCTTGGGCTAGCACTCCTACTCTCCCTCTCTTTGTAATGTGGACATAGAGATGGGCGTGTTCACGTCCCATCTGGCAAGCGTGCTTGTCGACATCTGATGTTCATTGAAGTTGAGTGAGCTCGCTGCTTCCCGGGTCAGTGCCTTTTACTCCCATGGGCTCCTCCCCTTCAGGAGGTCATTCAGAGGGTCCATGATCTCAGAAGGGACCAGGACGATGTTACGGAGTCACTGTAGAGACCCCACCAGCTGCTGCACGTCATGGAGCGTCCTTATGTCTCTGTGGGTTTTTATTTGGGGAGGGGTTATACAGGAGTCTGAGATTCCTACCCCTAAAAAGGTCACGCATGGCCCCTGTTATGAATTTGTTGTTAAAATGTTTGGGGAATGGGGAGTTATTTGTTGTGGGGGAAGAGAAAATGGGGAGTTATTTGCTGTGGGGGAAGGGAAGGAGTCCAGGACTTGGTGGGGGTAGAGGGTGGACAATTCTGAGAGTGATTGGGCCAGAGTACCACCAATCATTCGACGCCCTGCAGAAATGATTGGTCCAGAATGAACATCGGTAAGGACCAATCAAAGTGCCCGAATTCCACCAATCGGTGCACGGATCCAATACCCACCAATCCTGGACCAGGGATGCTTATAAAAAGGGGGGTTTTCTGTTCTGGAGCGTTGTTCTTTTGTTCCTCCTTTGAGCTGTTGTGTGAGGATCTGGGCTTATCCCAGGTCCTCTGTTCTCTCTGGCTTGTGTTTAAATAAACAAGAGCCTTTTTCAATCGCTTCCTGAAATTTGGCCTCGTTCGCTTTTTCATAGCAGCCGCCTCTTTATTTTTGCACTGGCAATCTCGAACCCATGTGCTTTTAAAGTTTCTGAGACTGTAAACACCAGCCTGTACACTTAACTCGACGATGGTGCAGCGATCAGGATGTCGTCCATGTATTGGATGATGGCTGTAGTGGGATCATTCTGCCGAACCGGTGCCAGTGCTTGGCCTACTGTGATTTGGCAGATGGCAGGGGAGCTGACCATTCACTGAGAAAGAACTCGCCATTGGAAGCGTAGGTTGGGCTGCTGGCTGTTTGGGAAGGTAATGGAAAAAGTGAATCGCTCCTTATCCTCTTCATGCAGAGGTATGGAAAAGAAACAGTCCTTTATATTGAGTACTGCACAGGGTTGTCCTCCTGGTATCACTGAATTCATTGGTAGCGCAGTTTGTACAGGGCCCATTGGCTGAATTTTCTTGTTCACTTCCCGTAGGTCATGCAGGAAGCGGAAGCCTTCACCAGACCGCTTAGGTATGACAAAGATTGGGGTGTTCCATGGCTCCTGGAGGGTTCAATGAGGTTTTTCTGCAGCTCCTGAGTAATTAATTCGAGGAGAACAGTCATTCGAGGGTTGGATGAGGGCCACTGCTCGACCCACACTGGGTCCAGTGATTTCCATGTCAATTTGATGCGTAGTTGTGGGTATACGTCAGTGGCTCTTAGAATAAATTTGTTATCCTGACATCCAGCAAGGTTAGTGTGGCATTGTGTTTTTAAAGATTTGTTATTTTTGGTTATGTTAGTTGTTTTGTGTAAAGAAAATGGTTTGGTCCTTGGTTCCCTCCATGTTCTCCCCTCATGATGGTTTGTCCCAGGTTGTTTGTTACTTTCCTTTCCCGCCACTTGCCTGCCCATCAAACCCAGTGATCCTTCCCTCCTCCCTCCCTGCCCTTATAAGTCCTCTCCCCTCCCACTGGTGCCACCTACTCCCCTTGTCAGTCACTGTAACCACCCCCCCTTTTGTTCGAGATTTTTCCATGTCAGTCATCCTTACTGTGCTGGATGATTTGCCTCTGGGGCTTTTCCCCTCCCATGTATGATCTTTATTGGTTCAAATATGTTGTTCGCTCCTCCCCTGCCCTATTCTTATTGGTTACTCTGAGTCTCCCCCTTCCACACCCACTCCCTGTATCAGCTCCTCCCCGAGTCTGTCTCCCTTGTCACTTGCCACTGCACCCATTGAGGAATAAAGCCTCCTCAACAGCCACGCAAGTGTCCTCTCTTTCTTCCTTTACCTTGGACTCCTCGTGGTCTCATCCTCGCCTCTGCCACCCATGCCACAGATGGCACCACCACCTGGGGTTCTCTAAGGGAACCTGGGGGTGGCAAATCTTGTGTCTTCCTCCAGCCAAGCTTGTGGAGCAGCTAGCTGGGACTGACTTGCTCCTGTGGCTGCAGGGAAGGGCCACAGGTTAGGGCATCCCTTCCTAACAAAGGTGGACATTCCGACTTAACGTATGGGGAAAGGGTCATGGTGCTCCCTGGTCCCCTCTTGGTGCAAAGTGTTACAGCTATTAGTTGGGTGCTTTTTCTGGCCCGTGTCAGCCCACTGACCCCGCCCACCATGGGAGCTTCTTCCAACTCCCACTGTGGAGGCCAGTGTACGTATGGAATTACAGTGATGTCAGATCCCGTGTCAATCCAGAAAGGAAGGCAGATAGCAGAGCCTTCAGAGCTGTTGCAGTGATGGCAGATTGCCCACACTATCAGTGGGTGTCTGCCTACCTTCGCGGCAAATGTTACCCATGGGTCTCGCTCCCACACCTTCATGGCCACAGCCACCCAGGGGCCTCGTCCCCAGGGAGCTGTTTCTGGTATTCCCGAGGTGTGGATGGTTTTAGTGGGGCCATTGGCTGAGCTGTGAAGCTGACTGCAGGAGGAGGCCTCGTGGAAGACTCAGCGGCTGAGTTAAAGGAGGGGCCGACGCAGAGAAAGACAGGGGGAAAACCCCAACAAAGTGTTATCAATCATGGTTCACATAAATGTTGGCTTTGAAAACCTTATTTTAAACAATGTCCATCAAGTGGAGTTGGAACCCAGGCCAGGTTCTGACTCTATTTGAATGGAACAATCCATCAGCCCAAAGGTTTTCTGCACCTCTGCAAAGACGGCAAAAGCTGAGGAAGAAGTCCTGAAAAATCCCATGACTGGTCACACTTGATTCCATCTTGCCCCTGACATTGACTTTGGGCTTTACAGTTTAAACAAGTTTAAGAAGATGGTTTTTTTGTTGTTCTTTACAAACCAGTTGGGGTTAGTTAACATTATGTTTGTTCGAATTTGCTATGGTTAAGTTATATTGTTCAGTTTCAGCACATTTTTACCAGATATATATGTTTGCTATGCTTGTTAGTTGTCGGTTTTAACCTTTACATTTTTCATGTTTTTAACTAATCATAATGCTGGGGTGGATGGAGGAGATTGGCGTGCGCAAAATATCGCGATGTCACGGGCAGGTAGGGACCCTCCCCCTGAACCATTACTTTGTACCGTTGACCCCTGCTATAAAAGCCCCTACCCAATGGTTAATGAACACCTTTTACTGTCGACCACATTGGTGTCTGCGAGTAACACACACCAATGTGGTCGACCAAGTAGCAAACTTGGACCAAGTAGCAAAGGGGTTGCTGCCATGCCGTTCCTGACCCAGGATGCCCCGCCTCAAGCAGGAGGCAATAGCCAGTGACATTTAATACACAGAACCAAGCACGTTGGGAGTCCCTTCCATACACAGAAATAAAAGAGCTTAGGCGGGCTACAAAAGATTACAGGTGGTCATCTCTGTATTTCAAAAATGTGCTTGAACTTATCTTTATGGGACATGTTTTAATACCCCATGATCTGAGCTACATTGCCACTGCTTTGCTTTCACCAACTGAATTTATGTTTCGGGAAATGAATTGGAAAAACTTGCTAAGACCCTTGACTGGAAAATATAATTTAACAGACACATTGCGGGACGATGCACTTGATGCACTGGCAGGGGAATGTGGGAAGGGACCCGAAGGACTGTGGGATGGGGATGCTGTAAGAGAACACTTTTGTCTAAATGTCAATCAATTGTGGCTCCCTCCCCAGTTTCAGGAAGTTCAGTGCTCTTTCCTTCCCCATTGGTTTGCGCTGTAACCCATTCCCTTGCTCCCATTGGTGTACCCTCATCATACCACCTCAGCTCCTGCCCTGGTCCCTCTCCCCACTGGCCCATTGTACCCTGGCCCCACCTGTTCGCTGCATGTTATAAATCCTGGCCCCACCCATTTGAGGCTTTTTGCTACCTGCTTCCCTTTGGCTTGGGTGTGTCCCTGCCTCTGTCCTCGCTACCCTTTCTGGACACTCTGCCTCTCCTATAATAAATCCAGTTGGACCCACAACAGCGTGTATGAAACCCTCAATCATCAACTGGCTGACAGTAAGAGATCTTATCTGGGACTGAGTGCTAGGTGGGCTGAGGAGGCAGCTCTCTCTCTTTTCCAGAGCAGTCACTCTACTCGCACCCACCCAGGATTTCTCCCCAGAGGGGAAGGAGTTGCGTTCCTGCACCTGGCACCTGAACAGGACCTGGGCAGTTGTCCACTTGTCCACGTCCTTGAGAGCGGCTCCTCTGAAATGAAGGGTCTAGGAAGAATCCCAGCAACGCATGACTGCAAAGGATCTGAGTACTCTGAGCAGGAGGGAAGACAAGTTGTGTTCAGCCACAACAGGAGTGTGGCTGCAACCCTGCCGGCTTACCCTGCCTGTGTCAACTGCACAGATGCATTGTGGGAGGAGACCCCGAAGGCTGCGGGGAGGAGATGCCGTGGGAAGGCACTCCCCCATAGCTGTCCCTCATCCGGAGTCCCCTCCCCTTGTTCCAGAGAGTTCTGTAACCCCTTTTCCCCCATTGGCCTGCGTGCCAGCTCCTCCCTTCTCCCCATTCATTCTCCCCTGATCACTCCGTGTTTGCTCCTCCCCTGGTCCCTCACCTGGTTGGACTGTGATGCCCAAACCCCTCCCTTCCACCTCTTAAGCACTGTTCCCGCCCCTTTCGGGGCTTTGGCAGCCAGTCCACCCTTCAGACAGGTTGTCTCCCCGCCTCTCTCCGTCCCTTCCCGCCTTCACCCCTTTCACCTTTCCTTGAATAAACCTGCTTTTAGAAAGAGACTGCGTCTGTGGAGCCCTCCTTCACCTCTGGTGTGCTGTGCTAGCCGGGACCGGGACCGCTTGCAGAGCAGTTCGGGGAAACCTCTCTCCCGGGGAGTTGGATCCACACGACTGCCCAGGACAAGGAACCGTGCGGGACCCCCACACGGCCGGGGACCCCAGCCTCCCACAGTTGGCGCCCGGAACATGGGGCTTGGGCAGTCTCCGGACTCGTCCAGGCCCTGAAGAGCGACCCCTTGGCGCGGACCCTCTAGGAGCGGCAGCTCGTCCCTGGCCTCCACGTTGTCGATCTGGTGCTCGATGGCCTCGCGCAAGCGATCAACAAATTTGATGAAACACTCCTCGACCCCTTGATGGATTGAGGAGAAGCTCTGGAGGGGCGCTGAGGTGTCCAGCAGCTTCAGGAGGGCGGTCCGGGCGGCCTGCTTCATGTCCTCGAGGACCTCAACCGGTAGTGTGGCTTGGTCCTCCGGCCGGTCGAACACGCTGCTTCCCGAGGATGCCTCCAGAGCGTCACCACCAAGTCCGTCAGCTGCGTTTTTCTCTACAAGAGGCCTCAGTAACTTTTTCCACTCGTCCTCCCAGAGGAGGAACTCAGTGGGGGACAACAACGCCGTTAGTATGTACTTGAGATCATGCAGCACTAGCACATGCCCCGAAAATGTCAACTCCAGTGTAGTGATTTAAAATACGGTGACCCCCGCCCGTAATCTTTGGTCGCCTTCCTCAACTCCTTAACCTCCACATATTGTATGGGCTCCCACCGCGCGTTCCCGTTTTGGGTCAAGATGACAGGAGCCACCAGCCGATCAAGGTCCCGCGCAAGGTCAAGGTCCCCCCCCCTCATCGCCTCCTCTCGGATCCGTGCCCAATTGCTCCCTGGCCCGCAAGCCCCCCCCCTCGTCGGAGGAGGTGACTGGGTGGGCCAAGAGGCTAGGCCTCCAGCTGACCGGCGGGCCCCGGTGACTCGGGCCCTGGCAGGCCAAGATGGCTGCCTTCCGGTCAGGCCCACTTCCAGTCCCAGTGTCGTGGGAACCGGAAAGGGCAGGAGACATGGGGGTGTGATCCGAGGGGGCGTGGCTGGATGTTAGGCCTGAGTCTCGCCCAGGGGGAGTGACCCCACCCACTGAAGACCCGCCCAGGGGAGGCGCGAGAGGAGTGGGAGGGACGGAACCTGTCGCCTGCGCAATCAACGCCCCTCCAGAGCTTCTCCTCGATCCATCAAGGGGTCGAGGAGTCTTTCATCAAATTTGTCGATCGCTTGCGTGAGGCCACCGACCGCCAGATCGACAACGTGGAGGCCAGGGACGAGCTTCTGCGAAAGATGGCCAACGCCAACCCCAACACCAAGAAGGTGCTCAGGGCCCTTCCACAGGACCCCGAGCCCACCATCACACAGATGGTAACCGCCTGTGCCAAAGCTCACTCCATCGATCACATCGTGGCAGAGGCGGTGAGCAAGCGTGTCGGGGAGGCGATGCTTGCCGTTCAAAACGTGCAGTGTTTTAACTGCAAGCAGTACGGCCATCTATGCGCAGCTTGCCCCTACCTGCTGTCCGACACCAGGATCTCCACCTCACAGCCTGCCCCCTCGGCGCGCCCGCATCACTGCGAGCCCTCTCTCTCCCCGGGGCCCCGTTACCCGCCACGGAGGTCGGGAAACGAGTGGCTGAGCACGCCGAGGCCCTGCGCTACGACAACAAATGGCAGGCCGGCTCTCCCTCCCAGCCAGGAGAGCCACTCCGTCGCCAAGTCATCACAGACGAGCGGAGTCCCGAGGACGGAGCAAACCTCCATCATTGGACAGGGGCATTAGATCCGAGCCTCTGCCGAACCCTTTTCAGTAACATCACTGTGATGCTCGAGGGTAAGAGCATCACAAAGGTCCCGGCTGGGCTCATGCTTCCACCATTTCACCGCCAAGCCGTCGAGGTCCTCGTGACTGGGGACAGCTGTTGCCTTGTTCACAGGGGTTCCAGGATGAGGGAAGAGACGAGAAAGTTGACTCCATGTATCAGAAGGCTTGATTTATTATTATATGATAGATATTAAAACTATACTAAAAGAATAGAGGAAAGGATTTCACTACAAGGCTAAGCTAAGAATAGAATGGAATGAATAACAAAGGTCTTGTCTCAGACCGAAACCGGCCGGACAGGTGATCTGTGATTGGCTCTTAATTGGAAACAGCCTGTCGAGGCCAATCAGAGATTTCCCCTGTTGCGTTCCACAGCAGCAGATAAGAATTGTTTACAGTTTGTTCCTGAGGCCTCTCAGCTTCTCAGGAGGGGAAAAATCCTAAGGAAAGGATTTTTCATAAAACATGTCGGTGACAGACAGCAACACGCTGCACGAGATCGCTGTGTACCCTGAGGTCGTGCTGGTGCCGCCCAGCTCCGAGGTGACTGTGACTGTTGCCTGCATCATTCCACCCTTCACCTTGTGCAGGCACACCCCAATAGCGCAAATGTATGTCCTGCCAGGGCAGGACTTCGACTATGAGGACTACGATGTCTGTTACACCAGGGTGCTTTCAAGAGAGAGGCCCAACATCGCCACCATGCTCTCCTTGAGAGGGACTCATTTAGAGATTGATATGATGGCACGCAGGCGCTGACGTGACCATCGTGCCCAAGGCAAAGCGGCCCCACGACTGGGAGCTGGTGCCGTCCTGCGGCACCATCTCAGGGATTGGCGGATCGGTCAATTCCATGCGGAGCAGGCTCCTCATCACCATCGAGGGGCCAGAGGAGCAAGTGGCTACGGTAAGGTCTTTTGTCACCAACTCCAACATCACCTTACTGGGGCGGGACGTCTTGGCACAGTGGGGAGCCCGCCTCGATATCCCCAGTGTCCAGTAGGATTTTTAGCTTGGGCCGCTGCTGAGCGCACCGCCCCCGCCCCGCCACTCGTCTGGACATCACATAAGCCAGTGTGGGTGGAGCAGTGGCCCCTTCTGGAGGAAAAGTTGCGTGCGCTGAACGAACTGGTCGAGGAGCAGCTGCGATTGGGGCACATCGTCCCGTGGCAGAGCCACTGGAACACCCCTGTCTTTGTGATCAAGAAGCCCGGCTAAGACAAGTGGAGCCTGCTCCAAGACCTCCGCCAAGTCAACGCGGTGATCGAGGATATGGGTCCCCTACAGCCAGGCCTGCCTTCCCCCTGCATGCTACTAAAAGATTGGCCGATAGCGGTCCTTGACATCAAGGACTGCTTCTTCAACATCCCACTAATTCCTGCGGACGCTCCCAGATTCGCCTTTTCGGTTCCGTCCATCAACCAAATGGAACTGTACAAGCGCTACCATTGGGTCACTTTGCCACAGGGAATGAAGTACAGCCCTGTGCTCTGCCAGACATACGTCTCCAGAGTCCTCTCCCCTGTGAGGAAATCGCACCCTCATGTCTTACTGCTTCATTACATGGACAATATACTAATATGTGCGCGAACTGAGGACTACTTAAAGGACGTTACCCGTAAGACTATCACGGCACTCGAGGAGGCAGGCTTCCAGATTGCTACAGAAAAAATCCAGCTTTCCCGGCCCTGGAAGTACCTAGGATTCGCCATCACCGAGAGGACTGTCACCCCCCAAGTGCTGAGCATCAGAGAGGATCCACGCACGCTCCACGACCTCCAGCAGCTGTGCGGCACCATCACCTGGATCCAACTCTACCTGGGCCTCACCACGGAGGAGCTGTCGCCGCTTTTCGACCTGCTCCAAGGCGACCGGGATCTCACCTCTCCCCGTGAGTTGACACCGACGGCCAGGGAAGCGCTTGGCCGGGTTGCTGCTGCCGCCATCGAATCCAGGCAAGCCCACCAGGTGGATCAGTCCCTCCCCCTCGAGGCCATCGTTCTGGGTAAGCCCCCTTGGTTCCACGCCCTTTTATTCCAATGGGACAGGAACTCCAAGGATCCACTCCTAATCATCGAGTGGTTGTTCCTGCCCCACCAACCCAATAAAACCATCTCGACCCCACAGGAGCTGGTAGCACAATTAATAACAAAAGCCAGGTGTCGCCTCAAAACCCTCGCGGGCTATGAGCCGGCGTGCGTCTATGTGCCCTTCACCCTAGATCATTTGAACACACTAATGCAGACCAATGAACACCTGCAGGTCGCATTAGACAGCTATCCCGGTCAGATCTCCACACACTACCCGAAGCATAGGCTCTTCAAAGATTCAGTGGCATTGGCTCCGCGTCCACTTAGGAGCACCAAGCCTATCAAGAATGCTCTCACAGTGTTCACTGACGGGTCAGGAAAATCAGGCAAGTCAGTGATCACATGGAGGAACAGCGACACTGGAGAGTGGGAATCCAATGTTCGAACTGTTGAAGAATCCCCCCAGATTGCAGAACTTGCTGCAGTCGTGAGAGCATTCCGCAAATTCCAACAACCTAATTATCTGGTCACTGATTCGGCCTATGTAGCTGGGATAGCAGAGAGGGCAGAACATGCCCTCCTCAGACATGTCAAAAACAAAAAGTTGTTCGACTTGCTCTCTGAATGAATTCGGCTTCTGTCTCACCAAGAGCAACCGTATCACATAACACACGTCCAGTCTCACACTGACCTGCCCGGCCCCATCTCTGAGGGAAATCAAATCGCCGATCACCTAGCCATGGCGACCACCACAGGCCAAATGAGGCCCCAGCTTCCTGTTCAGTCCCAAGAGTATACCAAGGAACCCTACGGTTCCAAAGCCGAGAGTCAAGACTGTCCCGAGACAGAGAACCAAGCACACGCTCTTGCTGTACACACTCTGCCCGACACATTCCAGCAGGCTCAATTGAGCCACAAGTTTTACCACCAGAATGTGCCTGCCTTAAGGTGGCAATTCAAACTTTCGGTAGAACAAGCTAGGGCCATAGTGGCCACTTGCCCAAACTGCCAGACCTTTGCCCTTCCCTCGATGCCGGTAGGCGTCAATCCTAGAGGGCTGGGAGCTCTAGAGCTCTGGCAAAGAGATGTTACACATTATGCCCCCTTCGGGAGGCTCAAATACATCCATGTGTCCGTAGACACTTTTTCTGGCGCTGTCTTCGCCTCGACCCACGCAGGCGAAAATGCCCGCGATGTGGTCAAATATCTGTATATGGTTTTCGCCACCCTAGGGGTCCCAAGAGCTCTGAAAACAGACAACGGTCCGGCCTTCACCTCGAAGGTTTTTAAGCAGTTCACCCAGGATTGGGGAATCACGCACACCACGGGCATTCCTCATAACCCCACAGGGCAATCGATCATCGAACGAGCGCACAAAGAGATCAAAAAGCTGCTGGAACAGCAGCACGACCCCACCTCCAAGTCCACCCCCTCGGAGAGATTGTGCAAAGCACTTTTTGTTCGTAATTTTATGAACTGCTCTCAGAAAAAGCCCAACCCGCCAATCCTCCGACATTTTCACAACAATACCACTTCCCAGCTGAAGGAAAGACCACCAGTGCTCATTCGCGATCCAGAATCTAAAAATATCGAAAGGCCCTACCCTCTCATAACGTGGGGGAGAGGATTTGCTTGTGTTTCTACAGGTGCCGGACCAAAATGGATCCCAGGGAGATACGTGAAACCATACTTTGACAGCCCGAAAGAGGACAACGAAGTTAACCAAGCCACAGAATTTGACGACTGCCAGTCAGGCAGTCCATCAACAGCCTGGAAAAGGAGGAAGCGGAAGGGAACAGTGCCCAACCTGGTCGCGCAAGTTCTAATTACGCGCCGTTACATTCCCTCCACTGAACACACACACAAGACTTATAATGACATAATTCCTCCCTTCCCCAGGCACTGCTTTCTATGAAAGCCCTCTTCCCCTCCCTCCTCCCCTTAATGTCTTTCCCGCATGTCCCCATTCCTCTCTCTTTCTTCACTTTTATTTAAAAAGAGGGGGGAGGCAAGCAGGAGCTTGCCCTGCTTGCACAGAATCTTATACATCATCCTCATCTCATCACAGGAATTGGAACTAGGAATCGGACCCATGGCTAGCCTGATGACTACCCGGAGAAACACCCCCAACAATCACCGCGTGATCGAGTATGCTGTTGCGACCATGGCCCTCCTCCACCTACTGTTGGCCATCCAGGTGACCCATGGCTGGATCCTACCCCAGCCGAAGGAGTCACCTTGGCAAAGTCCATCCAGCAGGACAACATCTGCATGGCCATGGGGAGTGTGGACAACCCTCTATCCACTTGCCTGGTGGAAATCCCCTTGTCACCAAACGACTACCCCTATACAGGGTAAGGAACACAACCCGGCGGACACCTGGGACAACTGGACAAAGATTTTTCCCCATGCAACACAAGAGCCCCAAGAATTAGACCTTTTGGGCTCTACTCAAGCCACTTATTGTGTAACATTCAAATATAGGGTGAGACAAAATTGGCTGTATTCCACAAAACCAAAAGACATCATCCCCATGGACGTCTCGCCCCACGATAGTAGATATGATGTGGCCACTTGGTGCAACTACACCAGCACCACACCGTCTGAGTCCCTGTCATACCCTAGAGTGCTCCCAAGGGGAGTGTTTCTTATCTGCGGCGACAGGGTCTGGGCAGGGATCCCCTCCAACATCAAAGGGGGACCCTGCAGCCTTGGCCAGCTTACTACCCTCACCCCAAATTCTGCTCTAATTGGCAGTTGGAAAAGAAACGAATTGGCCCGCCAAAAAAGATCGTTCGAAGAATTTGATGAAAATTGTGATAGCCAAATTTATAACTGGGGAAAAACAAAGAGGGTCGCGGTCTCCATCTTTCTACCTTGGGTTGCCACTGCCAAGGCCCTCGGTGAGCTTTCTCACCTTGGGTGCTGGTTGAGCAAGCAGGCCAATGCCACAGCGCCGCCTTGTCAGACCTATTGGCAGACGAAGAGACCACCAGGCATGCCACGCTCCAAAACCGGGCAGCCATCGATTTCTTGCTGCTCACCCATGGCCATGGCTGCGAGGACTTTGAGGGACTTTGTTGTTTTAACCTATCGTTGCATCAGCGACAGCATCTCGATCCAGTCTAACATCCACGGATGCAAAGACCAAGTCCGGAACATCCAGACGGAAAAGAAGAGCACGGACTGGATGGACAAGCTCTTTGAACACTGGGGAGTCCCCAGGTGGTTAAGCTCCATCGTAAGGGGATTGTTATGGGTCATGATATCATTGCTATTGTCTGCGTGGCTTTGAAATGCTTTTCCAAGGCTCTTCAGAGGAGTCTTGGGGAAGCTTTTTTAATAAGTAAAAAAGAGGGAGATGTGGGAGGAGACCCCGAAGGCTGCGGGGAGGAGATGCCGTGGGAAGGCACTCCCCCGTAGCTGTCCCTCATCCGGAGTCCCCTCCCCTTGTTCCAGAGAGTTCTGTAACCCCTTTTCCCCCATTGGCCTGCGTGCCAGCTCCTCCCTTCTCCCTTCTCCCCATTCATTCTCCCCTGATCACTCCGTGTTTGCTCCTCCCCTGGTCCCTCACCTGGTTGGACTGTGATGCCCAAACCCCTCCCTTCCACCTCTTAAGCACTGTTCCCGGCCCTTTCGGGGCTTCGGCAGCCAGTCCACCCTTCAGGTAGGTTGTTTCCCCGCCTCTCTCCGTCCCTTCCCGCCTTCATCCCTTTCGCCTTTCCTTAAATAAACCTGCCTTTGGGAAGAGACTGCGTCTGTGGAGCCCTCCTTCACCTCTGGTGTGCTGTGCTAGCCGGGACCGGGTCCGCCTGCAGAGCAGTTCGGGGGAACCTCTCTCCCGGGGAGTTGGATCCACACGACTGCCCAGGACAAGGACCCGTGCGGGACCCCCACACCACCGGGGACCCCAGCCCCCCGCAATGCATGGTTCCCAGGGCTGGGAGGAACAGTCCTCCCAGTGTGGCCCGTGAACAGAGAGACGATGGGGACATTTCCAAGTGCCCCAAGTCCCTGCTCCCTCCCAGCCAGATGTGCTCAGCCCTCTTTCTCATAACCAGGCCACGTCTCCAACACTGGCCTTCATCCCGGCCCTGTTAGCCACTCATAGTGGGCTGAAGGTGTGTCATAATTTTACTTCAACATGACAGGAGTGCCAGCAATATCTCCATGGTTTCTTCATTAGTTTAGGTTAGACTTCCTGGCCAAGGCACCAATGGTCAGTGCAGGGATCATCTGGTGTGTGAGCAGTGCAGTGCCCACTTGGTGCGAAGAGCTGAGAGCGTGCCTCACTTGGGCTGGCACAGCGCAGAAAAGTGCTCTGCTTGAAATGAAGGGACTAGGAAGAATCCCAGCAACGCACAACTGCAAAGGATCTGAGTACTCTGAGCAGGAGGGAAGACAAGTTGCGTTCAACCATAACAGGAACGCGGCTGCAACCCAGCCACCTTGCCCTGCCTCTGTGAACTGCACAGAGCATGGTTCCCAAGGCTGGGGGAACAGGGACTCAGTCCTCAAAGTGTGGCAGAAGCCCAGAGCAGCTCCGGGGGACATTTCCAAGTGCCCCAGGTCCCTGCTTCCTCCCAGCAAGATGTGCTTAGCCCTCTTTCTCCCACCAGGCCATGTCTACAACACTGGTCTTCATCCTGGCCCTGTTAGCCACTCATAGTGGGCTGAAGGTGTATCAAAGATTTACTTCAACTTGACAAGAATGGAGTTAAGCAAATGCAGGAGTGCCAGGAATATCACCACATAGTAGTTTTGGTTAGGATTTCCGGGCCAAGGCACCAATGGCCAGCGCAGGCATCACCTGTTGTGTGAGCAGTGCAGTGCCCACTTGGTGCGAAGAGCTGAGAGCGTGCCTCACTTGGTCTGGCGCAGCAAGAAAAGCGCTTGGGTTGACATGAAGGGACTGGGAAGAATCCCAGCAATGCAACACTGCAAAACATCTGAGTACTCTGAACAGGAGCGAAGACAAGTTGTGTTCAACCACACCACAAGTGTGGCTGCAACCCTCCCAGCTTGCCCTGCCTGTGTGACCTGCACAGAGCAGAGCTCCCAGGACTGGGTGGGAAGAACAGGGGCTCCCAGTGTGGTAGGCGACCACAGAGCCCTGGGGACATTTCCAGGTACCCCAATTCCCTGCTCCCTCCCAGCCAGATGTACTGAGTGGCCTTTCTTATAGGCTCTCACATACTTCGCTGTTTTCTAAGTAACATGAAGTGCCATCGAGGCTGAGGACTATTTTGTCACTGGAGTAACAGAGTTTTGGGAAAGTCAGAGAGCACAAAAAAACTTCAGGTTTTGTTCATCACTTACATTCCCTCTTAATTCTTGTTTCTGTAACTTTTTTTAAATTATTGCTGCATGTTTTCTTTTTATACATTCCTTAACAAAGCACATAATTAAATCACTGGTCACAGTTAAAACAGCTCATCATTGTCATTAATACAAAGCAATGCCCATCAACATACGTGGCAAGCATTTACAAAAAATCTGAAGGCACACATTCCTTCTGCTTCTCCAACTGCAAATAGCCCCTGCTTATCTCTGTTCTCTTGGTTAAAGACCTTGTCTTGTTCCTTTCAGAGGTAAACACTAATCTCACCTACTTCTATTAAGCCAGCTGTCAGCTCCTGCAGGAGATTGAAGGGAGCAATGGTGCCATGGAAACACTGCTCTCTTTTGCACTGCATCAGCCATGCCTTCTTTGGGTCACTGCAGGAGCCCTGGTTCTGGTTCTGCTTGCTATGGGCTGCATTTCCTTAGATGGAAGCGTGGCTCTGCTAGCTGCAGGGAGCAGCAAAGACTGTGACTAACAACTACTACAGCAATACAGTGGATGCTTCCATCTATCTTGTTTTACCACACTCTAGAGAAACAAAAGGCTGCTATTTATTCCAGCAGACATTTCTAGGCACACACAGCATGAGAGTTCATTGACTCTAGGGGCACTTCACTCACAGCATCCCTCTAAAAAGGAATTCTATATTAATAACTACATCTGGGAACATATGGAAAGCTGGACACTTGAACTTGAAGACCAACTGGATTTGAGTATACCAAAGAATTCTGGCACTATTTTGATGTTTCAGAGTGTACTGAGTGTAAAAATTTATTCTGCATCAGTACACAGCTTCAAGGTTGTATTACAGGCTCTGGAATCTCACATAATCTGCTGTTTTCCAAGCAAGATACAAAACACCAGCAATGTTGATGACTTTTTTTTTCACTGGAATAGCACAGCTTTGGGAAAGTCAGAGAGCACAGACTATCTTCAGCTTTTGTTCCTCACTTAGAGTCTCTCTTGTTTCTCTAAATTTTACTGTGAAATGCAGATACCACATATAGAGAATACCATCTTCTGAAAAAAAATCTTCAAATTTGTTTAATTGCAAAGTACTTGGTTTTGCTGAATTTTCCTTAATATCATAAACAGATTCAATGAGAGTTTATCTGTCAGGTCTTATTTTTTCAGGCCTTAACTGAGAGACGCTCCAAATTCTGCATTAGCTGGAATGGGTACCTAACGGAGCATCATGCTTGCATGACTTAAATAACCATGTAATTTATTCTTATTCCTCTCATGTATGACATTAGAGGGGCTGCTCATGTCCACGGCGCTGCTGTGCCCGGGGGGCCGAGAGGTCGATGGCCCCTGGGCTGTGCCCGCCGCGGGCGGCAGCAGGAGCGGGGCAGGGCCCGGCCCTGTGCTGGCCCTGCTGAGGCCACACCTCGAGGGCTGCGGCACCTCCGGACCCTCACACGGGGAATGGAGAAGCTGCAGCGTGCCCAGGAAGGAGAACAGAGCTGGGAAGGGAATGGAGCCCCAGCAGGGGCTGAGGTAGTTGGTCACAAGCTGGACTCCATAACCTCAGAAGCCTTTCCCACCATAATTCACTTTGTGAACGTAAATCACTTCAACCGAGACGTACTTCAAGCCTTTACAATTAAAGATCTACACAAGATGCCCAATTACGTCTTAAGGCAGTCGTTTTAAGGCTGAGGTTTAAAGGCACTTCGTAATGCAGACCTATAACACATCCAGCTAGTCCCTTACGCCGCCAACGTGGCGCTGCCGAGAGCCCGCCCCCGCCGCCGTTATTTATATGCGTGCGGAGCGAACCAAGCTGAGCGCGCAATATGGGGGTGCCACCCCCCCGCCAGGGGCCGTTGGACCCGGCCGAGAGAGACGTGGCATGGCGCGGTGGCGGCGGCGCGGAGGATGCTGGGAGTTGAAGTCCGAGGCAGCGCCGGTTGCGGCCTCTTTCCGTGTATCCCTGGAACGGGAAAGGCCGGGAAGAGACAACACGGGACAGGGGGGATCGGTCTCGGTGAGGGCGCTTTTGGCGGCGGGAGGAGGCGCCGCGTTGTCATCCGTGGTTCCCGGCGGCAGGGAGGAGCGGTCGGAGGGCTGGGCCGGGTGGTGCCGGGGTCCGGAGCGGCTGCGGGAGGTGCGGGGCTCGCTCCTCGTGTTCTGACCCGGCGCGTCCTTGCAGGGCTGCAGCGGCTCCTGCGCTCCGAGGGCTGCCAGCAGCGCCGGGCTCCGAGGCTCGCTGTGAGGTGAGGGTCGGGGAGCAGCACTGAGCAGAATTCCCGGTGCGATTTATCCCGGTGATAAATCGCTGGGTCGCCGGTGCCGTCGTGCTCCTGCCTCAGGCCGGGTTTCCTCCTGCGTGGAGAGTCAGGGTGCCGGGTTGTTCGGAGCCTCGGGGCATCGAATTCCAGCCCCGCAGCGAGGATTGGGAGGGCTGGTCTGGTAAAATGCCTGCGGGTTCATCCTCACCTTCGGGAATCTGTTAATGCCGGATGGAAATGGTGCTTCAGGAGATTTGTTGCTTTATTGTGGTATTTCTGGAGGCATAATTTGCTCTTCGTGTGATTTATTTGGTTTTATTATCGCATAAAAAACCCAACATTATTTCTTTTGGGAGAATAGCTCTGAAGGTGCTGGAGCTGTTGCATCACGCCTTGTGATATCCGTGCCTTGGAAAGACGCTGGGTGCGGGTTGTTGGAATGGGCAGGGTCTGGCTTTTTCTTTGGTGCTGTTATTTCATGGTGTTAGGCAGTTCAAAGTGTAGTTCTGCTGCTGCAGCTATCACTGGTGTGGGGGGCTTTGAGAGGGTTTCGTGACCCTGAAATATTTTATAGCAAAGGGAGGAGGTAAGGGGGGGGTGTAGTTTGCTGCAAATCCTGAGGGTTTGGCGGTGGCGTGAAAATGTGAAATAATTTACATTCTAATGATTGTGATAAGGTCCGGCAGCCTTTGGAAAAATGGAGCTGGCTGGGTTTATGTGTCTGTGGACTTAGTCAGCACCAGGGCAGGCCAACAGCCCTTGCTGTCATGGCTTGTGTTTGCAGCTGTCCTGGTGTGTGTTAGTTCTCATGCACACTGGTGAAAAGGCTTCTTTGGTGTTGATTTTTGGGGTTTTTTTAAGGTGAAAAAGTTATGCAGGTGTTGTGGTTAACATAATTTATGTGATGAATATGGAATCACAGAATGGTTTGGTTTGGAAGGGGCCTTAAAGATCATTTTGTTCCATCCCTTGCTATGGGCAGGGACACTTTCCACTGTCCCAAGTTACTTCAAGCCCTGTCCAGCCTGGTCTTGGACACTTCAGGGATCCAAGGGCAGCCACAGCTTCTCTGGGCATCCTGTGCCAGGGCCTCACCACCCTCACAGTCAAGGATTTCTTCCTAATATCTGACTTAAACCTACTCTCTTTTAGTCTGAATGTTTTTCACTGTTTACTGATAGTTCAGTACATCAGATCCTGCATTAAGCTTTACCATGAAACATGTAAACTAGCATATTGCACAGTTGTTTTATTTGTGGATTTTCTAGCTTATGTCACATCTTTGAAGTGCCCATGTTAACTTGGAGGAAGCACAACTTAAGCAGAGCCCCAAAATAAGAAGTGCACAGTACTGTTTACCTGGTGCAATCAGCTTCATTGTGGATTGGGAGGAAAGTTGACTTAGCTTCAGTTTCCTCCTCTAAGGCCTTAATCATGAAAAGTTATCTGCCACCTCAGTTTCAAGTCAAGGGATCACCTCACACGCGGTGCATTGTTTGAGGTATGACATGAGTAAAGAGCCCAAAGTCTCAGAAATCAGGTATAGGAGAGTTCTGGGGGGTTGGCTTGTTGGGGTTTTTTGTGCTGTTTATCCCCTCTCCTGATAACCTCTCTTTAAGACTTTGGACTTTGGAACAAGTCGTTCACACGAGGTGATTAAACTGATGGCCTCTCAGTGCACTTTCTTTGCACCTAGAAAAGCGATCTCCTTAGTGCTCTCCCTTTCTAAAGTGAGAGAAAGAAAAAAAAAAACCCACGAGGAACTTTTCAAATGAAAGTTTTAAATGTACTCAGGGTCCAGTTCTGGTTTGGTTTAATTTTTTGATGAGTGTTGCCATTTGCTTGGTGTTAGCTGCACCTTATTCTGGACAGTTGTCAGCGTGTGTGCTGAGCCACGAGCAGTGTCTGCAGCATGTGAAAACTTAATTAAAAGTTATGCCTACTGTGATTAAAGTCAAAACGTTTAGTGACATTTCAATTTAGTGTTCCAGCTTAGTGGTTATGTTTCATTTTAGCCCCTATTTAGAGAGCAGTTTCCTCTCTTAGGGTGCTTAAATATATTGTGGTTTCTTTTTGTGGGTTTTTTTTTTGGGGGGGGTGTTTTTGTTTTTGTTTGGTTTTTTGTTTGTTTGGGATTTTTGCTTTTTTTTATTAGCAGGAGCACCTACTGAAACAGAAGAAGGGATCAATTAAAGATGACTGGAAATACACCTCATTATAAACTCTGAAGTATAGGTGATTCTAGATGATGAGTTTTCATCCACATGAAATTTGCTAATCTCCATTTGTAGGTAATCTTATCATTAGCTGTGAATGTCTGTATTTTAGAGTAATAACCTGAAGAATGCTTTTGAAGTGTGGTTAAGTCATTAAGATGATTGCAAAATATTAGCACAAATGTAATTACTTTCTATTAAACTAAAGTGAAAAGATTAATAACTTGCCATTTTAGTCTCTAAATCAAATTATTTACTTCCTGATTTTAGCACAAGCCCTGTTAAAAATTTCAGTCAGAGCTTTAGTCTGGTTTTCCATTCAGTATACACAGCCTAATTACCTAGTTTGAGAAATAGGTTAATGGCTGAGATTTTGTTTTAGATTAATGGATGAGGTTCAGCTGGTGAGAATCAGTTCTAGAGACAGACTTTGTGGGTTTACTGTATTTCCTTTGTGTAATAAGAGGATTTAGCATCATCCTTATAGTGTCTTCATTGTACTGAAAAGGGTTTTTTCTAAAGAAAATAATTGGTCAAACAAAATTCATGCCTCTCCTTCCTAAAGGGTTTGTTTTAAGGATGACTGATCACTGGAAATACATTTTTCCTGCATTTCTCATCACCGTATCCCTACTTTTTTATTCCCATATAAAAACAAACCAGGATTTCCTTCTAGGAAGACGTGGCATTTCGAATTCGCAGTTTCTGGTCACAAATCACTAGATGGCAGTACAGATATTGTTTTCCCCTAAATTCCATGTGCTTCACTTTCCCTGTCTCTGCGTTTCTCCTTTGCCCCTTCAGGTTAGTAACCCAAAATGTTCTAGTTTGCAAGAAAGCACTAAAGTCACTTCCTTAAGAAGTTAGGCTGAGTTTCCAGGTGCTCCCTGTTGCAAATGTTGTATTTGTGGTTTGGATTATGAAGAGTTATAATAATAAGTTAGAGGGTTTTTTTTCAAATCATTGAAAAGACAGCCCAGTTCTGCACCCAGCAGCCATTAAGGAACTGTAGGCTCATCCTACTGGGAAACTTTTTCCCTGCATCTCCCCTGACGGAAATTGGGAACCGCCTCTGGGATTTTTGTTGAGGACTGAACACTGCTAGTAGATTTCTTGGGTCCTTTTTTCCATGGTTTTCTCCTTCCACCCATTTCTCACACACAACTGGTTTTGGGTATGCCAGTTATGTTCATAAATATCATGTCGGATCATTTAAATAATTTGTGGTGCTGGGTTATTTCAACACTGTGAGCTCTTAGCTTTAAGTTATTCATTGTGCTTTCTGCTTTCCTTTTGCCTATTCCTGTGCCTGGTCTTTGCCCTTATTTTTTTTTTTTTTCTTTAAATTATTTACTTTTTTCATAATGCAGTACCTGCAAACCACAAGTGGATCATGTTGAAAAATCAGTTTACAGAAAACTGTTGTTTGTGCAGGCTCCATATGGAATTACTGTTTCTGTCCTTAATCTTTCTTATTGCGAAGTTAATAGCAAAAAACAGCTACAGAGTTATTTATGTTTCTACTATCACCTGATTTTCCAGATGTCAGGTGGCTTTTTGGGGACTTGACCCTTCTCCTACGCCCCAGCAACACCACTGTAATAGATTTCTGAAAATTTGAAAAATCCTTGCACAGAGTTTCTGGAAAGTTTCTCTGTGGAATTTTACCAGTCATTCTGCATGGCCACAGAATTTGTTTTAAGTAGTAAGCACCTCTCAGCAGCTTTTAATCATGGAATTGGGTGAAATCAAGCAGCACATTGGAAGAGCCTCAAAAAATGTTTCTAGGTTTTGGTCAGTGATTACTTTAATTGCACAACAGAAAATTCTTTCATCCTTTGATTGTATAACTAGAAGAATAACGTAAGAAATACCTCTGTGCAGAGGAATGCAAACTCCTGTAGACTGATTAAAAGACAAAAATCATAAATTGCAAGTTTCTGCCCTTAGTAAAGTTTAATGGAAGGGTTTGCTGTTTTGTTGGTTTTTTTTTTTTAATGAGATGATGAGATGTACTTTGCAAGGACACTCTGTTCCCCACCAGGCAGTTACTGACCTTTTCATCCCATCTGAAGAGAAGCCTTTAAGTGAATTAGAGATGTTCAGAACCCAAAATCTATCTGTCATAAGAATTTGTTGAAGAGTGCTGCACATAAGCCACGTTGACTTGCTTTCCATGGCTGGGCTGAAGCATTTAATCCTAAATCACTTCATGCAGATCATACTAATTTGTCAGAGAGGGTCTGTGGCTTCTGCTGTGTGATTTTGATGCTCTCATTTGTTTTGGGAACTCTTAGTGCACTTGTCAAGACTGACATTGATGTTCTGCTCTCTGGATTTTTCAGTTTGGTAATAATAGTAATTTTTACTTCACATTAAACTAAGAGTTGTATATATCTTTGAAACAACAATGAGAGAATGAGGAATTTTTACTTCTATGTTTTAAACAGAGGAAATCCCCTGTATTTTTGTAAGTGGAGCTCTTTTATATATATATATATATATATGTGAGTATTTTTATTCAACATATTAGCTAAGACTTTTCCTCTGTGAATTCTGAAAAGGAATAAGCTGGCAGTTTTCAGTAGCCACTGATGTAATGGATATGGTAGAAAACATTTTGAACCTATCTATTTTATATATATATATAATTACTTTAAACAAGACTTTTATTTCAGTAAAAGTTCCTTAAGGACTGCTGCCTCAGGGAGTGGTACAGGTACTTTACCAGACTTGTGAAGAACCAGGACTTTTTGTAAGCTGCTGCTGCACTGAAGCATGTAAAATCTCCTGGTGATCATGAAAATCTTATTTTTTCCGCTTTTCTGAGACTTTTTACACTAATACTGTTAATTTTTTTAGAAGTAGTACATATTAAAGCTTTACTCAGATATGTCAAAAGATTCTCCTGGCCTTCAAAATAAAAACTAAAGCCTTTAATTACTTCCACTTCTGTTAAGATCACCAGAGAAGTCTGGTGGATTTTACAGGAATTGGCTATACTGGAAAACTTGGTGTCAGTATAATTTTAATCATGCTGGAAGGTCCTGGTTTGCACTTTTTCAGCTCAACAATGCAACAGAATTGTGCCCTGTAGTTAAGTTTTTCTTGCAATGGGGTATGGGGTTTGTGATATGTAATTACTTCTCTATTATTATTCTTCTAAGTACCACCATTATATTTTGGAAGCAGTAGCTGGGCAGGCACAGTAAGGTTTTTAGAAAGAGTCTGGGAGTTTGAGGTGTTATCACAGTGCTAAAAATAAAGGGAAGATACAGGAGAACGGAGACACACTGGTCAATTTTGTACTTGAGACAAATCAGTGTTTTTCTTTTTTTTTTCCTAGAGTTGGTATTTGAATTATCTGCTCTGTTCAGGAATGTAAATAGCTGTGTTGTGGCTTTTGTATTCGAATTGAAAATCTTTTCCCTGCTTTCTCAAGACGCTTTATATATTTTTTTTTTCCCCTCACAGCTTTTTGTAGCTGAAGGAAGATGATGGAAGAGAGTGGGATAGAGACGACTCCGCCTGGCACACCCCCTCCAAGCACAGCAGGGGAGGCTGCTGCTGCTGCTGCTGCTGCTACGCCTGTCACTTTAGGTGCAGAAAACTCTATTCAGTCTTTTGAAGCCCTACAAAACCAGTTGCAATCAGCATAATTGCAGTTCTCTTCTCCAGGCTAATTGGAAGGATTTAAATTGTTTCTTAATCTTGGAAATGGGCTCCTCATCTGTAATGCATCTGATATTGCACAGAATATTTTTAGCAGTTTTTTTATTCTTGAAAATATTGTAGGAAGTGATGTGGATGCTCTTGTATTTTTTAAGGATGCAAGGCTAGGGAAATAATACCTTCCACTATAGTCCACAGTTAGATGAGCAGCATAGAAGGGAGTTAAAACAGATTTACAGTCCTCCAGGGGATAGTGGTAAACCTGAATAATCCCTTGTGTTTTAATACTGATAGAATCCCAGAATGGTTTGGGTGGAAAAGGACTTGAAGATCATTTTGTTCCACCTGTGCCATGGTAAGGACACCTTCCATTATCCCAAGCTGCTCCAAGCTCTATCCAGCCTGGCCTTGGGCACTGCCAGGGATCCAGGGGCAGCCACAGCAGCTCTGGGCACCCTGTGCCTGAGCCTGCCCACCTTCACAGGGAACAATTCTTCCTAAAAACTTCCCTAAATCTGCCCTCATCTAGTTTGAAGCCATTCCTCCTGTCCTGTCACTCCACTTCTTTGTCAAAAATCCCTCCAGCTCTCTTGCAGCCTCTTTAGGTACTGGAAGGTGCTCTAAGGTCTCACTTGTGAGGGGTAATCAGAGCACTTTTTCTGATTTTTTTCAAGATTCTGAACACCATATTTGAATACCAGATACTGAATTTTTTGGCAGATGTGGCATTGTTAAATCAGACTTGTGCAGTCTGTTTTGTCAGATGCTAAAGGAGGAATATACTGAGAAGATCTCAGCCCACAACATTAAATGAGTTACATAATAAAAGCTTTTTTTTTTTTTTTTTTTAATTAAAACTGTGGAAATACAACCTGTGATGGAGCAGTTGTTTTAGGTAGGATGAAAATGGATTCAGGAGTAGGCTTGCCAGAGATGTTACCACACATGTAATGTATTCACTGCCTCATTCATACACAAGCAAAGAAACCAGAGCCAGAAGTGCATGAAGTGTGCTTCAGGATGTCATTAATAAAGTTAATTTTATAAAAATGGTCCTTAAATAGTACATTTTTTGGCAGTATTTTCTACTTACATAGGGAGTAACCATGAAAGATTTAATGTTTTTTTTTATGTGGCAGAAATTTGCTGGCCACCAGACGCAAGATCTGGTTAAGAGTTTTAATTAATGTGGACGTGAGCTTTTTTTAACAAAAAGCCTCAGATTTGCTGATGTTTTCTGTGGTGACAAGAGGCTGTCAGCAGTGTACTACCTGGTTGATATTTTCAAAAAAATATGCACTCATAATTTGTCCCATCCAGGTAAAGGTGATATTTCAACAAGGAGTGATAGAGGAAGTACTTTTGTAAGAAAGTCAAGTTTTTGAGAAACCATTTCCAAAACTGATATTTGGAAAGAACTTCCATCATTATTCATTCCTGCAGCCAAAACCAGTACAAGTGTTGAATAAAAGCTGTCAGATCTGTAGACATCAACCTGCAAAGAGAATTTCCTGACCTGTGTGAACATCTTCCAAACTGTTTCCATGGGATTTGAACACACTCATAAAAAATACAAAAATGCATCACGTTCATCTTGCAAGGGCAATTGATAGACATCAGGGAAAATGAAAACTTGCCAGCTAAATTCCAAGGAAAACTTTTGTCTGGTTTGTGGCTGGAAGTGGGAAATGAATAGAATGGTACACCAAGCACAGCCAGTGAGGCATTTCCTCCATGTGGATCTCTGTGAGGTGTTTCTTCAGCCCTTAAACCCAAGCATCAGAATAGTGTGAATGTAGAATCAGACCTTTAAATTCCTGCACCATGAGGTGTTAAACCAAGATGTAAGAATTACTGACGTTTCTTCAGTTGCACTGCTCACCCTAAAAAAGTTACTGTCAATGATTGTATTATATAGTATGTTAACCATTATTAATGAACTATATTATTATATTGATAGTATGTTATCAAAACAATTTCCAGTGTAAACAGAAGATGTTTTGTACTCTTAATATTTTTTTTTCATTTGTCTTTATCTCATAATTTTAAAATTTCTGTTGTGTGTGTTTTGTAACATACATGACATACTGGTACAGTGGTACATGTAAACAATATAGAAATAGATTTAAATGGGGGAATGGATGCTCTTTTTTTTATTTTTTTACTGATGGGTGTGTGTGACCAAGTTTTTAGACCATGGCATTAGTGTGATTTGCATATGATTTGACCGTAGTGTTTAGGCTGTTTAAGTGAGATGCTTAAGCTGGTTTAGCATGTTACTGCCATAAAAAAGGGCAATTTCTGTTTTTCTACTTAATTTCTGGGCTTAATTTGGTTATAGGACAGGAAAATTGGCTTATCCAAGGATCAGCTGAAGCAGGGAAAGCAGAGGGATCAAGGAGATGAGTGCTAGAGAAGAGAGGGCTGCATTAGGTTCAGTCCATTTTCCAGTGCCACACCTCTAAAATAGCTCCCACCCTCCCAGATATTAGGAGTGTGTGTTTTATCCTGAAGATGAGCACTACCTGCATCCTCAGTTGATACAGCAGTCACTCAAGAATAACAGAGCTAGCTAGAAATTTTTGAGGCAGGTTTCAAATGCTGCAAATTCAGTACTCAAATGTTGACTTGTCTTTTTAAACTAATGACAGGTAGGGTCATGAAGGAAGAGATGTGTCCTACAAGATACTCTCACCAAGGATTAAGTGCCATTGCTGCTGTTTCTGCTGAAACTTAAGCAGAAGTTTCAAATTCATTTCAAATGAAAAAAAATGTGATATGTCTGAACAATTATATAACTGAATCGTTGAAATAAGGCTTGTAAAATTCTTTTTTCTCTTTTTTTCCCCCTTTATTTTTGTAGCTTTTTCCAGCCCCCTTGCCACACCAAGCATGCCATCTTCTCCTGCCTACTCACCCCCCTTGCCAGCTGGAGTGTCCCCAGTTCCTCCTCCCTTGATGACCTCGGCCTCTCTTCCACTTGTGCCTTCTGCCACCGTTTCTACAATTGCACCACCCCAGAGCCCTGTCCCACCTCCTGCTGCCCCTGCAGCTTTCAGTACCCCCGTGTCCCAGTTCTCTGCTCCTCCTCCTCTGAGCTCTGCTGCTGGCCCTGGCCTTCCTGCACCTCCCACTGGTCCCCCCATTTCAGGGTTTTCCATGTCTTCCACCTATGATATCACCAGAGGTCACGCTGGCCGAGCACCTCAGAGCCCACTGATGCCTTCATTCTCTGCACCTCCAGTCACAGGTAACTTTGTTTATTTGCTGTCCTGTTCGTGGGACAGGCTGAGCACCTGCTTGGTGGCTTATTATTCTTTTGGTATATTGAATTAATTAGTTGTACTTAGAAGAAGGGATCATACTCTTAATTAATTAGCTCTAATCCAAAGAAGGTAAAATAGCCTTTAAAATACGCTCATGGTCCAGGACAGAGTCCATGTTAAGTTCTGGTGGAGCTCAGGTTCACAGGAAGATCTTTTGCTTGAGAACTTTTGTTACCTTGCACGCCAAACCCCAGCTTTCCTTCAGCTCAGAGAGCCACCTTCAAACATTATGTTTCCCCAGAATGACAATCACAGGCTGTAAACTCATAATTTTCAGGGTTTTGTTCTGAAAATCTGTCTCTCAACAAGCTGTCTGTCACATGACACCAGCTTCTATTTTCTTGTTTCCAGCCATGAAATTGCATTGGGGTAGCTAAAAATACATAATAATGCATACCTTCCATGCAGGCAGTTGCTGTGGTTGCTGAACTGATGTCATTTTCAGCTTGTAGAATGGAAACTTCTCAGCTGCAGTTGGGCCAAGCTTTTATTATTACTGGTTATATCTCTTTTAAGTAGTCTGTATTAGGAGGATGTCTAAAAAGAGCTATCAGTTGTGCAGGATAAAATAAAAATAACTCTCAATTAAGGCTAGTGTTGGAAAATCTGTTAAAATAAGCTTGAGTAATGGGGCAAAGGGTCTGACTTTGTTTTTCTACTGTTTTAGTTTATTTTGTTTTCCTTCAGAATATGTAATATATATTCCTCCTTTTTCTACTACTCTTGGTTTTTAGCACTTGGTATTAGAAAATTTACTTTTCCTGTTGTATGAGAACATTCCTATGCCTTTGTTCAGAGACTAACACTTGTCCCTCTCTTTATTGAGAGTTTATTATGAAAATTTGAATACAATAAAAAGAACAGCTTTTAAATTAGCGTGATAAGAAAAATAATGATTGTTTAAATTTGTATATAATGTGCAAACAGTCTCAATTTTCTTAGCAGATATGATTGCATTCATTAGATCTGCTAGCCTTTAACAAGCAGAATTGTTCTTGTGCCTCCAAGAAGTGATTTGAATTTGCCTGGAATTGTTATATTCTTCCTGCTGTTTTCCTGTTAAACAATTGCATGTTGCTTCAATATAACAAATTAAACCCTTGTGTTTTATATTTCTCTCTTACAGGTGTTTTGGCAGATCCCATTACTCAACAGGCAACTTTCTCTTCGTCTTTGTCTCCTGGGGCTGGTTCTGCAATCACTTTTCCTGAGGAGCATGAAGATCCCAGAGTATCTACTGCCCAGAGTGGAGCACCTGCTGGAGGAATCTGGGGGTTCATAAAGGTAGAGGGTTTGTCTGTTACCTTCATGAGGAATTACCCATTTGTATTGTCTATAGGAAGACATGTTGCACTCTGTAAGTGCATGCTGCTATAAGTAATTTTTTTCCCCAGTCTGATGTGAAAGGTGGCTGTTTTTAACAGTCACAAACACAAACACAGTGCTGTTTGCTGAAACTATGCTTTTACTTTTTCTATGTATAGAAGAGAGGGGACTGTACAAATGCAAGTGTTCTAGGTCAGTTTTGATTGCTGTGATAGGAACTTGTGATAAAGCCTGTTCCATATGGATATGTTCTTAAACCAGACAAAATTCTAGAGCCTTAAAGACCTGAAAGGTATTTTTTACTTCACAAAGACTGTATGCAGAAAAAGATAAGTCTCTTTTACCTTACCTGAATGTTTTGCATATCCCATTTATAACTTCCTAATTAACTGAGTTTGATTCCTGTGAGATGTAAGTCGTGCATATTCTATAACAATCAAGTTATAGTTTGTCTTTTTTCAAGGACAGACAAGCTACATATTTTTTCAATCCCAGAGAAGCATCTAAGGTATTTTGTAAGATTAGTCTGCTAGAAGGCATGGAATGTACAGGGTGGAACAGATACTCCCTGTGATGCCATCTAATCAGACAGACGAAATAAGCAGCAACATCAACTAGTAGAATTTCATTAGCCTGTAACGTTTCTGGAGCTGTCAGAGATGCCACATTTAGTGAAGATTGTGAAGATGAAGATGAAGATTGTGGCAAGAAGGTCTGAGGGCTGTACATCAACACTGTGCTGTCTTCAAGAGCGGCACCACATTCTGTCCCATCTCACGCCAAATGTGAAGGAAGAATAAAGGAGATTATTGTCCCAGTGCACTTGAAGAATTTTGGTTTTCAATCCCTTTTAAGCATGAAAACCTGGAGAAGAAGTTGTGTGTGACATGGCAGAGTGAACACTGTCTCTCCAGTGATACAGTCTTAAAGAGGGAGATTAATTCTCCATCAGTAACCCTGAGAGCAGAGTGGTCATGCTGCCATTTTCAGGGAGAAATGTTTCTCATTATCATAAAAGCACATTTTTCTTCTTCCTTTGAGTAACAATGTTTTCCTTTCAGTCCTTATATTCCTCCTGATATTTACAGTAGGTGGCAGTGTTGTAGAAGAGAACATTTTACTTGTAACATGATTCTTCAGCCCTTCTTTAGCATACCAGAGCTCTCAATTGCAAATTCATTGAAAAGCCAATCTTATCCACATTTTAGTGCTGCCACTAGGATCCAGAAGGTGTCCTGTTTCTGTTTATGGAGCATTAATAATCTGTCTTACTGACCCAAGTAATAAAGATTTTGGTTGAAGTATCAAGCATTCCATGTGCTCTGTGTTTTCAGTAACCACTTCTTGAGAATTCCTTAAGTGAAAGAATGAGGAATCATTAGTTATACTGAAACCATCAAGTTCATGATGTTCACATCAGAGTATGTGTTTTTTAAAGGTCAGCCAGAATCTGGGACATGTGGTAATTTTACAGAAATGCATCCTGAATTTCCTGTTGAGGAGCTCATGCAGTAGTTGCCACACTTACCTTTATTTCTGTTGTTGAAGTAATTTGATATACTCTTTCTCCTCTGGTATTGTTAACAAATTATACACCTTCCTTTCAGATTTCCTTCAAACTCAGTAATCCTGAAAACTGTGACAATCTAAAATTGACAGATTAATGGTCTGGAATCAAATGGGACTGTTCCAGTTTCTTCAGAGATGCCTGAGCAGTCCCATTGCAGTTCCAAAACTGATTTCCACATAATTGTTGCAATTACCTAATATTTGGGATTTGTATAAAAATATGGATTGTTTCACGCTGTTTGTATTAGGCAGATGAGCAACATAAAGGCATCTTCCACAGGCAGAAGCAGTCTCAGTGTTCAGAAACCATCTGTATTATGACTTTATATTAGTTAGGCAGCCAGGATGCTAACTGGAGAAGCATTGCCTGGCTTTGCAAAGGCTGTTTCTGCACTAATGAGGAAGGTAATATTTAAACCTGAGGTAGTAACAGAAAAGCCATGAACTAATAGTCATATCCTGCAGTGTTTGTGCTGAGTAATGCACAGCAGATGCTACAGAGCTGCTTAATATTTTGTTTTTTTTTAACTAACATTTTGAATTTCTTGAGGAGAAAAAAAAAAAAAGCAACCCAGAAAATAATATGGAAATGTATTTCCTTAAATTTAGGGTGTAGCTGAGAATCCCATGGTGAAGTCTGTTCTTGATAAAACCAAGCATTCAGTGGAGACCATGATCACAACGCTGGATCCTGGCATGGTTCCATATATCAGTGAGTGCTTATGATAAACCATCAAATCTTGCCTGTAAATCCTAGAGAAGCTACTGCAATTGGCATTACTTGTACACTTGAAGTGTAAAAGCGTTTCAGTTACAGCTTGCAAATTACCAGGAAAGAAAAGCTTTGTGTTACATGTTTTATTTTACTGGAGGACACTGCATGTCACATGTAGCTGACCTGAGAATAAAATTAGCAAGCAAAAGGAACCAGTTCTCCAGGGTGGTGGTTTGGTTTTGGTTTTTTTTGTTATGGCTTTTTTTTTTCCTAGCAGCCTGATAAACAGCTCTCCCTCCTAGGTGTGCCAGTACTGACCTTGTTCTGCCTCTGAAAAAAGGTGGTCAGGAAACAGCTAAGACTGAGAAGAAACCATTAAAATTATTTTTTTATTATTTTGTTTTCCTGAGATTTTTTTTGTTTCAGCTGAACCTATTAGGTGACCCCGCTAACTGCTGCTGCACTTTTGTGCAGAGGACAGGGGAAGATGACCTAACTATTGAGCAGTAGTTAATTGTCTTACATTTAAGGGAAAATCTCCCAGCAGCTGTCTAGTGAGGAGGGAGTGGGAATAAAACCAGTGAGGCCAGTCAGCAATGCCTTCTAAAGGTATTTGAGAAGAGTAGCAGGATGCAGGGCAAAGCTACAGTAAATGTTGATTTATGCACAATTTGACAAAGTGTATTTAACATTTCTATTGCAGTCATCACAGTCCCTTTTTGGAAGCAGGATCTGTTGGTATTCTGGGTAGTTTGACACAGTGTTTATTGACAGAACAACTTTATCTGGAGGAGGAAGTCATACTAATAAAATGCTTGGTTTGTAGGATTTCGTTCGAGTAAACTAAGTCAGTGGTGACCTCAAAGCTCTCTAAAGTCCTGTTAGAAGGGGGAGCATATGTATACATCTTGGCCATTTATGTACTGCATTGTTTTTGTAGTTTCAGGTTGTGAAAATAGGGCAGAGGTTTGTAAACTTAGCTTGTATTTGCTTGTAGAAGTGTATTCTACAAAAACATGTCCTCAGCAATAGCCCCACTTCTTTCTGCTCTCCTTCCATTACTGCAATGCCAAAGGAATTTCATGTTCCTCTTGACAAAACCTGAAATTACCAAAGCTTCTGGATGAGGTGGTTGAAATCTTCCCCCCGCCCCCCCATCTGAAGAAAGGGTATTTCTGTAATCTCTTTCTTGAAAAGAGCTGAACTGTTTTCATTGGCACATGATGAAAATGTTATCTGAGCTGCACTCCTGGAACAGACAATTTCTATCTAGGCAGGAAATGGTCACCTCATAAGCATAAATAACAGTACTTTTACAACACAAGACAGCAGGGAATCTTAAATTAAATATGGAACTTCCATTTCAGTTTATAATGCACAAAGTACAATGAAATTTCACAATCAAGTTCAGGTGTCAGAGCTTAACTTGATATAAGAGTTGTGCCCCTGAATTTACCAGGGTGCATCTAGTTTTTACATTTTAGGTTTCCACTTTACTAGATTTGGTCACAAATGGTTTCTTTTAGCCAATGTAATATCTTTGTTTCAGTTCTGTAATATCTCTGATGAAAAAAATAGATGCTTTTGATATTTTATAATCCATAATACAAAAGGACATATTCTGCATTCTGCAACCAGACATGAGGCACAGTTGCCATTCTTAAAACTGTTAGGCAGTAATTTACTAGATATGCTTGGATTAGTTTTTGACTTCATTAAAAGCTGTTGAACAGTATTTCTGTTCCTGAGCAGTCAGGCAAGGCTAACTTCAGTAAAAGCTTGCAGTCAATTTTAAGCACTTGTTTAATTATGTTAAATTGATTTCTATCAAGAAGTAATCAATGAAAAAAGAGACTCAATTATTTTTAGTCCAGTAGTTGCACAGCATTTAAAACAATTGCTCCAAGTTCAGTGATCTGTACAGCTAATTCCATTCAGCAAAGCAATTGATAAATAAAATGATAAAAAATCACCCTAAACCCCCAAAGTAGTATGTTTCACTACTGTTCTAGCCTATCTGGTGATTATTCATAAAAATAAGATGATTCCTGTAACTGAGGTCTGCTGAAAAATCAGAGTCAAAAAGTTAATTGTTTTTTTTGTTAAACTTTAAGCTTTGGGTTTACCCTTATCAGTGGAGGAACTTATCTTGGATCAGGTTAAATACTGCAAACTCTGTAAGCTCGTGTGGTTGATGCATTTTACTTGGCCAGCTTTCTCTGATGTCATATGCTTTGAGGAAAGATTTATCTGTCCTTGAGAAAGCTTCTCACAGTAGGGATGGATTTTTTGATGTGTTTCTGCACAATAAAAGTGATCCAGCTGTGACAGACAGATGTGAGGTGTGATTGAGTCTTCTATGGTAGTTTTAGATTTCTTTTAATGAATTCTTTTGTTTCATTATGAAAAAGTTCAGTGAAAGCTCATGCTTGTTTATTGAGATAGAAACCTACAGGAAATGTTTAGAACTGTGTACAAGCTTTTTGGTTCCATAGGTATTTAATATCTAAAAAGAGCAATAAAATTACACTGAAGTTCACATTCCAAGGACAGCTAAAAAGTAATGGGGGCCTTTCTTTTAAATCTTGTGTAATTTGGCAGCTTTTCACTGAAATTTATGACCTGCATCAGTGTTCTTGAACCCATTCCTAAGAGTTTACAATATTCCTTGATGCTTCACAGGACACCAAAACATCCTTGGAAATGGATGTCTTTGAGTTATTTTCCTAAAGCTCTGTGAATTGTTATCTCGAATGAGTGGTATGATTTTTTTTGGGTGCTGAACCTGAAAATAGGTCAGTTCCTGCTGCCTGTCTTTCACCCTTGTATCCCTTAGTTATCCATCGGAATTTCAGTTCCTAACTTAAATGACTTCTGCTTCATGGAAGAATTATTGTCCAGTGCATGAGAAAGAAAAAGAGCAGCTGGAGAAGCTGTAGAACTGTTTGAACTATGCTGCAATGGGAAGGAGGAATATTCCATGCATGGATGTATTTTTTCCAGATCACTTTGCAAAATTATTTTGCAGGAACTGGGGGAGAGCTGGACATAGTGGTCACTTCTAATAAAGAAGTGAAAGTTGCAGCGATTCGGGATGCTTTTCAAGAAGTCTTTGGGATGGCTGTTGTGACTGGAGAGGCTGCACAGTCCAACATTGCACCACAGCCTGTGGGCTATGCTGCAGGCTTAAAGGTAAGCTGATATCTAGTAGTAGCTAAGAGAAATTCATCCAAAATTGTCTCATCTTCCGTAAAGTGAAGGTCAGTTTCTGGGATAGCTAAATATTTTCTTTGGGGATTTTTATTGGTGTTTTGTGGTTTTTTTTGTTGTTTGTTCCTTGGGGTGTTTTCTGTTTGGTTTTTTGTTTGTTTGGTTTGGTTTTTTGTTTTGTTTTTTTTTGGCTTGAGGGGTTTTTTTGTTGGTTCATTGGTTTTGTTATTTTGTGGGTTAAGGGGTTTGGGTTTTTTTTGTCTTTTTTTCCTCAATTTGGATCATTAGATCCAAAGCTCTCTCTTTGAAATATTTTTAAGATTTCTTGCAAACACATTTGCAGCAAGTGAAGAATTCCTATGTCAGTGTATTATGCCATTTATGTCAATTTCCTTGTACTGTCATTGATCGCCATCACATCTTGCATACATTGTGCTATTACTGTGGCTTCCAAGTAAATTAGACATTTTTTGAATAGTCTGTTACCAGCACATCATGTTGGAAATGTTAGAAATTAAAAGTCTCCATGATTGATTTTTCTCCCCACTGATTTTGTAGATCAAAGAAAATTTGATTAACACTTGATCTTTCTGAACAAATCTGTGTTCTCTTTGAAAACTAAGAATTCCCTGTGCAGCCATGCAAACTGCTGTGCCACCCTAGAGGAGGGTTAGCAAAGGTTGTTTCACCAGTTCTGGCCCATAATTGAAAATCCCTAAAACAACTGTTTCATCCTCGCTTTACTAAATGTAAGCAAAAATTCATGGAAAAGGAAGCCTTTCCTCCTAACTGTTATGGCAGTGTTTGCAGAGTAAAGCCTGCCCTGATAGCAGTGTATTATCTGATGCAATTTTATATTGAGATAAAGGAGAATAATGTGCATTTTCCTTTATTTGTTTATCTCCTGCAGTGTATTGTACATTTCTGTTACAACTTCAGAGTGATAATAGTTTTCAGGGGAATAATTCCTGTGTGTTAGGTGGATATGTAACACAAAAAATGTTTTTTCCCTTGCTTTTACAAAGTTGGTGCAAAGCTCTTAAAGACTCTAATCCCAAGAAGTTTGAAGTTGTAGAAATGTCAAAGTAACACAAATATACACTGATGCTTTAAGTGAGAGTTAAAACCATCACAGGTTAGGAATTCTTGTCACATTTTAGGAATTTGTTGCATGCTACCCTGGGTATTTTTCTTGGAATGTAGAAAAACCTAAAAAAAAAAAAAAAAAAAAAAAAAAAAAAAAAAAAATTAGCTTTTTCATAGGTTTTGTTACTGTTTGGGATTCCTGGCCTTCCACTAATTTGGGTTGTTGTGTTTTTTTCCTATTGAGTCATTTTGAAAACTGTGTTCAGGGTTCTTTTGGGATTGATCTGCAAGCATAGGACTAAGCTGTGGTTCATAGTTTTGTCTAACAGCTTGTGTTGCCACTCAGGGAGCCCAAGAGAGGATAGACAGCCTGCGCCGGACAGGAGTCATCCACGAGAAGCAGCCTGCTGTGTCAGTGGAAAACTTCATTGAGGAGCTGCTCCCTGACAAGTGAGAGCCTTGCATTTTAATTCCAGGAGGGTGGGGACACAATATTCCTTGTAAGGAGCTGGTGGCAGTTGAGAGGGAGAAGGAGAAGGAGAAAGAAGCAGAAGATTCGTCTGAAGTATTTTGAGTATTTTGGCAGGCTTGGTTTTGGTGATGATGTTCAGCTTTTTGTCCAGGCTTCTTGAGACCTTAATATAAAGAAATCCTTGTCAGGTTTTGTACATTGATAATGTAAAAACACAGTGAAATGAGCTGAAAAAATTAAGGAGCTGTAAAATTTGGAATTTTTGCATTGTTGTGTGCATCCTCCCTTCTCTCTCTGAAATTGTATCAGAAGAGATATTGGGAGATATTCCAGCATTTAGAACAACATGATTTTATCAAAAAAAATATTTTCTGTTTTCCTTTCACTGAGAATGTATTATTGCATGTAACTTGCTCTGCACAGACACAAAAATGCTGTTTCAAAATGCATTGCAACTTGATTTTGTAACATGTTGTTTGACAGGCAGTTCTTGAAGCAGCTTTATAATTAAATGCCAAAACATTAGGGACAATGCTGTGTTTTTCTTTATACAAACTTAAATAGTTTTCTTCCAGTGTTGACCATGCTTGTACATGTTCAAAGGAGAGGAGTTTCAAGTAATCACCCACACTGCTAATAATGTATATCATAGTTAATCCTCTTTGAAAAGACAATAAAACATCTGAATCAGACTAGATGGAAATAAATGCTAAACAAAAATTAAAACTTCTTTCTACTCCTGTTTACTTTAGAAAATTCCTCATTTATATTGCACTAAAAATACTAAATGAAAAAAATAGAGCAAAAGGAGAGTATTTGTCAAAAAAAATAAATAAAAGCCTATCACTTGGATAAAAATGCAGACATTAGAAAACAAGAAAATACCAGCAACTTTGTTATCAATTGGCAGCAAGTTATATTTAACCATGAAGCTTTCTCAGTAGTCTTTAATAGTTGCCAGTAAAAGCATTCCAGTCCTCTATTCCCTGCTAAAAGATGATGGAACTGCTTCTTCCTGTCTGACTCCACTAAACTCTTACCATGAGGCTTATGTGGCCTAGACAGGCAGAAGTGTTTCCCTGAATAAATCATTTAAATTATTGCTATAGCATTAGACTTTCCAAAAAAAATCTTCTGAATGTAGAACATGAATGATAAATAGACAATTTTCTTTAAAACTGTTGGGGAAGGTTCTTTTAATGAGAAATGTTCTTTGAAAGACTGAATTAAAACTGTAGCAGAATACCTGTGGCCAAGGCATTATGTCTGCCCACACCCACCCCTCCAGATCTTTTTTTATCTTTGATTTGTAAATTTCGTGTAATTTGTATTTCTGTGTATTTTATGCACTACTATGAGAGACGGATGGATGGATGGATGGATGGATGGATGGATGGATGGATGGATGGATGGATGGATGGATGGATGGATGGATGGATGGATGGATGGATGGATGGATGGAAAGTGACATATGCAAATTTCACTTGCAAAATACCACAACAGTTTGATGAGCTTCCTTATTAAATTATTACTGCAGTTGTAATAGAGCTTGTAAAATGTTCATAATTCAGCTTCTAGCATGTTGGTTTTCACCAGTGTGATACTCAGTACTCAGAAATAAAACAATTTGCACATCACTGCAGGTGGTTTGACATTGGATGTCTGATTATTGAGGATCCAATTCATGGAATTCACCTGGAAGCATTCACCCAAGCAACACCAGTGCCTTTGCAATATGTTCAGCAGGTGAGAACATATTTTCAGGTTTTTTCTTTTTTGGCTTTCTTACCAATTAACAGCTGAGACATAAGACTGAAGTTTTAATTTTAGTCATGATGTTAGTTCTTATTGGAAGTTATTACACTTAAATGTTTTCATTTATAAAATGATGATACAAAATATTTTTGCATCATGTTTATGAATTAATCTTTAGACATTTATAGTAAAGCTTTTCCTTGTCAAGAGTCTTATTCTGCAATATCTGTCACTTTGGAGCACAGGTTTTACTCTCCTATTTAAGAAGAAGAAATACTAACCAGGCAGGCAGCATGCTGTACTCTCTGAAAACTCTTTCCCAAAAACAGAAGCTTTCCCATTTTCCAGATCAATACTTGGACTTAAGTCCCTAGTGAACACAGAGTCCCACCTAAAAGACAAGGCTGATTACAAATATGTTATTTTGACAAGGATGTACAGTTCTGAGATCAGAATATTTAAATATTGGAAATACTGTGGTTCATTCGAGTGGAAATAATGGGGTGAACTGCAGTAGTGTGCAGTTTTGAAATACCACCAAAAGTAGTTTTTCTGGAGGTGGTTTATTTTTCTTTGGGCACAGACTGGGAATTACTCCAGTCACTGCATGTTTCCTGACAGCAGATATGAGTAATTCTTCAGTTAACTCTGGCCTGAAAATTCTTTTAAAATAAATGTTTTCATGAAGAATTTATAACCAGAACTGTTTGGGGTTTGATCCTCAGATGTTGTTTTGGGAGAGCAAACAGTAACTTTTTTCAGTAACACCAATTTCTGAATGGCTGAAATTTGTGTGGTGGTATTCACAGGAGTCCCAGGATGACTCCATGTTTCAGAAGGCTGATTTATTATTTCATTATATATATTGTATTAAAAGAAAATGATATATTAAAACTATACTAAAAGAAAAGAAAAAAGGATTTCATCAGAAGGCTAGCAAGCAATAGAAAGGAATGGAATGATAATAAAATCTTGTGACTGACCAGAGAGTCTGAGACAGCCGGACTGTGATTGGTCATTAATTAAAAACAACCACATGAGACCAATCACAGATCCACCTGTTGCATTCCACAGCAACAGATAATTTATTGTTTAAATTTCGTTTCTGAGGCCTCTCAGCTTCTCAGGAGGAAAATTCTAGCAAAAGGATTTTTCATCAAATATGTCCATGACAAATTTGCTTCTCACACCCTTTAATTTCCACATAGGTCTGTTGATACAAGAATGATCCTTGCAAAAATCTGACAACAGACAGAAATCTACTAATTCCAAACTGTTTCAGTAATCACTTCTCAAACTTCTACACGCAGGCCAAGAGCCTGACCCCTCAGGACTACAGCCTGAGGTGGTCAGGGCTGCTGGTGACAGTGGGCGAGGTGCTGGAGAAGAGCGTGCTGAACGCGAGCAGGACGGACTGGCACGCAGTGTTCACGGGCATGTCCCGCCGGCAGATGATCTACAGCGCGGCCAAGGCCCTGGCAGGGATGTACAAACAGCAGCTGCCACCCAGGACCGTGTGACAGCAGGGACACCCTCACGCCAGGAACGCCGGGTTTGATTCTAGGATGGAAGTGAAAGCCCTGTGTTCCCATCCTTGGCAACGCAGATTTCTGATTTTAACTCTAAACCGTCTCTGCTTCTTGAGAAGTGAAGGTGATTGCCAGGAATGGAAGTGAGCAATTGAAGTTTTAGCTAATGTGTGATTTCCAGTATGATTCATAAAACAAGCGTGTATTTATGACTGCTACAGGCAGCATTGCAGTTTTTCAACTGGAATCTGCTGTGGTGTGACACCTTACCAGCCATTTGCTGAGACAGTTAGTTAGTATTCTTTCTAAAGGGGATATTTGTTTAGCTATTTCTATTATATGAGTAATATAAACATGTTGACAGCATAACATGTATGTTGTATATGGATTTCAATCCAGAGAGACTACCTTCTGTATTACATGTGGTTTTTGGGGCATGTGTTTAGGGGATACTTACCACCTCCTTGGGTTGGTGTCTGTATGTAGTTCTCAGGAGTGATGCCAAGTAGTCTCTACAGCACCTAAGAGTGAGCTGCTGAAGAAGAGCACAAATCCATGCCCTGTTAGTTGAAGTCGTTGCTAAGTAATTCTGAATTCTCATTTTCTGTGCTGCATCTTTCTGCTTTTTATGTAACAGTAATTGAATTCGTGGCCAGCTAGAGAACCACAGACAAAATTTCAAGTTGCTTCAGTGGGTTTTAGATCAGGTACTGCATTCCCCACATGAAATCATCTCAGTAGTTTCAATAACATGATTTACTCCAGTGCTTCCAGACGTCATCTATGTAATTATGTATTGTTTTCTGTGTATTTACAGTTGTCAGTAATTTGAATATGGAAAACGGTCATGTGTGTATCACTTGCTTTGCTATTCTGAGTTTTCTAAACACTCAAGTCTAAAAGCTTTCATGATGTCATGAGTTCACTCTTTCTCATATAAGTTTTGAGTGGTGTCTGATTTTTTTTTGTGGCTATAAATATCTTCCATCCATGCTAACACAATCTTAGATCTTTACGTAGAAATATGGAAGTAATTGTGAAGAAAATATTTTGGTAATACTTTTTTAAGAAACAAAGAATAAACAAATACTTTTTGTTTGCCTTAAAGAAGCAATTTTTCAGCTTGTATTGCTCAGCCTTTACCTTTCTTAGATGCTTTCAAAGAACATTTTGTATACAGTATACTGTTAAGCCAGCTCATATTTGTACCCAGTGAAAGCCTGTCTATTTCCAAGAAATATATTTGGCCTTAATTGACTTACTCTGTAAAGAAGTTGAATAAATGTTTTCCCTAGAGAATTGCATCTATTTTAAAGGCTTGGTTTTTATTACAGATGGTGAACATATTTATTGAAGTTGTATTTGAATGGTCAGTTTGCAGATTTGTCACGTACTAAACAAACAAGATCCAGCTCTCAATCTTGAGGTTCCTCATTGAGACTGCTTCTTACCCTGTTAAACCAAAAAGGTGATACAAGGAGTTTTCTTTGTCATTATGCAGCAAAGGCATCTTTACATTTACCGTAATTTCTGTAATAAGTTGAATGCTGCTGCTTTATGCCCTGCTTGCAACATCTGTGATGCAAATGAGGAGGACATGAAATCATCAGTAGATTTAGGTGCTCTGGCATGGCTGAAAATTAAAACTGAAGGGTAATTTCCTGTCCCTGGCCTTCACTTTTTTTAAGAAGTGAGAGGAGTAAAAGAAGACACTATGGTCAAGTGAAATGAGAGTCTCATGATTTTCTTTTTTGACAGCTCCCAGAAGAATTAAAATGGTGTAGCTTTGTAACTAATTAGTTCTTTCCCTTTGCTTGTGTATTGTAAAGTAACATCCTCACATGAACACACAAGCTCAGCTTCTTCCTGAGAGGCCAAGGGAAGGAAAAATGTCTGGACTATGATCTGGGAGTCTAAAAAGTTGGAAATTGCTTCCTGCATTTTTCTGGAGGCCTTGCTCAGGCTCTGAGTTACATGGATAAATTCTGAACCATATTATGAAGACAGTTCAGCTTTTTTACCGCCCCCAGGTTTGTGTTGTGGCCAGTAATAAGGGAGAAAGCTCAACAGGGGCATTAAATTTATACACAGATCAATTTAGAAAAGCAGAGACATTTCAGACATGTAACTTTTGTTACAACTCTCAACTGCCACATCATGGCAGGGGGTAACTTGTAGGTGCAGCTGCAGAAGCCATTTCTGCTCAGTTCACTCCAATGTGAGTGTCAGAAGAAACCATAAAAACTACTAAATGTATTACTATTATACTGCCATTTTTAAACTGTGTTTCACATAAAAAAAACAGCCAAGCTCTTTGAGTTGGCATTACATTAAGATCTGTGAGATCCTGAAACTGAGATTCTTTAAAATGCTTGGAAAAAGCTCTGCATTTTGTGCTGCTTTTGTTGAGAGGTTACTTCTCTGTTCCTGGCCCCAGTTTTTCATCACTGTGCTGCTCAGAACAACATGGCTCTGAGATGAGAAAAATGATGGAAAAATGACAAGAAAAGCCATGGATATAAAATTCCACACACATTTCTGTTGAAATTAGTCTAACAGCTTTCACCCAGCTGCCTCTCTCAAGATTGGACCTAAATGTCTGTGAAGGGATGGGGCATGTGGAGTCTGATGGAACAGCAATTTCAGCTTGGTGGAACATCTTGGTCCAAAATCAGGAACAAAACAGCCTCAATAACTGCCCATACACTTTCCAGAGCGTTCTCCATTAACAAAAGACTTTTAGAAATAATAATACCAGTCAGCTTTTTTAGACACGCCCCCCCCCCCTCAATCTGGGCAAGATAGGAGTGGCAGAAGAGGGCAAAGGAAAGAACAGAGTGTGGAAGGATGTGAGAGCAATCAGGGAGTGCCAGAGAAATAGGAACATCTGGTGAGTCCTGAATGCAGGAGGTGGTAGAGGGTAGTTGATATGGAATAACTTGTGTCGGATTGTCAATCTGGCCAGCTTCAGAAGAGCACAAACATGCAAATCCTGCAGCAGACACACTTAGCACAGATGTGATTCTGTATCTCTAATGAAGTTTACAAGCTTCTTTTGATATTTACCCCTCCATGCAGCATAGGGGAGTTTTTTTCAGGGGGTGTTTTTAAGATGGGAGATTTCTGAAGGATTTCTGTAAGTATGAACCCCTGAAAATGAGAATTTTTGTAACAATTCTTAAGGATATTTGTAAAAGTGTCCCCTTCTTTTACATAATAGTAAGCTTTTCAGATGAAAGTAAGGAATTTCACTGAATAGTGTTCACTCTGCAACACAGAACTCTGTGTGTTTAGTTTACAATTACATTTTATAATTTTGAACAAATTTTAAAACAAAAAAAAAGCTTTTCTTTAGTTCCTACTGTTAGCAGACACAGGAACAAGTAGTAAATTAGAACATGCTGTATCCCATGAAAAGTTGTTAACAGACTTAACAGCAACAGTAAAATAGCTTCAGACTTGATTAATTTTCTGATGTGAATTTTAACTTCAACACTTCTGTTTGTAACCTATATTTCAAGAACTCATATTTTCCAATCCTGAATTTTGGAGTAATTTGGTTTTGACTTTATGGCTTTGTTCCATCTGTAGTTACATAATTCAGGAAAAGAAGTTATAAAACTAATGGTGAATGGATTTTAAGTTCCTAAAGGAAAAGAAAAAACCAGTTGGTTTGATTTATCATCTCATTGTGCAGAATTCTGTCAAAGCTGTGGATACTCCAGCCAGCTGATTCTGCAAAGTGGCCAGATTATGGCCTGCCAGCTAAATTGGGAATACAAAGAAGAATAACAGGTTCAAAAACACTCAACAGCTGCTTCTAAGCTAACACAGGGGGTTTTAATGTACTGGATTAAAAGGAGATGTAGCTTTAATGTTATAGGAAAAAATAAAATATTTCATGTTGAGAGAGGGATTTTCAGCTGTCTTTCTACTCTGCATGTGTGAGGAAATGTAGCTGTAGCCTCCTCTGTAAAATAGGGAAGTACCTCATAGAAGAAAAGGAGAAAGCAGGTTTTTCCAAGATTATGTTGGCTGTTTTAATACAAAGTCACATAGCATTCTGTGTTACACCTGGGGATTTTTGTGTTGACCACAAAAACGTGCTTCCTGTTAAAGGATGCTCCATGACACAAGTGAATGTGATTTTTTTCTTGTTTTTTAAATAAAAAATCTGGTATAGGAAATCACACACCAAAACTTTCAAACTTGTTTTAATCTCTGTTGTCAGGTCATTGCAACCAGCCTGTGTTTGATAAAGATCAAACTAAAAATTAGCTACTGCTGTAGTTTTGTTGTGAATAATGCATTAAATCACTCAGTCAGGTACCTTTCTCAGCTTGGTTTTATATTCCATCAAGAGTTCTCTGAGTTTTGAAAGTTTTCATTTGCCTTGGCTTGAATATTTGTGTATTCATACCTTGCAGCTGAGTTCACTGCTGTGAGCAGGACCCTAATTTATTTTTTCCTCAAGTATCATCTGCTTTCTCTGCTTTTACAATAACACATTGAATGCACAGTACCCAGGGGTCATTTTCATTATGTAATCCTTACATTTGCAGGAGTAGCCATGGCAAAGTAAGTGCTGAATGTTCTGCAGCTTCTTGGAAAAGTGCAGTTTTGTGTGACTCTTTTGACCAGTAGTGGGATTCTGAATAGCTGTGCCATCCAACAAGAGGTGAAAAACAGTTTCTGGCACAGTAGCAGGCTTAGAAAGAATTCCCAGGCAGAGCAGTTATATAATAACATTAATAATACACCATAATATATATTATACTGTATATATATATACATATATATGTGTGTGTGTGTATATATATATATATACTACTGTATATATATATATATATGTACATATGAATGTGCGTGTGCACATATATATATGTATATAAACATATATTATAGATAATATATAATATATAATATGTAGTATATTATATAATTGTTACTAACATCATTACTATTATTAATTATACTATTAATAGCAGTGGACTTGAGATGTTGCTCTTGGATAATAATGATCTTTTAATAATCTGGTGTGAATAAGACAGAAAATAATGACCTTTCAGTGCAAATATGTTTTCAAGTTTGTACAGTAGAAGGGAAATGTTTCTTGGTGAAAAGAAGGCAGATGCAAGGCAGATACTGAAATTAGTTATTTTGATAAAATGCATTAAAACTAAAAATCAGCAAACCTGTGTCTGAAAAGGAAAGGGCAGGAGAATATTTTTAACCTAATGGGAGTTGCTCTATTAAGTAACTGCACTGTTACCTGGTTCTTTTTTTCTGTGGTTCTCAGGGTACTTATATCAGAATATATATCAGTATATATATCAGAAGTGAACATTCCAATATTTAGAAAGCTGTAATTGTGATAAAATAAGCATTGTAAGATTTGTCCCATTATCTGATGCACATGAAGCAGTATTAGCAAGTCCACACATTAATTGCACAGGGTCATGGGTTTGAATGAACACTTTTAGAAAAAGGAAACAGAAGGAGTGCTGCCTCTTCTTACACTGATTTCTAGTAGTGAAGTTTCTCCTGCTATGAAAGAGAAAGTTTTATCATTTTGCCCACAGAAGACCTCTGTTGCATTTTTGAATTACCTGTTTAATTTACTCTGCTAATCTTAGTTTCCTCTCACTGCAGGCGGTTTATATTCCCTATACACAATTTGCTCTCTGTGTTCTTCATAAGGAAGCCCTCATCTCACTTTTTTGTTGAATGAAACATGACTGGTTTTAGTCAAAGTCCCAGTCCTTTGCTAGTTTAAATCAGTGTTTAAGCAGCAGTTCATGTGAGGTGATAAGGTAGCTCCACATTTTCATTATTTTATTTCATTTAAAGGCAGCAGAGGTCAAGAGAGATTTTTTTCCCCAAGATCTGATGAACTAACACCAAAGCATTGCTCCCATACACTTAATTGAATGGGGGGGGGGGGGGGAGTGTTTTCTTCACAGTTTGTTTTGACTTCTGAGTCATGGCAAAACAAATTTGGTTTATTCCGCATCTTAAAAAAAATTAATAAAGCCCACAGAAACCTAAGATTACAGATCTCTTTTAGTTTTGAGAACTGAGTTCAGATTTCCCCAGAAATTAATCTGTCTGCTCATTGGCTGTGACCAAACCTACCCTTCTTCTTGGTGCTGGATGAACTCATCTGGAGGTGAAAGTAGAAGTGAATAAACACTCCTCTGTGAGAGCAGATCCTTCCAGTCAGTGTTGACACACATTTTCAGGATGAACTTGAGCAGAGTGTCCTGGCTACCGCATCTTTCCAACTCTGGAGTTGCCTAATAACTTTTAAATTTAATTTTTTAATGAAAGGCATATTGTTGCTGAGAGTTTTTTGAAACCATTCAAAGTACCTACCTACTCAGAAAGTTCCTGCTTGTACGGGGAAATTCTAGCAAATTTTAATAATCTGGTGTGAATATAACAGATAAAATAATGACATTTCAGAGCATATCTTTTTCTGAAGTTTGTATCGTAGGAGGGAAATGTTTCTTGGCAAAGGATGTAACTGTGTCTTCTACACATCTTACTTCTGTGCTTGCAGTTAGCACTATTCATAATCAGCTTTAGTGCTGTAATTCTGTATTAATTTTATGGGTTGCATATGCCATGTGCCGGGCTGGAAACATTTTGGCATTTTACATTCTGGATATGTAATCCTTGAGTGTGTGTTTTCTTCTGTGTGCTTCTCTGAAAGGGAGATGAGCTACCCTGAAAACCATCCTGTAATCACCCACTTGAGGGATACCAAGGCCAAAAAACAAGACAGGGAAATCACAAGTGGTGCCAGACTCCCGTGTGAGGGGTTGCAGATACAACAGCTGCCTGTGTCTGGTATCTCTTTCTCTCTGCTGAGCACAAACACCTGCATAAATCTGCTGTGTCCTGCTTCAGCCAAAGCCAAGGGCATTTCTTTCGCCATTGCACAAGCAGGACTGTTGAAAATTTAAAAATAAGAAAACCACAAGGCATGTGATACCTGCAGATAACAGGTGAACACGGTGACTTAAAACTTCCTTGCACTGGGGGATGGGGAATCCAAGACTTCCTCAGAAAGCCTGTTCCAATGCCTGACAACCCTTTGGATGAAGAAATTTCCCCTAAACTCCAGTCTAAACCTGCCCTGGCCCAGCCTGAGCCATTCCCTCTGCTCCTGTCCCTGTTCCTTGGAGCACAGCCCGACCCCCCGGCTGTGGTGCTGGGAGGGTCCCAGGACAAGGGGTGTTTTGCGGAGAAAATAAAAAACTCCACAACTTTGTAAAAGTTGTAAAGCCGGTATGTTTATTGCAGCGCAGGACGCATGCTTATTCCCCTTAAAAGGCATGCGTACCTCTGGGATCTTCAGGTCCCTTTTTGTCTTTCTCCCCAAATACACATGCATACAATTTCACAATAGGTTCATCCATATTCATTTTACACACTTCTAGTGCTAGTTCTTTTGTTATCAGAAAAAATTCCTAGGCCAAGTTGACCCGTTTCCCCCCCCCCCCCCACCCTTATCTCTGCCCTTCACTGGTGCAGTTTTCTGAGTTCAGACTAAACAGCTAAGATTCCAAGGCTTAACTAAAAGATGGACATTTAACCCAAATCAAAAGGGTTTCTAACCTGGAACCTAGAAAATTTCTACTCTGTCTCAGGGGAGAGGTCAGAATTGACTCCCAAGGACTCAGAAGGCTAATTTATTACATGATATTATATTAAAAGAAAAGGATATACTAAAACTTTACTATGGAAAGAGAAAGGAGACATCAGAGAGCTAGAAAAGAATGATAAACCCCATGGCTGACCTAGAAAGTCCGACCCAGCTGGCTGTGACTGGCCATTAATTAAAAACAATTCACCTGCTGGGGAAACAATTCTCCAGATCACATCCAGAGAAGCAAAACAAGGAGAGGCTGAAGCTTCCCAGGAGAAGAGATCCTGGTGAGGGGATTTTTCAGAAAACATCACGGTGACACCCCCGGCTGTCCCCTCCTGGCAGGAGCTGTGCAGAGCCACAAGGGCCCCCCTGAGCCTCCTTTGCTCCAGGCTGGGCCCCTTCCCAGCTCCCTCAGCCCCTGCTGGGGCTCCATTCCCTTCCCAGCTCCGTTCCCTGCCCCGGCCCCGCTGCAGCCCCTCCATTCCCCGTGTGAGGGCCCGGAGGTGCCGCAGCCCTCGAGGTGTGGCCTCAGCAGGGCCAGCACAGGGCCGGGCCCTGCCCCGCTCCTGCTGCCGCCCGCGGCGGGCACAGCCCAGGGGCCATCGGCCTCTCGGCCACCCGGGCACCCCGGGGCTGTGCCCAGCTGCTGCCACAGCACCCCAGGGCCTTTTCCTGTAGGAATCCATAAAATCAGAGGGTTTTGGGAAAGCTGCTAAAGGCAGGCCTCAGAGATAGCAGAACTGTGGTTAGAGCTAAGCAGTGGCCATGAGATAGGTCAGCAGAAAAATTATGTAAGAAGAAAAGTGAGACAAAGAAATGAAAGGACAAGTAGAACAATGGTGTGTGTATTAACACTTGTGTAAAATAAATACCTAAGCTGCAGAAAAGTCTATCTAGCGTGATATTAGGAAGTTTGAAACTTAATAATGGAGCTCTGTGCGTTGTGTTTTAAAGCTTACAAGCAGGTATTGTATTTGAAATAAGCAAGCATTGTTTTAACTGAAGGCACGTGTACTTATAGGAGTTGGATAGAATCACTGTCAATATGCTTCTGCTCTGTATGATTGGTCAAAAAAGTTATAAAGTAAGTTGTAACATTAAGTTCTTGGTCTGCTGCCCTGGATGTGAGCTGATGGCACCTTCCCATTGTCATAGCCATGTAATGAGACTGATGCTAAAAAATAAAACAGCTCAAGGCACGTTCCACAGCAGCCCCGTTCCATTTGTGATTTGTACATAGACCCTGGTTGGCGATATTTTCCAGCCTCTTTTCCCCATCCTGGAGATCCATGGGGTTGTTGTGACCCGAGGGCAGGATCCAACACCTCACGCTGCTGTCCCTCACCCCACTGGTGTGTAGGTGCTTCCCCAGATCCTTCTTCTGGGCCTCTTGGGTAACACATTTGCTGTGAAAAACACCAGTTACTTGGTTTTAAAATTTTAAAAATTTAATAGTAATAAAATTATTATAAAAAATAGTAATATAATTAGAGTAATAATAATTTGGACAATTTGGATTAGGACAAGTATGAGACAATAGAAACAAAGAATTATGGATGTCTGGGTACCATTTTCTGGGCAGCATAAGCCTGAAAAAGGACTCACATTAACAGAGGATTAACCCTGAAAAACAATAGCCTGTTGCATATTCATACATCTCATACAAATTCCATTCAAACACAGGATTCTGTCTGGTCATTGTCAACTTCTTCCTCTTAATCCTAATGGTGTCTTCATGGCTGAGAGAGCTGGGAAGAAGTTAGTTTCTTCTGATAATGGAGCAATAAATTCTTTTTCTCTGAAAGATTTAGGTTTCTGTGGCTGCTATCTTGCTGCAAGTCCTTTCTTTAAAAAAAGTGTCTTACATAGTATAGTTTCTATTTTAACGTTTTGTTATAACCTAAAACTATGTTTAACACACCACTTAAGAAAATTAACGCAGCATAACTTTGTAACACAACACATACAATATTCATTTTAATATTTGCAAAAAGCCAGTTATAAAATGTGCATTTTTCACATTTGCCAACCTCCAGTCACCCAGGACCTTCCTGGGTTGCCAGGACTGCTGGTGAAGGCATGAAAGTGGCTCAGAGAGGCTTTCCTCCAGCTCCTTCAGGATCCTTGGGTGGATCCCACCCAGCCCCACAGATCTGTGGTTGCCACAAGTGAAACACAGGTCACATAGCACTTTACTGACCCCTTCTCCTTGGATTATTTCTTCCTTTATTCCATTTCAAGAACATGGGTATCCCACCTCAGCCTTCTCCTGCTCCTGTGTCACTGCTTTCACCTGCATCAAATCAAGGTTCTCCTTGGCTCTCCTTTGGATACTGAGGTATTTGTAAAAATATTTTTGTTGTCTGTTACAGCAGTAGCCAGATTAATTTCTGGTTTCCACCTTGGCCCCTCTGAATCAGGAGACAGAGCACAGGATGGCATAAAGCAGAGACACCTCTGAGTATGCTGTGCTTGAGCCTCTTCCTCAGTTCTGCTTGTTTACTGATTTGAGTGCTGCCCAGGGACTAGTTTACTGGTGCTTCTTTAACAAAGAATCCTCCTGGTTTATTCACCATGGACACAATCCTGAGGACCTGGTAATTACTGGCCTGGTTTAAACTGGCCATTTTAACTGGCCCACCAAATGAAGAGGCTAGAGTTGCCCTACCTATGAAAGCCTAGGCAAACCAGGGCAGAAATTGTACTCTCATCAACTAGCCTGGCTGGTTTTTTACTTTGGTCATATGCATATATTTACATGAACTTATATATGCATGATTATTAAAAATTTTAATGTACTTTCTATAGTATATTAAAAAGTATATGTATAAAGAAGGCAAATCAGCATCCTCATTTGAATGTTTTGCCTTTTTTTCCCCCCCTTCTAAGGTGTAAGAGCTGTGTGGAAGGGACTGTATTGCAAGAGCAGTTGTAAGCTGTAACACACAACCATTCATGGTGCCATGGGCTTCAAGGAGAAAAGCTACTGCAAAAGGGAAGGAAAGCTGGCTTTTCTCTTTTTCTAATCCAGATTAGTAAAAAGTTTTTTGGCACAGCAAGTCCTTAAAAGTGTCACAGTGGTTTGATTAGGACTTTGCTGTATAGGGTGATAACCTGTTTGCTTCAGACCTGAGAGATGCTGTCAATGCTTCCATGTCTGAGGCAGAGTAAGACAAATATAGAATTCTTGCTTCTCTGCTTGTTTCTGTGCATGTTTTTCATCGTGGTTGTAGGCATTTGGGGAAAAATTTCAGGTTTTCATTTCAGATTTCTTTTCTCCCAACATACAGACCTGATCCCAATTCATTGCCTGTTTAAGTAAAAGTGCTCCTGCAAAAGTCACACAGCAAATTGTGGTTACTTCCTGGGCTCTTAAGTGAAACATGACCACTTGTTTCCTTTGGTTTATATCTCCACACTGGATGTTTGGGCTATGGCAGTGAGACAGACCAGGGGTGGGTATCATTTTGGATAAAGTTAATGCGCTGTTGCTATCCTCACTAATGGATTCTGATAAGCATCGTGGCCTTGCTTTAAAGAAGCACTGATACCCTGCTTGTTTGAAGGTCATTTTGACCCCCTTGGAAAACGCTGTGCCAGAGCTAAATGTGTTTGTTCTGTGGCAGGAAACACTTGGGGCAAAAGGAGTCAGTGCACTGCAGCACCTGACCCTTGCTAATAGGACACTCACTTGTCACATGTATTTTCTGTCCAGAAGTAAAACTTCTGACAGTCTGGAAGTGAGCACAAACTGTTTTACTCTCTTATTTCTGCTTCTTCACACGGATTTGCCTTCAGGCCGCCATTCAGTCTGAAACCTACCAGGGTGGAGCTCCTGTCTCAGGGCAATAAAAACATCTGGTGACCACAAGAAGACCATCCTCTGCCCCATAATCTATCTCCAGGTTAAATATTTTTATGGGGTTTTTTTGTGTATGTGTGCATATGAAAGTGTGTGTGTGTGCATATAGTTGTAAATAAGAATGGAAGATAAAACTGATTTCTTTTTTCTTCTCAAGGAAGGGATCCGTCACTTTGTCATTGAGGAAAGACAGTGAAAATTTTAGCACCAAAAAATCAACTCCAGTGAATGATTTCACACCATTTTAGAAGATTAGAGCAGAAGAGATCCTGTCTGTGTTTTTAAAAGGTTCTTTTATTTTAATTCAGGGAGGAGTCATGGCAGCTAGCAGTAGAGATCTGAGACATTAAGGAGGTTCTTGACAGCCAAGGAAATTTTAACTGCCAAACACCTTAATGTGATTTTTTTTCCCAAAAAAAATTGGTTTCATTATTGCAAATACCAGATTTTAAGTGAATGCAATTGTTTGTCCCCAGAAAAAGCTCCTCTCAGGCATCCAGAGAGTAACAAATTGTCTCCACATGATGGCACTGGATGTCTGGGAGAGTGCACTGGACTAGAGTCCAGCCCTGTGAGGAAAAAATGACTTTAATTAGCCAGCAGTAGGGAGATAATCTGCCTGCCATGTGACACAGAAATACTAGGCATGGTTTGAAAACCTGAGCTCTCCTGGTCAGTCATGAATCTGAATGGGAGAGCTCAGTAACTGTAATTTTTAAATGCGCATTTAGCTGCTTTCAGCGTTAGCAGTGCAGTAACTTCTGCCTAAAAGATTTTGGTGTGTTCCAAAAATTGTTTCCCACTGTAAGTGCTGCCCTTAAGACAATACTTCAGAGATAACTCAGGTGTCTGCTTCCTATAACTTGGTCAACTCCTTGTAAAAAATACTGTTGCAGTTTGATGGGACTGGTGTAAAATCCTGTTGAATGTTTCTCTGAAATTGATTGGAAATGTTAAAAAAGTAAGTTTTGGACAAAAGAGTATTATGAAAATACTAAAAGTATTTGGAAAGATAATTTTAATCTGGCTGTGGAGGTACCATAAGTAAAATTGGCTTAGTCAGTTTTGCTTTCTAAATAAACAAACAAAAAAACTCTAATGAAAAAGTTAAAATAATCATTACCCTGAGATGATGCACCTTCCCGTCTGCAGGAAACCTCTTAACCTCTTATCCTTCCTGTTGTTTCTGAAGATATTTCTTTAATTGAAACATTCATTTCTTTTCAAGGGCTCAGAAGTATCTTGCTGCTTTTTTGTGTTCTTGAATTTTTTAACATGTAGTGCCAAAGAAAGGAAAACTCACTGGATCAACAGTGGTAGACAGGTATTTTTAAACTGAAGAAATTGATTAAAATTTAAACCATTTTTAACAGTCCTCTGTGTTTCACATGGAACCCACTCCTTGGAGATCCTTGGATAGTTTAAATGCATATGAAAATTGGGGAAGCATAATTAATTCCAGCAGTATTTAGTCAGTTGTTTCAGGCTTCTGGAGGAAATGCTGGAAATAATGCTTGCTTCATAAAAGGTCTTCAGTAGAAGCTGTGGTAGATAAAATTCATGACCATAACTTCCACTAGCCATATTTATAAGTATCATCTCTCTCTGTTCCAGCTGTGACTCCAAACCACATCAGTGTCAGCCTTGCTGCATTGGTAGTGCTACTTCTCCTGTAAGTTAAATAATTTGCAGAAATCTTCTTCCTCTAATACAGCAGAGAATTCCTATTCTTGGATTTTCAGCTAAATGGAAAAGAAAATACCATTTTCCAGCATTTTTTAAAAATAAATATACATGAGAAAATACAAGGCTGTTAAGTATCTCAGTGTTGTGGATCTTTGCAAAGACATTTATATAATAGTGTGCATCTGACCTGAATATTTCACTTGATTAGATGTAGGTGATGATGTTTTTCAGAGCTCAGCCATCAGCTCTGGCTAGTTTCTCTGCTAATGAAAAAGCAAATGTCAGGTTTCTTTCTGTCCTTATTAACCCCATGCATATTCCTGCTCAGGAATGCATGCCTGGATACAAAACCTCCACTTCCTCCAGAGTGGGCAGGAACTCTTGGGAAACAAGACCAAAAAAAAAAAAAAAAAAAAAAAAAAAAAAACCCCACAACAACAACACCAGCACAAACAAACAAACAAACAAACCCATAACAGCAAACAACAAAAACAAAACAAATCCCCCCCAAAAAACCCAAAAACAACCCCCAAAACAAAACAAATAAACAAAAAACCCCCAAACCAAACAAAACCAAACAAAAAAAACCCAAAAACAAAAAAAAAAAAAAAAAAAAAAAAAAAAAAAAAACCAAACAAACAAACAAACAAAAAAAAAGGAGCATTTCAGACTCTCTCTGTGCCATTTACTCCCATCCTGTGGAAATACAAGTTATGGTTCACAAACCACAGGGCAGCCACTGAAACAAGAGGAAGCACCTGGGTCCCAGCACAGCCAGCAAGGAAACGTGTGCCTCATGTCCACTCCAGTGAATGCTGAGAGGCTGCCTGACCTCAGGGTGAGGAAACCCTGTTCCTACCACCATCCTTACAGGAAAAATGTCAGTGATCACCCACTTGGGAACAAATTTCCCCAGAGGGAACACCCTTGTCCACCAATCCAGCATGTTCACAGTGCCAAGTTTTCATCTTTCCTTCACTGACTGCTGTAAGGAGTTATAAAGTTAGAATAATGCACTATCCTGCACCTTAAATTTTATGTTGTCTTACTTTTTGCATGCTACTATAAAACCATATGAGTTGCAACAGGTTTTTTAGGTAAAAGCTGGGAAAATAAGACTAAGTAGTTTGTTAAGCAGAGGCAGCTAGGATAGACTGTGGGAACCAGAGAGGATGGTTCTCTTCTAATGTTAAAGTTGTGCTTGCACTTCTTTATTAAATTAGAGCCATGTAGAGCCATGTTTACACTCAGTCATCTTGTGTTTTCCCAGGGCTGCCTGGACATTCTGCCAGAGTAGCAAATAATGAAAAATCAGTGTAGCATCTGACAAGACTTAGTAGTGCACAGCTTTTTCTGGTCGCTTGTTTAAAGTCTTTTTCCCCACAGAAATTAGTAAGGATTTAATTGGTTAGTGTTATTGTTCACATAAATATCTGAACTATCTTTTGTTGCTGGGCCCACCCATGACCAACAAGGCCTTATGAGCTCAGAGTTTCCTCTGTGCTCTCCAGAGATGGAGAGCCATATGAAGGCACATCAAATTAATCTAATTTAAGTGCTCCAAGTCATTATCTGGAGTGCATGTACTCATCTCATGGTCAGATGCATATTCAGGTCTTTCCCTTCGCTTTTTAGTCAATTCTCAGCTTGAAACAGAATTTTTCCATTTGACTGTGTGTGCATAGCAGGGGTCTCTATTTTAAAATTAAATCAGGTTTCAGTTGTTTGTGTCCTCAAGTTTACTCCCTTCTCATTTGACAAGGTGTTCTCTTTTCACAAATATCTTTGTGCTTTACCTCTCCTATTTTATTTTGTAAGTGTATTCCAACTTTTGTGTCTTCACTGTTTTTCTTTTCTGTACAGACTGGAGAAATAAGTATCATCATGCTCAAGTTATTCCTAGGGCTAATGTCCAGATTTATTCTTTACCAAACACTATGACAGCAAAAGGCCACTGCATTTGCTCTTGTCTTTACTAAGGGCATAAACTGAAAACAGAAAATCACTTTAGATCTTTTCTGGGTTCTTCTTCCAGATCTTTCAGCTAATTCTAAGACACTTAAGAGACGTAGTCTGCCCATTGAGAAGGTAAAACTTACCACCAGGCACATCTCATTCTGCTGTGCTTCTTTCAGCTCTTTTTCCTCCAGAGAGAAAATTCCTTGCCTTGGAGATAATCTTCTTTGTTAGTCCTGCACAACACACTTAGGCTTGGCACATTCTGCTGTAGCAGTAGGGCTTTAAAGTCTTCTTTGTTAAAAGGCCATTTTGTGTTGTGCTCCCTCTTAAACCTTTTCCTGCTCAGTTCTTCTTTTCTTGAGTCCTAATCTCCGTTTTGTCAAAATCATAGGATCATAGAGTTAAAGGATCATGGAATGGTCTGGTCTGGGAGGGGTCTAAAAGCCCCTGTCCATGGCAGGGACACCTGGGACACCTCCCACTGTCCCAGGCTGCTCCAAGCACCAATGTCCAGCCTGGCCTTGGGCACTGCCAGGGATCCAGGGGCAGCCCCAGCTGCTCTGGGCACCCTGTGCCAGGGCCTGCCCACCCTGCCAGGGAACAATTCCTCATTGCCAAGATCCCACCCAGCCCTGCCCTCTGGCACTGGAGCCATTCCCCTTTGTGCTACTACTACATCTTCTTATAAAAAAGGTTCCTCTCCAGCTCTCCTGGAGCCTCTTTATGCCCTGGAAGGAGCTCTGAGGTCTCCCTGGAGCCTTCTCCTCTCCAGGTGAACACCCCCAGCTCTCCCAGCCTGGCTCCTGCCCTCAGAGCATCTTTGTGGCCTCCTCTGGACCCACTTCAGGAACTCCACATCTTTCTTGCAGTTGAGTTTCTCCAAGATAATTTTCTCCATCACACCTTCAAGCCCATATCTTGCTTGCTGCTGACTCCAGTTCTATTTGTGGTCACACCTGAGCCTCTGACAGTGTTTTAGCTTATTCGGTATGCTTATGTGGGCCTGATAAAATCAGTTTTATCAGGTACCTCTTTGTCTTGTGCTGCCCCATCCTTACTAGGGCTTTTTTGCCCTAATTCCCAAGAACCTGTGGCATTTTCTTTAAGGATGATACATTTTCAAAATCATAGTTATCTTCTTATATAATTGTTGCTTTTGTTCATAAGGGCACTGGGAGAACAGAGAACCTATCCACAAATGTCTGGCGGATATTTTAGCAGGGAAAAACAGCCTTTTTCATCACAGCATTACAACTGCACCTTAAAGTCAGTCAGCCAGTCACAGATTCAGTGATTTGTGGTCACTTGTGCACAGTTCTTGTTAAAACATTTCTGTGAAGTTTTTACTTGTACTATGAGGGGCATTTGATGTGGAGTTCAAAGCATTTCCAAGCAAACCTGTGCCAGAAGAAGGGATGTAAGAAAGTCCCACAACATGGTGCCTGTTTTTCTTGGTAGCTGAGGACAGAAATGACAGTGATTTATGACACTTCTGAAAACCACTTGAGTCCCAGGACTGCCAAATTAGAATAATGTGCACAGAGAAGCTCTCAAAACAATGTCGTGTGTTTTCCCTCTGTGTGAGTCAGAGCTCCACTTGAGAGCCTCCAGCTACTCAAAAACTCGCCCGCTTTTCTCTCTCAGCAAGTTCAGGGGGTGCTGCCAGCTCCAGAAATTCAATTATGGCCATTTGATCCTTTACTTAAAACCCAGTTCCTACTGGCTTGTGACCATGTGAGAACTTCAGCTTCCATTTAGAGACAAATGAAGATTCTGGCCATCAAAAGGCAGGATTTAGGGACAAGTGGGACCTAAACATATTCAACCATCTCACAAAATGAAGGAGGAGGAGGAGAAGAAGGAGAAACATTCTTTGTTGGATGTCAGACAAACATCTACCAGAGTAATTCTGCTGTAATTGGTTTTGCCCTGGGAAAAACTCATGTTGGCTCCAAATGGTGCACTGAAAAAACATTGATTTCAAGTTTTTGTTTGTAATGACAAGAATAGGCTGTGAATGGGACAATGAGTTTTTCATCACTATTTTTATGTTTTAAAGAAGACGTCACTTTGGTATTTTTAGTTGTTTAATATGAAACTTTTTGGAGAATTTTCAGAGAAATGCCTTTTGTTGGAAAATGCAGTATCTGCAGGATCAAAATCCTCTAGAGGGGACCACATTTTTCTGAAACGAAAGCAAACTCAGAGAATTTTTTACACAATTAGGAGTTTATTATAAGCATCTATTAAAACAGAGTGTCTTTTCTCTCTCAGTGAAGAAGTTCTCTATGCTTAACATTCTGTTAAGGTGTTGCGCAGAAAAATGAAATCATTCAAGTCTACCAGCACAGGAGGTTGTTCTGAACTGGAAAAAATCACAGGGTGTGATATTGTGCCCCTTCAGTTGTGATGAAGAGCCAGGTGGATGCTGATGACAGTAAATTTAAGCTGAAATATTCATGTGACCATTTAGAATTCGCTGAAATGAAATATACTTAGACAAGCAGCATATGAAGGGGAGAAACAGCTGATTTTGCAGCTGTTCCTAACATTATTGCAGCAGTGACAAAGCAAGGCTGTGCCTTGTGGTGTGAGGGCATTGCCTTGCTGAAAATCCAGCACCTTTGCATTCCACCAGTGCCCTGCAGGTGTGGAGGCAGTGCTGACCAGCAGGGACTGATCAGTTGTTTAAGGATGGGTTGGCTGCTCTCTGTGAAGCCAGGGTGACTTGGAGAAGTGACTCAAGTGCAGCTCTTTGGCACAGGTCCTTCCTTAGTAGTTGCCCAGAGGAGAGGATGCTGAGGTGTCTCTGCTGACAGCAGGTGCAATTGGAAGGGGTGAAAGGCTGCAGAGGGTGACAGCTTCTGATGGGACTTCTGCCAGGCAGGGCTTCTGAGGTGGCAGGGGAGGTGGGACAGCAGGGTGAGACAGGGAGGGCTTTGCAGCCAGATGGTCAGAATGGCTGGGCATGGAGAGAAAGTAGAGAGCAAGGTAAATGTGTGTGTTGTTTTGAGTGAGCAATTGCCAAATCCTTAGAGGGCTGATCACAGGGCAGCTCAGCTGAGGAGGGGGAAGCTCTGCCCCACAGAAGAGGCTGTGACATCACCAGGCACTGCTGGGCTGTGAGTTTTTATTGCTCACCCCTTCTGAAGGAAGTATTTAAAATAATGTCTGTCAGTAGAAAAAAGGTAAATTTAATTTGTTAAATAAATTCTCTGACCAGTGCTAACAGCAGTATTGGCTTGCTGTGTATTTCTTTGCAGTATATACCCCAATTAATTAATTTTTAAATATTTTTTTTTAATTGAAAATCTGAGGCCTCTAGTTGAAGTCAATTGAGGGTTTTGAACAATATGTCTTTTGTCTTACAGTTGACTGGCAATAAAGGAGTGAATTAATGAATCAATATTAGCTCCCACCAAACCAGAGCAAAGTTACCTAGGCAGGCAACAGGGAAAAGATCTGTCACACCATTTGTTCTCAAGCCTGAGGAAAAAAAATGAAGAGTCTCCAGTTCTGATAAGCCATCTTCAGTGTTTCAGTCTTAGTTTTCAATGTTTTGTGTCTTAGTTTTGCATGCATTTCATGTGAAATGTGGTTTCATACTGTGGAAAGCCTTAAGAGCTACTAAGATGTAACACGATCAGGAAGGTTTATTGGTAAATAACCTTGTGCTGGTGAAAGCAATGACACCCCCATTTGGGAACATTTTCAGTGTTCGTTGCTGCAGCCTTGAGTTAGGAATCACCCCAGTACTTCCTGAGCCTGCCTTCAACAAGGCTGAATGAGATACTGGAAGGAGGTTTGAAAACCAGTGGTTGAGATTAATCAGAACAATTTGAGAGTAATGAAAATATTTTTTCATCTTTATGATGTTTAACAAGATCTCCCAGAGCAGTGGTTATTGCTCCTCTCTTTTTAAATTTTGACAGAACAGATATATCAAATGAGTCATAGAATCACAGGATAGACCACGTTGGAAGATCCCTTTTGTGGGAAAGCAGTATCAAGGGGATTATCCAGCACCTTGCCCAATCCCATCTTGAAAACCAACAGTGATGGAGACCCCACCACGTCTGCAGGGAGTTTGTTCCAGTGTTTGATAGTTCTCTTTGTGAAAAAATATGTCTTATTTCAAGATGAAATGGTTGCCATTTCTTATTACAATAATTTGAGAAGGATAGATAACAGATGTTTAAATAGTCCTTTTATTTTCTGAAAGTGCTTAAACCATTAAAGTGGTTAACCATTTAAAGTGCTTAAACCATTAAAGTGGTTCACCATTTAAAGCTTTAGCTTTATCACAATAAATTTAAAAACACTACAATCACGCTTCTCAACCTGCAAGTAAGTGATAGATAAATAACCCCCCAGAATTTGGGCCCTGGAGTTTTCCCCTCATTTTGTCTCATGGTCTCACAGCAAGAACATAAGAAAAGTGACTGCTGGTGGTGTCAGGGAGTGTACAATGAGTGTAAAGAAGTGTGGGTATGGATGGCTGAGACTCTTGCAGTCTGTCATTAATAATCCGCTCCTTTACCAGCTATGCCTTTGGTTTATGGCATTATTACAATCTTAACACCTTAATATGTGTCTCCAAGTATGCACCCATCCTCTGAGCTGGTGTTTTCTTGTGCTTTCTTCCCAGGAGTTTTGATGTGCACGAAACTTCTGCCCCTTTTCAGTCATTACACTTTTCTCTTACTCTCACGCGCACTTAAACAAAACCATGGTTTTGCAATGCTCTGTCCCCCAAGTCTTCCCTGCCCTCAGCCTTTTTTCCTACAGCTTCTCCCTATCCCCTCTCACAGCTGCTTTCCCCCTCTCTCCAGGCTCACAGACTGCTGAAATCACTGCGTGATTTCCAGATTGCAAGGCAGGATGTATTCTATTCCCATCTGTAGGGCAGTTGTCTGGTGTCAAGTGGGCAATTCCCCTATTCTCTCCCCCTGAGTGATCATAATCCCTCCTCCCTAGGCAGGGGACATGTGCTGATAACAGGCTGTTGAATGTCACTGCATGGCTGATAAGAACTATAACCTCCCATTGTGAGATGTGAGCCCAGAGGGAGGAGCCAAGCATTCCTACCCAGATATAATCTGGAGATTTTGGAATACCAGCTCTGCTTCCCACTGGATTCCCCAGAGGAACAGCAGCTGCTTCTTCTTCCACGGATCTTTGGAGGAAGAATATACCCTTTTCTACAGGACCCCCTGCTCCAGCAGAGCCACCCCTGACACTCCAGGAGGACTGCAGCCACTTTTCCAACTGGACTGCTACCAACACCCTGGCCAGCAGGGTGTCAGGGTGAGTTCTGACTCTGTCAGGGTTGTTCTAGTGTTTTGCATTGTAATTTATCCTTTTATTTTTTCCCTTCCCTATTGAAGAACTGTTGTTTCCTGCTCCCATATTTTGTGCCTGAGAGCCCCTTAATTTAAAATTCCTAGCAATTCAGAAGAGTGGGGAGGGTTTGCATTCTCCATTTCAGGGGAGGCTCCTGCCTTCCTTAGCAGGCACCTGTCTTTCCAAACCAAGACGCTGCATCTGTCTGCTCCCTTTTACCCTTGCTCTGCTCCTGCTCTGCTCCTGTCCTGCTGCAGGTGTGGTTCCCACAGCTCTGCCACACCCTTGGGTCCTCCCCTCTGTTCTAACCTCTTGTTTCTAAGAAGAGGTGACTGCACAGTCATTTTCCTCCCCAGCTCTGCACCAAGGCTTAGGATGCATTTTCAATCTGCAGCCTAAAGCCAATTTAACAATCAGCTGCTGGAAGAGGCAGCCCTGGTGCTCTGTCTTCAGTTTCCCCCCTCTCTGCCCATCTCTCGAGATGATAACTGATCTGGTGACAATGTCTTTGTTTTGCTTCATTTTTAATTCCTCAGGTGAATTTTCCACACCTGATTATTTCTGTGTTTGCACAACTGTGTCTGATGCGAAGGGAGTGGTGGAAGCCTTTGGGGCTGGAAGTGGGGTGGGGGTGAGTTTGCCTGCTTCTGTCACACACACTGACTTGGTTGGGCTGTGAAAAGCCTCTCTCAGAGCAAGAAGCAGGGAGGTGGATGGCTGGCTGCAGATTTTTCCAGCAGAAAAGGTCCTCAGTTCCTTGTTGGAAGCCCCAAGATACGGACAAACTGGAGGAGATTGGAGGAGGGAGTAGAAATGGAATAGAACTTCTCACTGCTGCGTGTCCAAAAGCATTCTACAGTAGCTTAGGTTCTGTGTGTTGGTTTGGTGGTTTTTCATTAATGCTTCAAACCAAATGAAAAAGGCAGAAAAAATAGTGTTATTTGAGGTCATTATTGATTTTTGAAATATCAGACTAAAGACAGTGAGGGCTGTATTAACCAATTGCTTTTCAAAACAGGAATGTAGATGGACTTTATTGACCTATTAGCAGTTATGATTCAAGACAATAGTTTTAAATTGTCTTGAATTGGTAAATAAAAGATTTTTTGGTAAAATAAAAGATTTTTATTGGTAAATAAAAGATTTTTTAACACACAAAAATGTAGTAATATACAGTGCAGCTTTGCTGCTTTGGAAATATCTTTTCCAATGTACCATACTTTTCCCTTGTTTGTCACTGTTTAAGAGTATGCTCCGTTTAGTATAAAATCATTCAGATTAATCTTAATTAATGTGTTGTGGGCCTTTCAAATAAAACCCATTATATTTTTTATTACCTTTTAAAACAGAATTAAGTCATTTGCACCAGTCATGGAAAACATGAGCTTATCCTGAATGTAAATTAACTGCAGTAGTAAATAGCTCTGTCTGTGTGTGTTTTGTTTTGTGGGCTCACATGCTTTTAGCTTTAATTAAGGACACTAATTTTACTTTTGGAGAATTATAAATTCCATGAGTCAGAACATTAAGTGGTGAGCATTAAGATATCCTAGTTACTATTCTATTTGGAAAAAAAGAATTGCATAACTGAACTTTTGTCACATGAAATCTTCATGCTCCCATCTGAAATGTTTGCAGCCTTTGTTCAGGTATTCTTTACAGTGAATAACTGCTTTTATGACCATTTTCCTAAATTACTGTACATTATATTCAGTTATTTCCTGCTCCAAATGCAGAGTATGAGATTAGATCAGCAAACTGTGGGGGGAGAAGTCCCAATTTGGCTTTGTCAGTGTGAGCTGTTGCATTGCTGGGCGTGTAAGTCATTCACCATGGAATTTCCATGGGTTTCACTGAGAAAGCACTGCCACCTTTGGCGTCTCTGGATTAGCCAGAAGGATGACTTTAATTTCTTTAAGGCCCCAGTTTTACCAAAACAGTGAGTAACAATCACTTGGGCGTTACCAGCTTCCTCATCTGAGATTCTGCAGCACTTTGTGTAGAAATTTTAGCTGTATGGGTTTTCTGAGGGAGCTGCCTCTTCCTTTCATGACACACTCTCAAAGGATGACATCATTGTGAGAAGGAGCACTTTTTTGTAAAGGAAGCAGGATTCTTGAAAGGGAAAAACATGCTCATCATTCCAAAATTGCTCCGAAGGTCAGCCATTGTGCCACTGCAAGAGCCAAATTTTCTGCTGAGACAATCCTGCCTCACTTCTCAGCAGCAGCTCTCAGCTCTGCAAGGCTACTGAAAATCAGGGCAAAATCAAACTGCAGGAAAGCCAGCAGCCTGCTCATTAAGCTTTCACACACTTTCTTCATCCTCATAATTCCAAAGGCCTTTATGTTATTTTGAGATGACTTTTAAGGCAAGCTAACTAATGTGGGTTAGGTAGTGGTTGTAATTTCTTACTAAAATCTGTTTGGTGATGTTATTCTGGGGTTATTTTAATGAGAGTTGGACATAAAATGTGTCTTGGCTGGCATTACTGAACTGCATCACCCAAATCCCAATTCCTACATAATGCCTTTTGGAAGGCATCCTTCTTTATCTTTAGAATTGTAGCACTAAAATTGCACATTACTTGTTTAATTACCAGTAAGCCTATGGATTAAACATAGATCTATCTGCCCCCTCTTATTCTGCTGTGTCCATGCAAAGTGTAAGTTTAAATCAGTGTTTTTCTGGAGCTGCCAGCCACGAGATATCTAATATTCTCACTTGTACACACTACCCAAATTTTACCCAGCTGCCTGCATAAACCAGCTGAAGGAAGAGAAGCAGAATCTTTTACAAAAATTTATATTTTTGGCAGCAGAATTGCTGTCATCTTATGCTAGGTTTCACATCTAGGCTGTATTGAGCAAAATTGGAAAGTAGAGGAAAAATATGGAGAAAGTAAATTTAACTCTGAAATCTTGGCTATTATGATGAGTTATGTAAATGATGTTAGGGATGTTTTTGGTATTGTCACAGTGCATGATAAAGAATGCAAATGAAGGAAAAATAAATCAGTATGAGTGCAGGATAATTTGCACACTCTAATTCTGCATCCAATGCCACCTCTGGTTCAAGATGATTTAAAGCTGCCTGTATCATACTGATGGTTTGAAAAGATGTTGTCACCCCAAAATTTATCCTTATTCCTTTTTCTCCCTTCCTTCTGCAGACAGACAAAACAGCCTTCTCTGCCCCAAAATTTACTGTTTTCACCTTGTTCTTAGGCAGATTTTAGGAGTCTCCTTAGGCTGAGATCATATAAACACACATCAGTGTTGACCATCAGATTATGAATTATATTTACACTGAGTGCAAAACAAAGTCTCTCACGTCTTCCTCTGGCCAAGCCGGGATTCCAGGCTCTCTGCTTTGTGCACGGGCTGAGGCAAAGTTACAGCAGTGGATACAAAAATGAGATAATCACTTCTGTTAGGAAGGAGAGAAGGGAAGCTACAGTCTCTAAAGTAAACCATATTTATGGTGTGACTGTTCCTTCAGATTTCTGAACATTTTTAACCTCCCCAATACTTTATTCTTCTCATGTTGCCCTGGCAGAGGTACATATTTCCTGTCCAGGCTGATTCATTTTTAAAAATGCTCCATTGTTTAAGGTGTTTTCAGTTTTACACTATCTCACCAAAAAAAAGAAAAAGAAAAAAAAAAAAAAAATCTGGCAAACTGAAAATTAGTGGGAGAGCACAAGCAATTGTTTGGAAAAATGCTGGCTGATATCTGGATCACAGGGATGAAATTCCAGCGTAGAAGTGTGTTGAATAGACAAGGCAGAGAAAGAGGGTGTAAATTTCAAGGAGGTTGTGCCATTTGAAGGTTTTCTTCTGAGGTTACCACAGGGGAGCCAGGTGTACTCCAGACAGTGCTACAAATGAGAAGTCAGGAGTCCTACTACTTGCTTACTACCTTCAGATAATGTCTAAATTACATTTTGAACAGTTTCTATTAAGGGAGATATTTCATGCACCTTCACACACCTGCCAAAGGAAACATTCCCAAAACAGGAAATGTATCAGTGAGAGGAACCTCTGCAGGAAAAATCAGGTTTGTGTGGTCCTTTTCCCTCTGAGTGGGGTGGCAGAGGACCTGCAAGAGGGACACCTGGGTACAGAGTGTGTGGCACACTGCTGCATGTTCTTCTTGTGGGAGCAGCAATTCAGGGCCCCCACCTCCAGCACCCAAATGTAAGTAACAGATTCTGTGGAGAGACAAAAATAGAAGCACACTAACAAGCTGGCAGGAGTTAGTTGCAGTGAATGCCTCAGTATTGCAGTTATGGCTTTTAATCAAAATTAGTTGTTTCTTTTGGTTAGTGGGTTTTGGTTTGTGGGTTTTTTGTTTTTTTTCCTGAAAGCCTGCCTTTATTTACACTATTTGAAATGGATGTAGAGTTTGGAACTGAAGCACACGTAAATATTAAACATAATTATCTTCAAGCCTCCATTTTCAAAAAGGGTAAGATACAGCTTCTTAGCAAAACAAGTCAAGGCTATGGAAAATATTTTAATGACATTGGCTCAGAAAAAAGCTTTCTTGGAAGGGCAGTAAAGGAACTTTTCCGTTCAATACCTGGAGATGCAAATTCACCCCATTACCAGTGCTGTGGGAAATTACTTGAAATACCAATGTTTTATGGTATTTATTGAAGAATTTTACATTTTTTTCATTCAAAGGCCTCTTTGAAGTATAATATTTTCAAATCAAATAAGAGCCTTGGAGATGGCCATGTCTGGGGGTGGAAGCCAGGAAATGATGCACTCATTGCAAGCCCTCCTAGAACTGACCCTATAGCATCTGTGAAACCCAAAAGTCACACCCAAAAACTTTAGGTGCCCCAAGCAACATTAAGGGTCCTATAAGAATGCAGTTCTGAAATCCCAAACCTTCCCTGGCTAATGACTGCTGGAGCTCACAGGACTGTTTTCTGACTCCCAGCTTGGTCAGAGGCACCTCGGGGTTTTTTCTTCTTATTTCTTGGCTCCTGCTTTGACCTTACTGGGACCAGCTCCTAGCAGAAACACTGCCTCCTCTGAGATCCAGCTCACTGTGTGGCAGCAGCATCCAGCTTTTACACACTCATAAAATGTCTCCTGGGATTATTTCTGTTTTTTTTTTTTTTTTTTTTTTTTTTAATCCAATAGTTACTTGATATAGCTAGAAGCAAACCTCCCCTTCCTTAGGAGTTCCTTAATTCATAGGATTTATGGATTTATAGATTCTCACTGTTATATGAAAGTTTTTCCTCTAAGAGATTAATCATTACACTTTTTTTTGCAGACATGCTGGATTTCTTAGAGCAGAGTGGATAACAATTTTTTTTTTTCACAGTGAGGATTGTTTAAAGGGAAGTGTGTGATGACAAGTTTCTTCCTGACAAAAAGGTACTCCCAGGAAGAACACCAGCTTGCCTGGATCACAGAGCAGCAGTGCTGCAGAAATGTGTTACTGAGTCTGTAACACCTTGTGTGATCTGAGAGTACTTGAAGGCAAAATATAAAGCTTCTGTCCAATATTATGAAACCTCTATGTCAGAGATCTTCTGGGAATGCAATTCAGCATCTTTTGTCAAGTCTCATCATGAATCTTCCAGACAAGGAGAGGTTTCTAATCCTTGTGAATTACCCTTGCAGAAGTTGCTTCCTGTAGCAACGGAGCCCTGGGACACTCTTTTTGAAGCTCATCTACAGAAACAGATACTGAGGAAGGAGAAAAATCCTTCCTGAAACGTTTTCCTGCAGAGGCAGAGGCATACCATGATGTGAGATTAATGGATTCATAGAGCAGACAGCCTTGTGATTTTACTGAGGTGTGTTCTCATGTAAATGCTCTGCAAAGACATGTGCAGGCAGCTGAAATAATGGTCACATTCCCACAGAGAGTGCCAAGTCTACGTCCCTGGATAGCTCTGGATACCTAAGGATAAGGTTCTGAGGGAGGCAGGGATGGAGGTTTTTATGTGACAGCAGGAGGAGATGCTTTCCTCCTTGTTTATATTTGTGTATGACACCTTGGAGTGGTTGCCTAGAACAGAGGCTAGACAGACTTAAGAGAATAAAGTGATTATTTATGAAACTCCTTCAATAGATACACCTTAGGCAGTGCAAAAGCCTTGCAGAAGCAACACCCAAGATGGTTTTTCACACAATTATAAGTTTGGTCTATTTGCATATCTGGGTTAATTCTCCAATTACAGCTTCAGGCAATGAAATCACATTCCCCCAGTTTGCTCCTCTCTGATTCACTTTTGTTTATACTTTTTGGGGCCTGAAGCAGAGGGTGGCCTTGGTTCTCAGGCCTGGAAGGATTGTTGTGTCTGACCAAAATGTGAAGAGAGCCAACTAACACTCCACATGGAGTTCAGAGCTGTACACTAATCCAGCAAAGAACCTGAAAAATATAAAAGCTAAAATCTTAGGGTGCCACCTAAAGCATGAGAAGCCAGGTGGTGAACAGTCCCAAGCTAGACCAGCCCCAGGGTGCACAGGGGTGTCCACAGAATGACAATCTGTGCACTGAGGTGACCTGGGTGGCAGCTCTGCATCATCTCTGCAAGCACAGTTTGTCCTGTGTCCTGCACAAAACCACAGTCCCACGCTCTGCGAGGCTGACCCTGACAACCGCAGCGCAGCTGACACAGTTGATGTTTAAAAATAAAAGATGCCTCCACGGGAAAATCCTCATGGGTCAGAAAAAGGAAGATAGTTCTGGTGAGCTTCAAATCTATTGTCCATAGGAGAGGTCTGAAAGAAATATGAGAGAAGAATAATATCCCGTATTCTTTCTCTGGTCGGTGAAAATTTGGAATATCTGAAAACTGAACTTCCCTGTAAGAGGACAAAACAAATGACCCATCTAAAAGGGTTTGGGGTCTCTGTGTGAGAATATACCTATTTGTCTACTGTTAAGTAGAAACTCTCAGTTAAAAAAAAAAAAACAAACCCAAAACCCTCATTTTTTTTAATCACTCTATCTGAGTGGCATTCTAAAACTGACTTCATTTTTCTCATGGGAAAGGGAAGCAGGGACCTTTTTACTTTAGTCTTATTTTTTCCCCTCAAAATAAAAAGCAGTTAGACAGAGGGCAGTTTTAGGTCACGGAAATGAGCAAAACTCCCAGGGTAAAAACACCTGAGAGAAGAGAGAAGTTCAGGAGTTAAGCAGTAAATGTTGCTGACTATACCTCTCCCCTTGCATGGTCAGATAATTTTCTAAATAAAGTACACACTTGCATCCTATCATCCACTACATTTTCAGCTAACGGACTGGGGAATTTCTCTGAAGACCATAAATTGTCATCAGTATTAAAACTGACTGATACAAGTTGTGTTAATTAAACAAACAGATTACTAGCAACAATCAATAGAGTAGAAGAGAGGAGCAGATTTTTTGCTCTGATTTTGCAGAGATATGAGAATACCCTCTTGGGGTTTTTTTCATCTTCTTTTTTTTTTTTTTTTTTTTTTTTTTTTTTTTGGTGGTGGGTTTTGGGGTTCTTTTTTGGTACACCTTTTGAATGTCAATATTCTGCTGAAGAATGTTTCAGACAGGATGGCTGCTGTACTCAGCCAAACAGGATCCTCTGCAAAGCTTCAGGGCTTTAAATTATAGTCTTGCTTTAAGAAAACGACAGCACTGTGAGCTAATTGCTTCTTAGACAGAAAGAGGATTTGTAGTTGAGTTTGTGGGGTTTTTTTTAATGCAAAATTCTGAGCCTTAAAAATGCAGATTTTTAACTTGTGTATTCACCATTCCTTTGACAGTCCCTGATCATTTATGTTTAGAAATACAACTGCAGAAGAATGGAAACTAAAGATTACTGTAACTACCTCAAACTGCTGTGGGTAATGGCTCATGTTCCTTCACAACTAGATGAAGGTATCTCCTTTCAGGGAAGCTGTCTAACTTTCTTCATTTATCTAATAAAGCTATAACTGTCTATTATGTCCTATATAGCAGGGCAAAATACTGACATCAGGCTTAAAAATAGCAGTAATTAAATTATTGTGAACTGACTGTCTTGTTTTGTATTCCCTGTTTCTCTTGTGGAAAGTATATTACAGTTCATCTTTCACTGAGACCAAAAGGCGTAGTTTAAAACCCATTTATTGAAATTTTCAGCTGCAGATATTGTTTTGGTGTGGATCTATGGCTGGTAAGATAATGAGTTTCCAGCTTGCTGATTCATCTGGATGTCAGCCGTATTGGTGCCTCTAAAAGATTTAGCAATTTTGGTTATGTTATTACAAGTACACATTTAAGGTATTTGCTGTGGAGAAGGGTTGCAGGGCTGGTGTCTGTTGTACCTGATAATGGAGTGAGTAATTCAAGCTTTTAGGATAACTTTTGACTCTTTTTATGTATAAATCATCCCAACACACCCTACATAGATGAGTTCAACATATTTTGTGTGCACATTTACACATTAAAGGGGAGTTTGCATTTAAAACATCAAGTGCATTAAGTAAAACTATTGGTGAGGGTCTACAGATAAAAAGAGCAGATCCATTTCCAGCACTGTTTGATTATTGAAATTAAACCCATCAACTTCCTTTGACAATGCCAACAGCTGCATAGTGCACCAAGAGGCTCTTTTTGCACAGAGATCTGTCTTTAAAAGCTGTTCAAAGAAGGGGAATTATGTGCCTGCAGGAGGAGGGCAATTTCAGCCTGATATCAAATTTTCAAGAAGGGTGAAACAGAGGTGAAAAGGGCAGTGCTGGTGTATCCATGTAGACTGTGCAGCAGACTACAGTGCATGATGCGTTTTGGAGGGCTGTAATTTAATTTGTTAGCCTGGTGTTTTCTGTAATCAGGTTTTGTTTGGTTAAGGTAGGTTTAAAATGTCAGTCACAGCAGCGGAGGTGTGAGTGAATGGAAACATCTTTGCCCAAATAGTTTGTGTACAGATGTTTGAGCCTGAAGAAACTTGCCATGTGTTTTTGTAGCTAAGGAAGTGAGTAATCAGTGAAACTGGTATGGGTGGTATAGGAAAATCATGCACATGGTCTTGGCACAGCTGTGTGCTTGCTACATTCCATGAGATATTTCATAATGGAAAACCAATTCCTCCACTAATATAGGATACCTGCATATCAGGATTGTGTTGTGGAGCACCCAGGGATGTCACGGGACTGGACAGATCCCTCCAGTCCAACTCAGGTGGAAGAGAAGGGCAAAAAAAGTCCCCAGGCCTTAACTTAAAAGAGAGGGAAGAAGATCTTCTTGGGTGTGTTTATTGCTTAACTGCAATTTTTATCCACCAAATTTTGAAGGGCCAAAAAGTGTAAGTGGTTGTTAAGTCGGCAGAACTATACAAACACCTGCAGTGGTAGAACATTTGAGTTTGCTTAGCAAAACTGCAGGCCCCAGTGCCTCAAATGGTTTTCTGCTGATCACATTCCTCTTTGAACTTGCTTGTTTCAGAGGCTTATCTATTTCTTGCATGTAATTTACACAGAACATTGTGAAGTAAATGCCCTATCAAGAAACAGCAGAAAGTAGGCGCTGCCAGTCCACTGTGAACATTTCTATTTAAAATATTTGCTTTCAATTCATGCACACATACATTGTGTGTGTCACATTTCAACCTGGATGCCTTCAACAGTTGTTGGAGTGACCACTATCTCAGTATTGCTAATCTATGTGTACCTCTGATTATACTGGGGCAATTTATGGCAGCTGAAGGTCAGCTCCAGAGCTTCTGTGTCTCATAGAAATGTGTGGTGTATTGCAGCAACATGGCTGGAGTGATACACAAGTATGAAGAGCTATTATCCCCCTCAGGTGTTTAGCTGGATCCCAAAGGAAAATAATGAACAGCATGTGCTTGTCACTGAGTCATTAACTATTTTTGTCTTTTAAAAATCAGGTTTCTTCAAAACTGGAAAGATATTGTGTACAAAACTTTGTCTATTCTAAGTTTTGCCGTGTATCAAAAGCTGATCTTTCCTGGCACTCACAGATTTTCCATGTGCTGCACTTTTCTCCCATAGTTGTTAACTGCATTCAGATAATGCCTAGAAAAAAATGCCAGGAAAACCTTTTCTGAAACAGCTTGGTCTGTGAAACCAAGCACAGTTACTGTTTTGTGTGATTGTAGCTTCAAGAAAGACTTCTAACTGTGCATGATGTGCGTATAATGCTTAAATAACATTAAAGGCTGGGACATAATATGTGTGTGCTGAAATGCTTCCTGTGCCCAGAGTACCAGAGGTCTTTTAGAATTGGGCACCACCACCTTTGGCCACAGTGGTACAGTGTCTCACTTTATATCTTTCTTCTTTTTTAATAACGATGTTATTTATCATCAGAATTCTGTATTTCCTTCACCAGGTGACCAAGTCCTCAGGAAAAAAAATCCCAAAAAAATGAAAAACCAAAAAACAACAACAACAAAAACAACAACAAAACCAAAACCCATATTAAACTGGTTATTCCTAAAGTTTTATCTCCTTCTATTAGTCAGTCCTCTGCAATTTTATCAGTTGGTGGCTGAGACATTATTGTTACTGAGGTTTGTAAATCTTTACTGCCCCCAGTCCTGTGAAAGAGTGGTTGTAATCCTGTGAACATTTCACCTTCAACCACTTTTGAGGCATTTCTTTTCTGGGAATACTTTGCAGGTAATTTCAGAGGTGCCAGTGACCAGGCCTAGACTGCCTGTGGCACCCAGCAGTGCTTCTTTCCTGCTGGAAGGAAGATCCAATGTGCAAGGGAGGAGAAAGTAAAGGTGGGCAGACACCCAGACAGACATTTTAGGGAGCAGACATGCCAGGCAGGCAGTAGCACAGCATATGCTCTGCTCTCTAGAAACAGCCAAGTTGAATCCCAAATCCTGGCAATTCTCTTGATGTGGCAGATCTGGTGATATAAAAAATATTTTCCTGCTAACTGTGTCTGTAAGCCTGACTCTGGTTTTAAGCAAGAAGAGGAAATGTTTGACCTTGAACTAAATTACTACTTGACTTACTTCAGGCTTCCTTCCAAAATCTTTTCTCCTTTCAAACACAAGTTATTTATGCCTCTGGATAAATGCTGCAGAGCTACAAGCACTGAGTGGCTGGTGCCTTCCATCGTGGGGGGCACATGAATTTTGTCAGCCTGCAGCAGATCCTGGTCCATCCCACATCCAAACATTTTTGGTTGTTGTGTATAAAACCAAGGCTGCATTTGCTTTTTTAGCCTCTCCAGCTTAGAGGAGGATCAGATAAGAGGAGGTTCATCCATCCTGCAGCAATGTTCTTGCTTAAAGACTAGAATTATGGAGGTTTATTTAGCACCCTAACAAAGAAATATCCCAGCATGTCTCATTATTTTGTTTCACATTTTTCCAAATATTGCAGGAGTTGCAATGTACAAATACACACAAAATTATTTTAATTAAATACAAAAGCAAATTAAGTTCTTGAAAGTAGATTAATGAATATAAAAGTTTGTGTTAGCAGAACACTTCAGAATCCATTGGAATATGTACTGGATGTGATCTCTTACAAAAAGCTAAGAGACATTAGAATACATAATCTCTTTTTACGCTAACAAGAGTTTGTAGAGAAAGGTATAATTTAGTTTTTCAAGCTCCACAAGGCTCTTCTTACTTCATATCCAAATACAAGTGAGGAAGTGTCCCATTCCATAAGATTGAAAGACCTAGAAGACTTCCAGAAAAAAATTCTCTGCCTTCCCATGTATTCAATAGGATGCTCTTTCTTGGCATTAAGCAGTGATTAATATTAGCAAATCAGTGTAATCTTTGCTGCAAGTAAGATATGTAATTATTTTGGCCTATCTTTGTCTTTTTTCTGCCCAAATTGTTTTCTACTAAGACAGATTTTTTTTTTCTTTGTTCTTACAACAGCATATGCAAATGAATTTCAGTCTTGCATGTGTTTCAAACCCTCTGTTTCCACCAGTCTGTTTATTTGGTGAACTCAGTCTGTTTATATGACTGAAACATTGGTGCTAGGAATCCACAAATAGCCACCACCCACCTTTATTTATAAATGTCTTTGAAAGCACTTCTACAAGGAAGATCCATTCCTGGAAGTCAATGTAAACAAAATCCTGTCTGCAGGACAGGTCAGGGAAAAAAAGGGTTTAGAGAGTCCTTAAAATTTAGTAGATCTACTTGTAGTCCAAGTGGATATTTGCCAGTATTTTTGAGCAGCATTGGAACACTGTAGCAGTAACAGCATCTCTTGTCTTGCCAGGAGGGAAAAAACCCCATTCTGCACACAGATGAGTCTTGAAGAAGTTTCCAGTGATGCCAGGTTTCTTAAACATGGTGAAGAGGGGAGGGAGGGCACATGCTGCCTGTTTTCAGGCAAAGTTTTGGATGCAGCTGTTTTGCTCATCCTCTAATAACACCAAGCAGTTGGGAGGTTTTCCTTTGTGCTTTGGCTGGCAGTCTGCAAGGGGAGAATCAAAGCCAGCCCTGTAGCTGGTACAGCTGGGGCTGTGCTGACTCATCCCAGCCGAGGCTCTGGCTCTAGCTGTGGCACTTGGAGTTATTTATTTCCCTTTGCTGCATGTCCCGTCCATCGGGTAAAGGTTGCTGCTATTTGTAGCAGAGGCAGTGAAAGGAGGGGTGGCTCTCAGCGGTGGCTATCACAGTTCACAGCAGGGCAACCAGACCCCAAACACAGCTCCCTCATGAGCTCACATAAAGGAGCTGGGATGTGACTTGTCACCACTGAAATTCGAGCACGGCTCGCTGCAGGGGTGATAACCTTTGGCAGAAGGTAACCCGGGCGGGAGGGGACAAGAACACAGCCACCTTCTCCAGAAGCCAGGAGGTACTGGCACTAACTGCATCTCTGTTGGTGCCAGGGCGCCCAGATCATAGCAAAGCAAAGCTTTCAGATGATTTCCCAAAGGCAGTGATGGTGTGGTGTACAAGAAATGTCCCTAAATGCCGCCTAAAGCCATGTGTTGACAATATTTATGAAGGAACAGTAACAGCGTTTCTCCCACTCGCCTGGGATTTCTCTCCTGTGTCAGGTTCTGTTTATTTGAGGGCTCCATAAATGTTTTCTTTTAAAAGAGAAAGATGTTTCCTTATAATGGCACTCCAAAGGGGGAGGTGATGATTCTGAGTGAGGAGATGTGGAACAAGTGGAACAAATGCTCAAGTGAAGCAATTTGATTCTTATGTGGAGTATGGAAGTTGCTAACTGAGGACTGTTTTGGAGTACTTGGCTGGCCAGCATCTCTGGTATGTTTGGAAGCATCCTAAGGAGATATTTTTGTAAACCACTGGGATAAGGCAGTCTATTAAGGGTAATTTAATACTGCTGGGCAGTCACTTCAAGCCAGCGTATCTGTGGATATTGCTAAATTGACTGCAGCAAATATAGGAAATTCACACCAGTTCCCCCACTGCAGCAGAGAAATTTTCCATCACACTCCCAAAGTCTAGCAGAGGCTTTCTGAAAACATGATGGTGATTCAGTCTTGTGACACTTTCTCTTTTCTCCTCTTGAGAAACCAGACCAGACTTTGAATGGAAAGATTATTATTCTAGCCCTGAGAGGAGTCTCTGGCACATCACTATATCTCACAAGGATATGTATTTGCTCTGGAAAGACTGAAATATTAATAAGATTGGAAAGGGAGGGCTTTTGTTCTAATGCAGCTGTGCTCAGGCAGCTCTGCATCACTCTGCTATGAGCTTTTGTTTATTCTATCCATTTCTGTAGAAAATCTTGTGCAACCTTTAAAAATTCTTTTTGGAATTAAAATTGCTTGATGTAATTAAAGCAAACATGCTGCAGAATTGGAGGGAATATGTTTTTAATTTTTAATTTTAAAAATTTTTTTTAATACCATATTTACGTTAGTTTCAGAGTTCAAGTGAAAGGGTTACTCTCATCCTGGAGAGATAAGGCCAAATAAGGACAGGCTACAACTCTTTATTGGAAGACACCAGGGAGCAAAGCTCTTTTACTCCAGTGAGGATTTCAAGAGTTTTATATCTCAGCCATGACCTTTAGATGAAAGTGCTGGACTAACAGCAGGGAGCTGAGAGGGGATTCTGTTCTCAGTGACGTCTGGGGGGCGTGTGTGGGAACAGCCCTGATGCTGCTTCTGTGCTGCAGTCAGTGTTGTCCCAAAATTGGGTTGTACCCAGAGTGCAAGAAGTAGATTGACAGATAAATTAGACAGACAGACAGATAGATAGACAGATAGATAGATAGATAGATTGATTGATTGATTGATTGATTGATTGATTGATTGATTGATTGATTGATTGATAGATAATACATAGATGAAGAAGAAATATTTGTTTACCTGCACAGAGATGGGTGCTGGGGTAAAGCCACAGAGCAGCCCCCTCTCTGCAGGGCAGCTTTCCACTTTTACACCCTTCAAAGAGTGACTGATCAACATCTCCCCTGCAGAAAACAGTATTAAACTACATTATGGGCTAAATATTTTCTCACCTTCATTTAAATACCACTGATTTTACCCCTCATGCTCTGTGTGGAAGGAGATTATGTGACTAAGGAATATCTACAGAGAATGGGTGTGAACTTGGTTGTGGCAATGGCTACAGGTTAGGACAAAAGTTCAACCCAAATTCCTAACTGGCCTTAGCAACTGCTTGTTCCTGCTTTATCTCCTTTCTTGGTGGATTTATGCTGCCATCCTCCTCCGTTTCTCACTTTTTTGGTAGATTTGTGGCATTGTCTTGTTCTCAGGTCTCCTCACAAGGACCTTGACCCGTGGTTCCATACTTCTGTCCTGCAGAGAGAGCAATTTGATTCTTCTCTGTCTCACACACATGAGAAGTCTGGGTGCAACGTGTGTGGGCATGAGATGACTCCAGAGCAGCTCACGTGTCAGGACTGACACGTAGAAATCCACAGCTCCCTGCCAGAACCCCGCAGGGATTACTGATGGGTATGTGTTGGACCTTCAGGGAAGTGCACCCACCCTTTTCCACACAACTGGCAGGATCTGAGCTCTCTTTTAAAGGAAGGATCCATTAACAGCTGACTGGGAGAGAAAAATAACCCATCAGTTGACTGATGCAGCTGTCAGCAAGGCAAACTTCTTCTCTAGAAGCCAGAGATGGGGTTAGTGAGGTTGAATGGACTTAAATACTTCCAAAAAGAGGGTTTTGTGTGAATGAAAGGAAATGTTAATCAAAAGCTTGTCTTATTTGTATTTTTTGTGAACTTATTTGTCTTATTTGTCTTATTTGCTTAATTTTGACAAAGTGGCCCACGAAGCATAAATTAATGAAGTTTTACCACATACAGCCCCCAAAGGAGGCCTGAAGGTACCTGAAGTGTGGCTGCCTGACCTGTGAGCCTGTTGGGATGGATACACAAGGATCTTGCAGATTTGGAGCCCTCTGTATTTAGGTCTAATACAGAGATATTAGGCCTACTCTCACACAAGTTGTCATCGCATGGGATAATTTCAAGGAGTCTAGCTAAGGAACTGTGACTTCTTCTCTGATCTGGAGACTGTTTGGTAGGACTTTATATTAAATCTGGCTCAAAAATTAACAAACTTGCCCATGTCAATGGACACAGATAAGCAGCCCACAGACCCTCACAAACTGCAGGGAAGGAGACAAAAACCTTTGATCTACAGCAGGACTAGGATTGTGGTAGTGACCTGCATTTTCTTCAACACAGAAACTAATTTTTTTCCCCAGCCTTCTTTATTTAAATATGCTTAGTCATATGTGTGTGCTTATGGCAAATGTTATATTCACACTGATGTAGTCTGTGTTAAAATAAAACTATTGGTTTCCCACCTTGCACAACCAGTTTTCTGTGCTTCTGAAGTTCTGCTGCAGAGTTTTTGATTCTTTTAATAGACAGATTTGGTGAAATTTCTGTAGCATTAACATGTGAAGCTGCCACAGCTCCTCTTATTTTGTGGGCATCTCTCTAAAAGCAGCTGACACCAAAGCAAATTCTCTATTTTCCCTCTTGGGACATCAGTGAACAATCCCCATCATGCCCTTAAACATCTGCATCATCATCATCTTCATGGTCTAGAAGGAGCAGCAAGGAGTGAAAGGTCTTTCTTAAGGCAGCAGAGACATAGAAGGCTTATAATCAGTTCTAAAGCAGAATGTGTGAAGTGTTTTCCATGTTGAAGTGCTTAATACATGTACAGTCAATTTTAAATTTTTTTTTAATTTTTTTTTTTTTTTAGGAGCAACGTCAGTGGTTGTTAAGCTCTAACAGTTCCTATGAATGCCAGAGAGTTGCTATGGTGACAGTATGCTTTCACAAGCTTTCAGATATAGCAGAACATATCTTTATTCATGATGTTTGGCTGCTACTTTAGTCTCATAAAGCAGGCATTAAATTTACCATTGATAGCACCACTTCTGTATTCTATCACTATTTTTGATTAGGGTTTGCAACAGAATGAAATGGTTGGATATTTTTGCTTTGCTTTTTTTTCTTTATTTTTGCTTTGGATAGGTTTTTTTACAACTTGAAAATTGTCCCTTTTTTCTACAGAATCTCGATTTGGGGGTTTTGGAACATTTTTATTAATGCCTTCTAATCAATTTGAATAGATTAAAAAAAAAAAACCTCACTTGTGCAAAGTTTAACCACCTCTTAAAAAAAATGCTGCTAGTATTTTCTGTGTTTTGTCTTTCACGGTGAACAGCAAAGTTGCATAACCAGAAAGGAGTATTACTGTGCATGGGGCAGTTGTGTAAAAATGAGATTCCTCCCCTATTTACCATCTGGATTTCCTGGTGCCAGAAATCCAATGTGCCTGTGCACTGCACATTGCTACTTTTCTTTCTTAAGCGTGATTGGCACAAGGGAATTTTTTTCTCCTCCTACCTTGTCATTTCAGAGTGTTATGCCTTACGTAGAATTTTATGTCTTAGCACTTTTTTTTTTCCACCATAGTTTTTTTTTTTCTTCTGTTTAGGGTTCCAAGTTCTATCTGCCTGTTGCCAAAGCTTTTCTTCTCCTAGGAGGGGTCACTGTCGGATGTAATTAAGCAAGAAGGCAGACTGCAGTGGCCCAGGTAACAAAAGATAAAATCAGAGCTTTAAATCTATTGAGGAGCTGTGACTTTCATTTCATCTTTCCTTTCCCCTGTAGCTTACAGGCTACCTGGTCAAGATTATTATTTTTAGTCATTGTAGTTCTTACTGCAAACATGGAAAAATCACTTCCTTTAAAGTGAAATCACATCCATTAATCCACCCTGAGTGCGTTGTGCACAAAAATGCAGCTTATTTCCCTGAGGTACTCTGGTGTGTTGGCCCTACATGTCTCACTGGCAATTATTTTAATACAGTGTAAATTTACTATATGATGCAATGCTCTCAGCTTTTCTGAGCTTCTCCTTGGACCATACAGAAATTGGGTGTTAATAAAGTATCATAATGCTTGTGTACAGATTAATGAAAATGAAAGGTTTGAGTTGAGCACAATATAAAGTTCTGTGGAACTTAAGTGGTCGGTGTGTGTGTTGCTGGTTACACAAATAATAAACAGAACCACAATTTGCTAAATATATCCTCAAGATCAACACAGATGGGGAAACTTCTTGCCTGAAAGAAAAGGATAAAGCAGAAATGCCATCTACAGCATTTATATCAAGACCAGGAAGTCTCCAGTGTTTAGGAAATAATTATTTACAAATAAAATGTGAAGTGACAAGATTTCTAGTAGCCCAGGTACAGCATGTTTTGTCTCAGCACTGAATACTGATTTAGCAGACCTTGTTAGGCTCCTTGTCAGGCACTTGGTACAGATATCCACGACGGAGTTCAGAGTTAAATGGTATAAACTGCACAAAAATCCCCAAGTAGCACTTGCCACAACCCATGTAACTCTCAGAGTAAAAAGTCCTTGTTCCTAATTCTCTTGGGAGGTGTCTGGGAAGTGTGGGTTATACTAACATTCAAATGGTACATCAACATTAAAGGTAAATACAGGATTTTTTTTTTTTTGGTCTGCACATTAGTATCAGTATTAGTAGAGGTTGTTGATAAACATCAAGTCAGACTCAGCTCAGCAGACTTGCTCTCCCCAGTGCAGAGCAGAGAATTCTCCCTGGACCTGCAGGAGAGCCCAGGATGTACTTGGCTGCCTTCACCACAAGGGCACACTGCTGGCTTTATGGTTTTTTCTTCACAGCAACACTGTTCAGTCATTCCAAGTGCATTTTCTTGCAATCACACTGGAAGCAGATCAGCTGCCTGAAGTCTGCTCTCACAGAGGTTAATTTCTGGGGTTAATTTCTGGGGGGTTTCTTTCACATGGATTTAAATAGTAAGGGGATTTTCTCTTTGAAATTTTCATCTGCAAATTTTCAAATTACAAAACGAGGGAGCTGATTGCAGGTAACATAATTTTCTCTTTTTTGTCTCTTAGTGAAGAAGTATAAGAAGTATAATTTGATGATTGAGCAATGGAAGATGGGAAAATAGGAAAATCATATATTTCCTTCTATTTAAAGTCCCTTTCAAATCCTCCTTTTAGTTATTACCTGTTTGAAACTCCACCCCAACCAAAAAAAAAAAAAAAAAAAAAAAAAAAAAAAAAAAAAAAAAAAAAGAAAATCAGAAAGAAAGAAAAGACCAGAATAGAAAGCCGTTTTCTGCAATCAGTTTCAATGGCTCCTTGGGCATGCAAGAATAGTTCTTAATACTGGAAGGATGCTGACAGTGTACAGGTCACTTCCCCTTTATAAAGCCATTTGGTAAATTCTTTCAAATTACCCAAACACCTAACCATATTCCTCATAGAAGTACAGCTCATTACTCCTCCCTATACTCTGCCTGATGTGTTTAGACCATTTTGTCTCCAACAGCATTAAAGCTATGACATGCCAAGGTATTATGTAGCAACCCATGGCAGAACTGACCTTTTCCACAGCTCAACAGGACAGTCTCCCATGTCGTGGTTTGATGAGTGTTGCCTACACACCTTTTCATTTCAGCTCCTTGCTCTCAGCTTTTGAGAGCAAGGATTAGTGACAAATCATTGTGGCTGCTGAAATGCAAACCCACCCTGAAGTAATCATGAAGATGTTTTCCTCACTCTGTCTGATATCTATTTCAAATACTGAGTATACTAGAGATTTTTGGACAGGTTTCCTGGTTTTATTTATCTAGGTATAGGGTTTCAGCTCCTCCACTCTGTTTAGGTTGTATGGATCCAGGGAAAGTGCCTTTCTGTTTTATGTGAAGAATTACAGCTACTATGTATAGTTTGAATAACAGCTTTTCTAAAAAGAAAGATTTGTATTGGTTTAGGCTAAGTCCATATAACTCAGTTTTTAAAGAACTCGTTTTTTTCTTTTTCTTCAGTATTCTTTTCCTTTTCCTAGAAAAAAAAAAAAAGAACATACAGAAATATTTTTTTAAAAGCTGCAATTTTCTGCTATTTTTCATTCAGAAATCTGGAACAGGATGGGAAAAGAAAGAGGTGCCTATTTCTCAAATCCTTCCCAAATTCGAGAACAGAGTCAATGGAAGCTGTCTCAGTTAGGATTCACCTTCTGTCTCATTACTTCTGAAAATTAATTATTTCTCTTGGGAAGTTATTTTGAAATAAGCGCTCCACAGAAAAGAAAATATCATCTCAGTAGAATGATGACACAGGAAGATGAATAGCCAAACAAATACACTGCAAAGCAGAAGTTGCTAAGAGAATGTTGTTTGTTCATGACCTGTGACCTGTTGATGTAATTCAAATAAGTTCATTTTGGTTTTATTGATCCAGAACAATTTCATAGCTTTCAGGTTGCAAAATCAAGACAAGCATGTAGGATCTGTACTTTGACTTTGCTTCTTACAGGCCCACATCTGATTTCCACTGGGTAGAGTAAGTTCACCTAAGGTCAGTTCTGTGTGACTGAGTCTGAGTGTCCTCATCTTCAGGCTGTGTCACACTGAATGCAAAATGTTTTTAGAGATTGCAATCCCATCAGGGAGGGGGGTGTGGAGGTGAGAGCACATAAGGGAATTTTCAGAGCATGGTTAACAGACAAAATGCACCTCCAGCCACCTGAAACCCTGTCTCCTGTATGTTCAGAGCTGGACTTCCTGGACATTACAAACCCAAAAGTCATTAGCATATACAAACCTAAGAGGGAACCTATGAAAGCACCACTTTTCCTTCAAATAGGATTGCCTGCCTTCTCAGAAGTGGTCAAGAGTTGCTCTTAGTAGTGCCAAAATGTTTATCATGAAGGGGTTTTGCATGGTGAGGCTACTAGTGTGTTTTCTGTTGAGGTTATTGTAGAGGTGTGATCACTGATACTGTTCTTTTTGTCCACACATCTGTTCCTTTGAATTGTGCACAATAAAACAAAATTGGACTCTGTGCCTGATGAAGAATCCAGTACCAGCTGAAGGCTTACAACTATGGGTGTTTGATAATTAAAATTACGGTTTTGTGTAACTTGGAAGCAGTTGAGCGCTACTGTTAGGACAAAAAACCCTTTCTTCCAGCTTTCAACACCAGATCAAGCAAGCTCTTTTGCACCTTGATAAATGTAAAGAAGCAATTACTTGATTGTTTGTTTTTACTAGCTGTATATAAATAAACTGCAGACATGTTCATAGATCTACCAGAGTGACACACTGTACAAACTGCCAACTTAAGTCAGAATGTATCAGAAGCAGCATGAATCAAAAAGAAATATTCTTTGGGAAAGAAACAAAAATCCTCATCTGGCATGTGCATGCAGGAATGATAAAAACAGAGGCAGAGGCAAATACTGACCCTTGTGCTCTGCACACAGTGTTCATCACAGAGGGGTGAAGTGGCAGGGAGCAGCTGCAGAATTCAATGTGAGACCCTAACCCAGAAAAAGTGAATACCAGTTTGCTCTTAGCTGACCCAAGCCTGCAGGAACATAGGGCTGCCTTTGATGCTTAATTGCAATGCTAAATTTAATGTAATATGAAAAAAATCCTAAAATCCTAAAAAAATAAAAAAGCAGCTATTTCTATTTTGTCTTTAATTAGTGGACTTAATCCACATGCAGCAGAGACCATTTCAGGCAATTCATCTCATCTTTCAGTATGCCAGTAAAAATCATACAGGGAAAAAAGCTCATCATTTGTGGAAATTGTTCTTGTCTGACATACCAAGAGCTATTCAGTTCAGAGTACAGCTTGTTTTTCCTCTGACCCTCTTCTGAAGCATCACCCTTATTTATCATATCTGCTTCAGCTGTGCTGAAGCACAGAATATAATTAACTCCAAGCTGAACAATTTCCACTGTAATAATTCTGCCTGGAAAGCGTGTGGGGCAGATGAAAAACATTCTGTGGGATCAGCCATAATGAGACATTTCAGGTGGCTCGGATGGGATGGTCATGGCTTGAACATGAAGTGTTCATTTATCCCTGGGGTTTCTGCTGATGGACTGACCTGGCAGCAGGAGTCTAAGCTCCTTCACCATTAGATGCCTCTGTTTGATTAAGCAGTTTTCAGAAGACTTTTAAGAAGATCTGTCATAAAAATAAAGCCAAATTGGTCAAAGCCATTTTGGGAGAGAAGAATGCCCTGGAAGGATAATATAAAAAATGGACTTTTTTCACACTGTATTGATAACCTACCGAAGTTCCAAACCTGGTAGCTCCACAATGTAAGCAGGAGAATAAGTGTGACCTTTTGTCAGTACTTGTATGAACATTGATTTGATTTTTCCATGTGAGGTTTTAAAAACTGTAATAAAGTGTTTAGTAAGTGAAGTGGTTTTTCTCACCCCCCACTAAAAATAGAATTAAATCCGTGTTTTACAAGTAATAAGCAGACATACTGCAGTACTTGAAGTGTTTACTATAATTTCCCTAAGAGTATTAAACTTTTGATAACCTCATTATTAGTAATATTCAGGCAGCTACTTTGAGTTATTTTGTATACCCAATAACTTGCTTTTTTCTACTTTTAAAAAGTTATGAATAAAACAGATCTTTTGACATTCATGGTAACTTGAAAAAACAAGATGTAAAAATTTCCAGTGTATCTGATCCATTTATCTACTTCATCTCGTGCTGTCATTTAATTCATGTGTTTCTTCTCCACATTATAATGCTAATAATTCATATCTTCAAGATATGAGGATGCTAGATATACCCATAATAATCAAATAATGTAAAATTGAAACTGAAATTAACAAATATGCTCAGTGAGGGGGGGTTTGTGTTATTAATGCCTATCTTTAGAATATTGTGTATGGATTAAAAAAGATATTCACTAACCTATACATTTGGTAAGTTACCCAACTTTCAGTCATCATGGTGCTGGATTTAAATACTGGCTGTTATTTACAAATTATTCTGACTTTGGGGCTATATTTGGGGTTGGGGCAAGCTTAAATACACAGTGCTAACATATGTGAGGCTGCTTCAACTATTTCCCAGCTGATTCCTGAGGAAGTGCTCACCTCACTTGGTGGAAATGTCAGAGACTGTTCTGTGACCTTGTTATGACATGGCTGACTCCCATTCTTCCTTACCAGAATATTTAAATAACTCAAGATTTATCCTCTAGAGCCTGAAGTACTTTAAGACATATATTTGGATCAGTTCTGGCTTCCCTTTTCTTTTCTGCCACAACACCTGGCTAAGGAGTTCCTGAACCTGCTTTTTAATGCTTACCACAGTTTGAACTGAATCTGAGGTGGATAACATTGGTTATTTAAGAATTGTTTTGCACCTTCCCAATAGTGTGACCCACTGGTGTCAACTTTGGTGGACAGAAGTGCATCTAGACTGGCTCGATTTCTCCACAGCTCTTTGGAGCCCCGAGGAGCAGTTTTGTCTGTCAGGAGCTGACACAGCCTTTGCAATACGGCATCAGCTGTGCCAGGCACACACCTTCCTCTCCGGGCTATGAGGAAAGTGCTGAGAGCCTGCACGCCTGCTTAATCCTCCTGATCCCAGGAAGCGCCATGAATCAAACATGTCAGGCCTGGACCGGGCCCAGGAGGCTCACAGTTGTTATCAGAGTTGTGCTCCACAGTGCCCTTTGCTAGGAAGGATGAGCTTGAAAACACAGCTGAGAGAGTGGGAGGGAAGGCCTGCAGGGACAGGTCAGGATTACTCAGGTGGGGATTCAGAAAAAGCTGACCAAGTGCAGTTTAACAAGGGAAGGTGCCGGACTGTGCCCCTGGGATGGTGCAAGCCCAGATGCACAGACAGACTGGGGAATGAGAGGCTCAAAGGGACCTGGGGCTCCTGGTCAATGGCCAGCTGGACAGGAGCCAGCAGTGTCCTGGAGCCAGCAGGGACATCCCTGCCCTGGGGACAGCAGGCCCAGCATGGCCGGCCGGGCCAGGGAGGGATTGTCCCGCTCTGCTCTGGGCCAGGACAGCCTCACCTGGAATATTGGGTGCAGGTCTGGCATCACAGGGTTAAAAAGGCATCAAACTGCCAGAGAGTGTGCAGAGGAGCCCTGGGGATGGTGCAGGGCCTTGAGGGGAAGCTCCATGAGGAGCAGCCGAGGGCACTGGGCCTGTCGCGACAGAGGAGAGTGAGGGGAGGCCTCCCTGCAGCTCTGCAGCTTCCTCATGAGGGGGAGAGGAGGGGCAGGCACTGATCTGTGCTCTGTGGTGATCGGGGAATGGCCTGAAGTCGTGTCAGGAAAGGTTTAGATTGGGAATTAGGAGAAGGATCCTCCCCCAGAGAGTGTTTGGCCGCTGGAACAGGCTCCCCGGGGAATGGGCACAGCCCCAAGCCTTACAGAGTTCAAAAAGCATTTGGACAACGCTTTTGGGCACATGGGGATTCTTGGGGATGCAGGGTCAGGAGCTGGACTCAAGGATCCTTGTGGGTCTCCTCCAACCCAGCATATTCTGTGATTCTGTGACAGGACACCAGAGCAGCCAGGAGGACAAAGCAGGCACTTCACTCCTGCCACTGACCTCTGGAGGGAGGAGAGCTGTGCCATGGAAAATAGCTTTGGTTCAGCACTTTCTCTAAACATTCATTTCCTGTAACCTGAGTTCATGCTGGGCTTTTTATTGTCTTTTGAAGCTGTACTGAGGATGAGATAAAGCAAAATTCTTGAAGGGGAACCTTGGTGTTAGGGACAAAGGCAGCAGGCATCTGCTGCCACAGGTGAGTACATTGTCCAGGACAGTATATGTGCTATTAGTGGGAAATTTCTTCTCATGATCTCCTTGGTTTTCAACCTCTCCTTACACAGTGTAAAACAAATCATGGCACATCTGGACTGCAAGTATGGACTATTTAATGCTCCCATTCAGATATAATTTCTTTGCCAGCTTTTGACATTTACGAGACTAACTAGACTTCAGTCTTTCCTGAGCAGAAAATTCCATATTCAAGCCCAAACTATTACATCAGAAGTGCAGCGATTTCACTAAACTGAATAAATCTGTCTTTATTTACCATTAAGTTCAAGGTTTCGATAATGAATTAGACCAAAAACAAACAAACAAAAAAAGATATAAAGATATACTGGTGTAAACTGGTGCAGTTGCTTACTAGAGTAACTATGACCTAAATTACTCTTGGCAGTAGGCTGAACGTGAAAGGGATGTAGGAAAAAGTCTTTGGCTCATGCAGATTGGTTTGATCACCCTTCCTGGCAGTCCTACTCATGCAGTGATGATAAAGGTGGTGTTGTTCATCATTAATGAATGATTTAAAATATGATGGTAATCATGTCAGTTACACTTCAGAAACATGTATTTCTGCTAAAGGGTGAAAAGCTGACCACTTAGGCTATGGAACAGTTGCATGGCAGTGTGCAAATCAAATTTGTGTGTGGTGGCAGCAGGCTGCTTGATTTGAAACCATGTATTTTACTGGGTGCAAAATTTAAGGAGCAGTTCATGACTGGCACAGGTCTCTCCCTGACTGGGTGGTGTGTACTGGATCTCCCTGAAGAGGCCCTCTGCTTTTAAGAATAGGGTTAATTCTCTCTCATGAAAAAAAAAAAATGCATCAGAAAGAAAGGGAAGCATAGCCAGAACGAAAGAAAAGAGAAACTATCAATTTCACACATACTAACAGAAATATGCAACAGCACGAAACCTGGCATGCCCGCACACAAAAAAGACAAGAGTGTGGATTAACAGAGCGACCTCAACACAAAGAAACCACATGAAACCACGTGGTTACACTGAGAGATCCCCTCCATCACTGAAAAAAATTTACTTTTGATTACCAGAAACCTGCCGGTGCCTAAGCACCGTTTTAAGCTTTACCTGCTGTTGAAAAATGGAAGCTCAGCATCAGTAGATTTGTTGGTTATTTATGATATTTTTTGATAAAAACCTGCAGTGTGCTGAAGTGACAGAGGTCCTGCACTGTCTTACATAGAACAGGCTGTTTTAGAAAGAATAGAGGTTGCTTCCTATTTCTTTGGGTGTATCCTTTCAGTGGAGGAGAGCCTGTTTCCTGTTCTTTTTGTTACACAACACTTTAAGCTAACCAAGCACTCTTTAGAGCATGTATCAGCTTTAAAAACACAAGCCTGTGAGATTGTTAGATGTTTTTCAAACCACAGATGGTTCTATGAGTTGGGCATTGTGGGGTTTTTCTCTGCGGTAGCAGTTTCTGGCACACCCTGTCTGCAGTGGTGATGGTTGATAATGCTCAAGGTGCGCAACATTGCCTGTGCTATGATGTCTGTTAAGCAGTTTAGTAAGAAAGGATGCTAAGCCTCTTACATTAAAAATTCATCTTAATGAAGAGTTCCCACTTGGAGTTGGGAACTGCTACCGAACAACTTTATGGCACGAGTAAGTGTGTTTTCTTCCCTACAAACATTTTATCTCAAGTGGCACATCTCAGAATTACAGACTCATGGAATTGTCAAGATTGGAAAAGATCATTAACTATTAACTCAGCATTACCATTTTCACCACTAAGCTGTATCCCCAAGTATCCCATCCATGTGTTTCGAACATTTCCAGGAATGGTGATTCCCCAGGCAGCATGCCTCATCACACTTTCAGCAAAGAAATTTCCCCTAATTATCCACTCTAAAGCTGCCCTGGCCCAGCCTGAGCCGCTCCCTCTGCTCCTGTCCCTGTTCCCTGGAGCACAGCCCAACCCCCCACCCGCCCCCCGCCGGCTGTGCCCTCCTGGCAGGAGCTGTGCAGAGCCACAAGGGCCCGCTGAGCCTCCTTTGCTCCAGGCTGAGCCCCTTCCCAGCTCCCTCAGCCCCTGCTGAGGCTCCATTCCCTTCCCAGCTCCGTTCCCTGCCCCGGCCCCGCTGCAGCCCCTCCATTCCCCGTGTGAGGGTCCGGAGGTGCCGCAGCCCTCGAGGTGTGGCCTCAGCAGGGCCAGCACAGGGCCGGGCCCTGTCCCGCTCCTGCTGCCGCCCGCGGCTGGCACAGCCCAGGGGCCATCGGCCTCTCGGCCACTCGGGCACCCCGGGGCTGTGCCCAGCTGCTGCCACAGCACCCCCAGGACCTTTTCCAGCCCCTTTCTTCCATCCTGGAGCTCCATGGGGTTGTTGTGAGCCGAGGGCAGGAGCCAGCCCTTCCCCTGGCTGTCCCTCATCCCATGGATCCAGCCTGGCCAGACCCCTCTGCAGAGCCCTCCTGCCCTCCAGCAGATCCACATCCCACCCAGCCTGGTGCTGTCAGGAACTGGCTGAGGGGGCCCTCGATGCCCCCATGCTGGTCCTCAATGAAGAAATGAAACAGGGCTGGCCCCAGTACACACTCCTGAGGAGCCCCAGGGGTGCCCAGTCCCAGGTGGATGTCACTCCACTCCCCACCACTCTCCAGCCCAGCCATCCAGACAGTTCTTTACCCAGAGAACACTTGACCTCTCCAGGTCATGAGCAGCCAATTTCTCCATAAGAATCCTGTGGGAATTTTAAAAAAAACCTTTTAAAAAAGCCTCCAGAGCCTTTTCCTCATCCCCTAGGTGGATCACATTGTCATAGGATGAGATCAGGTCAGTCGAGGAGGACCCACCTTACCTAAATCCAAGCTGTCTGGGCCTCATCCCCTGGCTGTCACATGTTAGCACTCAAGCTGATTTTAGCAGCTGCTAGTCAGAAAAATGTTAGAAGACAGGCCCAGATGACACAAAGTGTTTCTAATAAAAAAAAACATGTTGAAATAAAGAGTAAGATACACCGTTATCCAGCTGGGAGGAAGGGAGATGTGTGGGTGGCAGGGAAACACTGACTGACTTACTGACTGACTGACTGACTGACTGACTGACTGACTGACCGACCGACCCCATCCGAGGTTCCCTAGAGTTGGGAGATTTTCTGTGAGATGATGAGGGTTAGTTAGGTTCTTCCTTCTTACACTCTTTTCTCAGGTTTTAGAGAAAAGAGTGTAAGAAGGAAGTATCTTCTAGTAAATTAAAGCATATGAGGGCTCACCACCACTGCTGCAATGGGCTCTGGCTGGCCAAAGTCTCTGACTCACAGCCTTGCTGTTTTTAAGCTGGGACAATGTCAGATGTCTCTGATTCTTAGCAGAACTTCTTTAGCCCTGGAAGGACAGAGGGAAACATGGGTGGCATGGGCAGATACCTGCACGTAAACTGAAATTTCTGGTGTTCTGGTTCTTTGTTCATGGGACTGCGCACTCACAGTAGGCAGTTGAGGAGGAAGAAAATGGTTTGGTATGCTCACTGCTTTTAAAAGGGAATATTCTTAAGACATGCAGAAGTGGTTTACAGTTACTTCATTGTTTTTTTTTTTTTCTCATAACATCAACAGAAGAGGTGGGCTCTAGGAGAAATTACAGTCCCAAATTTGCTGCAGCCTAAGGGTGATGAAAGTCATAGAAAATGGTGCCTTGTGGTAGAGACCAGTCAAGGTCCAGCTCTTGGAAGAAAAAGCCTGTGGGGTCTTGAGATCTGGTGGCATTTGCATGATGTTCGGACACTCAATGTATGCAGGAAGACACCAAACTGAATATAGAGATCCCATGGGATACATTCCACTAAACAGAACCAGGCTTTACCCAGCTGGAGATGAAAAGTAGTGCCCTATACCTCACAAACTCTTACAAAAAGTCTGCTGTTCTCTATGTACAGCTAGAGTTGATAGAGCTGATCTGCTGACTGCCTCACTGGGACCTGTGTTTGGCTGTTCTTTTGCCTAATCGTTTCAGGTTTGTTTGCCTCCCACTTCTGTGGGCTTCACACTTAATTTACAAGTGGCTAAAAGCCAGTTCCTGTGAGAACTTAGTCTCTTTGCAGACGTTCTCAATTATTTATGCCTTTCTTCAACAGTGAGTCTATTGTTCTTCTGCCCTGTCTGCAATGAATCCTTGTCTCCTCTGTGTGAGGAGTATTCTCTGTTATACAAGGATGCTCCATTATTTTTTTGCAATAGCTGGTCTCAAATTACCAAAAAGCTTGACAGTTTTTGTAGGTGATGATTTAAAGAGATCTTATTTGGAGCACATAACTATGATGCAGTGGGCAGAGTAATAACCTTTACAGGAAAGAATGTACATGGGAGAAAGGAGTGACTGATGCCCCACTAAGCTGCAAACATTTGCTAGATTATTCATAGAAAAGGAATATAGTGGTGCAAATCCCAGTTGTTTTAGGGATAGAAATGATGAATCTGTTTTCTTCTGCTTTCTTCTGTATGCAGTGTCTGCTTTCACTTATCCTCATAATATTCTCCACAGGTGACTAGGTCTCTACCTTTCTTAATTGCTTTAATTAATATGTTTTCCTTCTCCTGTCTTGAAAAAATGTTGAGTTTTGTTAAGCACAAGGCCATTCTGGCCATGTCTACTAGCAGGCAAGTTTATTATTGATCACACATGGTGCTTCTGCTGTACCTTTTTCTTAGAATTGTCTATTGAGATTTTGCTTGATCCTGTTCAGTATTGATTGCTACACTGTGCTCCAGTTAAATGTAGAACATTCCTCTTAGCTGTTGTATTACAACTTCTCTCATTTCATTCTTCTTTTTAAATGGTTCTTTTAGTCTCACCTCTCTTATTCAATCTGGTCTCCTTGCTTGTCTTCAGATAACTTCCTTCAGCTGCTTTTTACCTTTTGTTACAATTTCTATTAAATGTCTTCTTTGTGATTGAAACATTTATGCAAATTTTCTACTCTGTTCACACCGAGTCCTTATCTAACCAAACCATCCTTCCTTCTCTTGTCTTTCTCAGACTGAAAGCTGAGAGAGAAAAAACTTAACAGGACATCCGTTTTTTCACAAAGGATTAAAAAAAAAAAAAAAAAAAGGAAAAACCACATGCATGTTCTACTGGACAATGCTGAAAGTCATTCTAAGAGAGCTTTAGGCAAGGAATAGTGATACAGATGGCCGAAGGTACAACAGGATGGTAAATGAGCACAAATATATTTTAGGTCAAAGGTTATTTTTCCCTTTACATTCTTAATTTTATTTAGTGAACAATTTGTAGTTATCTAACCATTTCTAGCAGAGAACCTCCTATTTGATTAATTAATTCTGCATGTTGTTCAAGGGAATATGCTCTGTATGGGTCTCTTGCTGCCTATGCCTTCTGTCTTTAAATCTCTAAAAATAATTATGAAACCATTCTTTTTCTGCAGCTGTTACTAAGTTAAGTGAGTCTTACATAGATAAAGCATAAGGGGAAAATCATTATTTTGTCTCCACAGTCATCAAAACCAGGCAGAATTCTTGGCACATATGTATACACTTATGCTTAATAATAGGGTTTGGGGGGGTGAGGGGATCATGGTTCTTGCAGATTTTGAAACCAGTAAAATTGTCCCAGAAGCAAACTTGGCTCAATCTTAGTGTGGCTAAGATGGAAATTCTCCATCCTAGTATTCTGAGTTTGCTTGTTTTGCCCTGTGGAGAGATGAAACTGGTGAATTTGAGTAAAGATACATATGGGCTAGGTACCTTGGCCTTCTTCTGTGTCAAAGCACAAAATTAAATGACAAGTCAAAGCATCTTGGAGTAAGAAACCAATCAGAATTCATGTTAGGATGCTTCTCTAAGAATTTGTCTATTTATTTCTCAAGGTTGGGATATGGGTGGACAAACTTAAAAATCTCTGCTCTGTTTGCAAACAACAGGTGACAGTTTTGAATTACAGTGTTCCTACATATACAACCTGTTGTAACAGAACAATAACTTTCTAAACATTTCAATTTTTTTTTTTTACTTTCTAAAAGCAGAGATGCTTGACTGCAATATAATTCCTTCTGGGACCTCTGCCTGTTGAAATTAGCAACAATTTTTGGTGATTTCTTTTAACCTTCATGCAGCGTGGTTCTCTCACTGCCCATCTATGGGCCTATAATGTGTTGGTGCTTTGCAAAGGTGTGCTTACTGTTTTCATAAATACACTTGTTAGTGAAATGGAAGATCAGTGACTGCCTAGAGCTGTGACTGAATAGAAGTCCACTCATAGGAAAAACCTTGCCCACTGGTCAAATTACTGAGTCAAAAATGTTTTCAAAGGTTGAAAAGGCACTAATATCAATGCTGTAAAACCACTGATATTGATGTATGGTATTTTCTTGCCCACAGCCAATAAATTGTGAACTTTCTATGGTAGGCTCAGTCTGCTTTGCTGCTGTAAACTGTTGGTTTTTAGCTGCTGAAAACCTCACAGTGAAAAGTTCATGACATGATGACATAAAAAACAAAAGAAGGAGGTGAGTGTTGCTTTGTCATAAATAAGTGAATCAGAAAGTTTATTCTTCTGCACCACTAGATTTTGGTAGTTTTTTTATGTTATTTCTTTCTAGTCATTTAGGAAACTTGGCTATGAAAGCAAGGCATTTAAAAGCTGTGATATTTTCCCCTATAATCTGGGTAAAAGCACTGATCCTTTTTAACTCGGACTGTAGATATGCTTCAACTGTAGTAAAAAGAAGCCTGCATGCTCGGAACGTTGAGATCCCTGTGTTTTAAGAGGTTAGGAAAGCAAACTGACCAAGAGAACTTTGGATTCACACACTACCTTTCCAAAAATGATAGGAATTGCCCAGGTTTCATGCATCTTGTGTTCTATAATTCTCTGTTTTTAAAATGAACTTCAGCCTTGTTGCCTTGAAGCTGGGGGCAGTAACCATTATTTAGCAAGAACAATGTAGTAGAGTTTAACAATGTAGAAGTCAATGAGGTACATTGAAATGCAAACAAAACCCCTGTAAAGTCAACCAAAAAGGGGTGGAAATGGGTGGGAAAGGGTGGAAAACAAGGCAATGATTTATTCTTATAATTTGCTATGAAGACATGGAAAAATACCATGCCCAGCACATGCACTCAACAGAAATCTCTCTTTAGACAGAGACACAAGGGAAAAAATGTTGTCTGCTGAGCTAACACATTGCTTAATCAAGATTTCACAAGCAGAATTCCTCCTTGCCACTTGGAGAGTGATTAAATTTTGGCTGAACACATCTGACTATTGTAGAAACCTAAGCTAAGAAACTAAGTTTCTGCAATTATGTGACCTGTCTCCCTTAATTATTAAGACATTTTAAACTTTCCATGGATTTCAAAATGGGGACAAGAATATTGTAGATGAGTTTCCACAGAGGCAGAAGGTAGAAGAAAGAGAACATGCTAATTATGGTATCCCATTCAACACCACATCAATTTGAGTTCTTTTCTATGTAGCCATTAGCAAGACTTAATCACAGGTATGTCGATCAGAGAGATGTAGATCATTTAGATCAACACTCCCTTACTGTCTTTTCATCTGGGAAGGGAACTCTGAAGGCAAAAAATAAAATAATTAGAAAATGCTGGTGGGCAATAGAGAGTTATGAGCTGGAATTCCTGGTGTGCAAGTAAAAAGGAGAAATAATGATGCCTCAGTTTTGCTGTCTCAAAGACAAATCTATTAATCTCAGTTTTCTGCGTGTAAAAACAAATTATAGATGCCTTTGTACGTTTTAAACTGCTAAAATAACTTTAAACCTGACTTTGGAGTCACTGTTGGCCTATGTGACCTCATTAAATTATGAACCACAGCCCATGTGTTCTCAGCTGGAGCCTCCAAACTCCTCAGTGAAAACAGACAGTGCTGGAAGATCAATCTTAAAAAATAATGAGCTTCACCCATGACAGAAATCTTAGCAATTGTCCTTTATTTTCTAGGTTCACGGAGAAAATTTGCTCTCTCTCTAAATCAATTGGGAGGGGGAGCACTTTGAAAGCAGTCAGTTTCTCATTGCTAACATCGTAAGTAACAACAAAAATGAAAGTGGTCTGTGGACTTTGCTGTCACCTGTAGTAACATGACCTAAGCCTAAGTAAATACCTGGATTAATTAATTAGAGAAATAGAATTAATTTATCGGAAAAACTAACTAAGGGTATGCAGCCCTGAGCAACACATTTGTCAGACACAAAATTAATGAATATAGCCATAATTTTTGAGAATAAAAGAGTCTAAAATGTAATTATTTCTTTAATGTTCTGGACTCAAAACTGCAGATGCTCACAATGGATTCCATAGCAGGTTAGCTGTTTTTCTAATATTTAAAAGTAAAACTTCCAGAGAAGTCAGTGAAGCTCTTCAGTTACTTCAGCCATATCTGCACTCTTCAAGCATTTTTGGATTTTCCTGTGTCATTTTTTTATTTGGGAGGTTGAGATAAATTTTGCATGTATCTTGATTTATGTTGTCAAGTATAATTTAGATGTATAAGCAAAATCTGAAAGTTTCCATTATCTTTCAGCAATGTCTCTGTGTTTAGTCAGAGCAAGCTAAATAATCCAGGTCTTACTGCTATATTTTATAGTAGTGTTAATTGTACTGATTCAAACACAGCAAGGTTTGAAATGAACATGTTTATAAGCTAATATATTTGTAAGTAAATATGTTTGTAATGTAATAGGGCTAATAGAAACTTCAGAGATGCTAAAGAGACTTGATGGATGATGCTTCTAGGCTCCAAATGCCCTTTAAAATGCCAGTCTTGAGCTCACAGCTGACCTGCTTGTCTCCTGTGAGCCCCAGATTGTGCCAGCATGTCACAGATAACTATCTTGTGTCAGAGCTGGGATCATTATTGGCTCTTGTCAGGTGGTTTTCACCCTGTGTCCCTGATAAGTGAAAGGGCTTGTCAGTTCTGATAGCGTTCTCTTGATGGAAATTGATCAAAACACTGTGAATAGTGGGTGCTGCTTTGGACATGTGGGATCTATTTTGGATCATCATGATGATCAGCTCAGTGGCAGCCCACTAAAACATTTGTGAGAAGACATTCCTAAAGGAAAACTTCCCTTTCTTTCTGTGGAAGTAGAACTATAACTGCGCCAGAAGACTCTTTGGTATGACAATAAAGATATACCAGAATCCCCCAGACAAGCTTGGAACAAGCATAAAAGGTGCCAGAGGAAAGCAGAAATAATAAATATTGAAAGCTCTGACATCTGTAGCTCATTGTGTCCCATGAAAACAAGGCTAATCTCTTCACCAAAGAAGCCACAAAAACTGGATTCCAGCATGTTGAATTGATGGGAGATTTCATCACTGCATTCAGTGGGAAGAACAAGTAATATTGCTGAGGGCTTGCAGTCTGTTAGAGTCCCTCTGTTTCTGTCCAAATGTGCTTACTGGAGCTCAGGTGATATAGGCAGGCATGAGGAATATTCCAAGGGGCATGTGGGCTTGCAGCCTCAAGTGGAAAAGTTAAGGCTTCACTGTCTCTGCCAGGATTTTGATAAGTGACTCACCCCCGGAGAGCCTGAGGGCACGGTAAAGTCTTCTGTTGCAAGTTTATAGTTACATCTTGCTGAACATCAAAAATATTAGACACCAATTTTGCCTCATCTATGGATTTTTAGTGACTCTACTGAGTAAGTAATAAAATAATAAACCCACGTGAATTCTCTGTGGGTTTTGAATCCATTTTGTGCAGGATTCATAGAATCCTTTTATAGAACAGAGGCTCTGTGCACTCGTACTGCTGTATGTTGTTTGACTTCAAGGCTATGAATTTGTCAGCCTGTTTATTAAATGTCAAAAAATGCCTCATCAAATAGTTTTCTTAATATGCTGTCACTTCAGATTCCTGACAGAAATTATGAGACTGTGGGAGGGAAGTCTATTATCTCACAATTCACCTTTGTTTGGCAATGTCTGTGTTGATCCATCACAGAATACTTATTTTGAAACCCTGAGGTTTTTGAAAACCATAATCAATTTCAAAACACTGTGTACTCAGCCGTTTTCTAGGTTGTGATGTCTTCCTTGATTTTTCAACAAACTGCACTTCTACCTATGACTTATGAAATGTGAAAATCACTTTGATTTTCTGGGAATTTGGGAGACTGGGATACCCTTATGTAGGACATCAAACCCAGTCGAATCAGAATTATAGATAATTATATGACTTTGCGAGTGCAAAATTTGAATTTGCAGCCCATGATCAAATCAAATTGCACAGAGAGACATTTTTTTCCAAATTTGGTTTCCATATAGACACTGTTGTGCTGAAAGTGAGCTGTGAATCTCCAGGGTGTCAGCAAACTCTGGCACTATGCCCTCCATTGCCACACTAATTATGAGTTGCTCCTTTTAGTATTCACTTGTGTCACATTTAATGTAGGTGTGGCATGTAGGTCTTGCCCATGGGGCCCAGTAATATATTTTTTCCTCAAAAACACTTTTTTTTTTTGGTTAGGATAAACTGATTGCTTAAGATTTGTCTCAAAAATGGTGGAAAAACAACAGTAAGGTAAGATTTTGGTCTACAGTTTTTTCAGCCTGTAGCCACACAACTTTAAAAAATATATTCAGGAAACAGACATTTTAATTATTTATGAATGTTAAGAAATTTTTCTTCAAATCAGAAAATATTAAGAAAAAAAATACCACCCTGCTCAACTTATACTAAGTTAACACAGGTCTATAGTATTAGTTTGGAGGAGGTAATATAACAGGGTTGAAAAGAAAAATTTTGTGTTTTAATAAACATATATTGCCTTTTCATTCTGATCTGCTTTGAGAATTCTTATGCTGCAGACCAGTGGCTGAATCAAATGGAAATACACATGCCTCTGATCAGCCAAAAAGGGGGCTGAACTCATGAAATATTCAATTTCAAGTAGGCTCTCCCCGAAAGCAAAATAATATAATACTGGAGCTGAATGTGTTCACCAGCTTTGCCAGCTATGAGTGAGTGTGGGCTGAATCATGACAGTTCTCCTCATTGTTATGAAAGCTCAAAACATTTCTAAAGAACTGTTTTCCGTCATGAAAATTGATGTTCCCTCCGAGTGTTCTGTTGGCAAACCATCACTTCTGGAGTATTCTTTCCCATGGGTTAAATTTTAAATAAATCATGACACTTTGTCAGTTGGCATCAGCCTTGCTTGCAGGGTGCCTGTTTGGAGCTGCAATTCTGACTCCTCATACCTTTTCTCCCATGTTTTTACCTGCAGGATGTACACCACAGAGATATGATGCCTCTTGTTTCTACTCATTTTTCTGATTCATTTCCACCACACAGAACAGAACTTGGTTTTTATTACCTGGCAAGAACAAAAATATCTTTTCCACTGGCCTAGCTATTGTGATCATGTCCTTAGCAATGCATGGGAGATGGAGAGGAGATGAGACATCTGTGAGGTTGAAAGCCACAGCCTGAACTGATTCCCTCCTGCTTGTGAACAGATGGGAGGTGGTTTCTGTGCAGACTCACAGAGCAAAGATTCACACGAGATGCCTAATATTAGAGAGCTTCTTTTAAAAATCATAGTTCTTTTAAAATCAGAATTCTCATAAAATCATTACTCTTTCAAAATCATAATCACATCTTCTTTTAAAATCTCAATGACAACATAATTTTCCACAATGGGATTGTGAATGTATTTGCAATGAGTGTAAAAATTACACTGTTTTCAGAGAAATAAAGCAGAGTGTTCACCCTCAGGAGCCACTTTGATTTGGAGAACAAGCATTGGGCATGGAAATAATATTTTCAATTTATTTTTTTTTTGTGTGTGTGTAAGGATTACTGAGACTGCCAGTGCAGTGAAAGACAGTTTTCTTGCTAAATGTTTAATTATTAAGAGGCAGAGCCTTGTTTTGGCTGCATAACAATTGCTGTCTCTTCTTAGGGGCTGTCAAGAGATAAGAAACTGCCACAAGGCTCTAAAATGATATGGGAAGAAAAGGTGGTTTGTTAACCAGGCAGGTCTGGCAGCAGCTGAATGTGACATCCATGGGAGCTGCAGTTCCAGTGTGGACAGGCTGTAGGTCACTGTGGTAGCCACATCAAAAGGAAAGGAATTGTAAAAGGGGGGGGGGAGGGGAGTGTTATAAAAGGGTTAAACGGTGCATTAATGATGCATCTACTCCAGTCACTAGAAGTGGCACCCCTAGCAGGGCATTGTGCATGAAAGATGTTCCTGATCAAATTGTTAGATGTGGTTATTTCCTATAAATAAAAATAAATAAATAAATAAATAAATAAATAAATAAATAAATAAATAAATAAATAAATACATACATAAATATTCACATTCACATTAATATTCACATTTATTTTTGTTTTATATTTATATTTATATTCACATTTATTTTATATTTATGTTTATGTTTATGTTTATTTACTTTATTGTGTTATTTATATCTTTGTTTAGATTTATATTTTATTTTATCTTAATTTTTATGTATAGTTATATATTAAAACATAATTTTATATAAAAATATTTCTACAGAGTTATTATATAAAATAGCATAATTTTAATGTGTTGCAGAAGACCCAAGAGAGAAAGGATTATCCTAGACACCTCTGATGTGCACATAATGTGCTGTGCTGAAAATCAATCTGGGCTAAACAATTGGGCTTGAATTCTGTTGGGTATTGCCATGCCATGAGGATCTGAGCGCTCATAAAATGATTTTTCAAACCATCCAACTATTTCACGTAATCTGAAGTATCTTTCTAATAAAATAGATATTTGCAACTTTTTTTTTTCACATGCGGTTGTAGCACTGCAAAAGACCATTGGTTTTGTGAGCTATCTTGGGTTTTTTGAAACAGGCTGTGAGATTGTCCAGCTAACTGTATGCTATACCAAACTCATCCCACTGGGTGTAATATTTCTCATTTACCTCATGGGCAGAAGGCTTCTATGACTATAGATGTACTATTCTGGGATACGAAAGTTTTATTTTTAAATGCATACGAAAAGAAGCAAAACATTCTTTATAATTATCCCTTCAAAACCTGAAATTACATCTTTGACAGCTTTCACTTTTCTTTTGCAAAAGACACAAAAACAACCATTAAAACTATTTCCATGAAAAGATTACAATTCCTGGATTTAGTAACTGAATTTCAGGTGAGAAAGGAAATTACTTTCATGGTGATAGCAAAATGTAGAATACAACCAAAAGAGTTGAAGTCCCTGAGATTTGGGACAGCATAACTGGAACTAAACAAGGCTCACAATCCTTAATTTAGTAGATGGGAGCATTTTATTTTAATTATTTTCTTGTGCTGTTTGTACCAGGGTAAATTCAAGAAATGAGAACTCAGTAGGAAAATAACCTTTGGATCAAGATTATACATTTACATTACATGTTTTATGAAAAATGGGAATGTAAACATTTCATGCACAATTTTATTTCTATTACTTCTCCCTTTTTTTGTTACTAATGCCCCCAGAATTAACATTCAGAAGAATTTTTTTTGGGGAGGGGGGATTATTTATAAATTAATTGCACAGTAATTACATGGCATGTTTTGTTTAAGAATATATTCAAAGTAAATTCTTGATATCTCTAAGGTATAATTGCAGTTCATATGAATTTTTTCATTCAGAGATGAGAAAATAACATGTTGAGGACGTTGAGGATGTCTTTATGGATTTCAATTTGTGAAGAGAAATTAAATAAATAAATTTAAATTAAGTTTCCTCAGCCATCTCATTCATGCTTCCTCTGGGCACCACCAAGTGCAATATAAGGGACATTTTGGTTTTGGATTAATAAAATGTATTTGGATGCAAAACCAGTGGAATGTGGCTGTGTGTTTGTGCATATATATATATATATATATATATATATATATATATATATATATATATATATATATGTATTCACACACATAAATTACACTTTGGAATATGTAGCTCAGATTTAGGCATAAATCTTGCCTTCTCTGAATGCAGTGTTGATTTCAAGAGAAACAGAATTAGGTCCATCTAAACTAATATATCTCTTTACAATAGAGCATGTGGGAGTCTGTAGGGGTTTAGCAAGACAAAAAGGTTGACCAATTTGTAATGGTAAACAAGTATGATTTTAATTATCTGTTTGTTGAGGTTGTGGGTGGATATTTTGGTCTTGCATTCCGCCTTTTCTCTTCAGGCATTAGCCACATTTCAAAGGGGCTATTGTTTAAGTATATTCGTGATGCAGTTGCTGACAAAAGGAACGCTGTATTTCACTATTTCTGTGCTTATTTACACTCCGTGTAAGCATATTTTCGTCCTAGCTGTGGCATGCCAGGTCAGTTAAATAGGAATTTCAGGGCCTGCCTGGAGGTGGAAAGCATAATGACCAATCATCATCATCCCATGTGCCTTCCACTTGCTCTGGCAGCTCAATTGCACACTTAGTGCTGTGCTGTCATTGGCAGCTGCAAAGACAAAACCTCCCCCTCTCCCAGGCAATTCTACCCCACTTCCAAAGCTGTTTTATTGTTTATTGCAATTAAAACCTTTATCTGGACCTAGTAAGGCCCAGATTTTACCCAGTTTCCTTATACACCCTGATGTGGTGACCAAATCCCAGATACATGTCTGTCTTGAAAAATCTCTTATTCCAGAATGTAGACAGACGGGTAAATCTGTGCAAAAATTCAGTTCCACATTTGTGACTGGCCCTTTTAGGAGCTTTGGTTGGTGGGTGTTTATAGATATCCATATTTTAGGGTAAGTGCCAGGTAATTTTCTTTAAGCTTGGTCTGAGCTGCAGAACAAGATCCTCTAAGGTTGTGTAGTTCAGCCCCAGGTTTCCCTTAAGTGCAATTGAGGCAGTCCAATTAAGCACAATTTAAGTGCATCTTTGTAGATTCTGGCAGCTTTTTAATGCATTGTATTTAGCATAATGGAACATTGTATCATTTCACCTCTTTAACCCGAGGGTTGCTTGAAGAAAAGAGAATTACTTTCATTGCAACATCTGCCAAGTCTATTTGGGGAAAAGAACAGAGATGTGTGTAATGCCTCTAAATAGACCTTGGTGTTTACAAGCAAAGAGAATTCTGCTCCTGTCTGTCCACCACCCCTGTGTGGAGAGTAAACCCAGCTAAAGGAGCTCAACACACCTCCTAGTTCCATACCACTTCTGCAGTATTTAAAGTAGCTTACAAGTAATTTCCTTAGTACCTTCTTTTGTAGGAGGTCTGCCACAATACATGGAGCATATTTGTGAGAGAGGAAAATACTTACCCTGCCCTGGTAATTAAATTAAACAGGAATTAAATGAATGCAAGGTGTTGCCAGGATGCCACTGCTATTCTTGTTTTTGAAAGGGAAAGCTGGGGCTAAATATGATCTGCTGTCTTCCTGCAAGATATGGATCAATCCAATACTGGGAATATATGTTTTGATTAGCACTAAGGGCTTTTTGTTGTTGTTGTAGAAGAGATTTTGAGGACTAGGTTTTTAATTGGACACATTTAACTTCTTCCTTGCTTACTATTGCCTTCCATTTTTCTTCTGAAAACATGATTTCATTTGAATTTTTGTAGATTCTCCGTGAATAAAGAAAATTGTTTCATAATTTTGAAATAGTCCACAGTGGCCAACTGTGCATAATATCCTAAAGATGGGGGGTTTAGTAAACAAAACTGCAACTAAACAAATACAAATTTAAGAAGGAGGGAAGTGTATTATGCATTGATCACATTTTTACCTTAAAATAATAAACTTCTGTTGAGTACCTGAAAGAAAACTGTGACTCGTGCCTTAATGTGGAAGAATAACATGAAGAAAAATCACTTACTAGAGTGGAATATTTGCAAACTACCTGTACACCCATTAACTGCTCTAATTATACCCAAGAAAGAGCTTGTCTCCTTACAGCATTACTTTGATCAGGCTATAAATTTAAACAATGGCCTGAAATCAAGCAAGTTCCCATGTCATATCCAGTTCCCTTGACTCACACCAGCACAATTATTCCTAAACTGCTAGGGATTTATTCAGAAGGCTCAGAGAAGTGTGGCAGCTTGAAAGGTACTTTTTACAAAGTGTGCCTTCAGCAAAAATGTCCCACTAATTTAATTTTTTATTGAAGCTAAGAATAGTTTAGGTATAATCCTGCCTAGGGGCAGGGATAAAGAAAAAAAATCTCTTGAGCCCTTATTTTTACCTGTGATTCTATTATTAAAATGTCCAGGTTTTCCTGGAATTCAATATGCATATTAAGATGCAAACAGCCCTGAAGCCTAAATGCTCATTTTACAGCAGCTCAGACTTTGAGGTGCTATTCATTCAGGTCTCAGAGGAAAATGGCATGATGTGCTAAAGCAGTTCAAGTACATGTTGTGCAGATTCAGGGTTAATAGAGAACTACACTGATTTATTTTAAGAAAATATGAAAGAAAAATATGTTTCGGTTTTCCTATGACAGCATAAGAAACGTTCAACAAAGATTTTTTTCCAGCTAAGGCATCATTCTTCCAGTAATTCTGTTGGGGGAAATAAGTGCAAGGGGTAATATATCAGAGAAAAAATACTGAGAAGGGTTGTGAAATCTTCAACAAATTTGTTAACGTCTTGTTTAAATTAGCAGCACTGTAGAGTCACTACTAAAATAACACAAACAGAACCAAAAAGCTGCATCCCAGGACCCTGCTGACTTTTTGAAAGCAGTATCATGTTTTTGTTCTGTTCTGAACTGATGCAGCATTTCATTTTCTTCCACCAAATGAAACAAACCAAACAAAAAAAAAAAAAACAAAACCTAGTTAAGTCACAGGCAATCTGCAGAAGAGCTTTTTCAGGATTACAGTCTTTAAAAACTCTCAGCCAGAGAGTGCTTCATAAGGTTAGAATAAATTAACACAGCCAGTATTTAGGTAATGATTAGATCATGGATTGATAAGATTTGTGCTCGAAAGAGGAAGCGAGTCAGAGCATGCAAGTGGCTGCTGGAGCAGTAAATTTTTAGCAAACAGCCATGAGATGCAGGCAATGTTCTGCTAAAGCCTTATGGTCATTAAACCCCCTGAAGACCATGGGAAACAATATTTCACTGGCATTCATGCCAGTGCCATTCTATTGTCTTCATATTTTCCCACAGACCATCAGCAGAACAAGAAAACTGTTAAAAGTTTCGGGATTTTTCTCTTTTTCTTTTCCCTACTAGCCCATTAGAGCAGTAAAAAGATGTCCAAGGAAGGCCTCTAAACCTAAGGGAGGAAAAATCTTGGGAATAATTCTGAACTCTCCAAATGCACTGCCACTCTGAAAGCTTCTGCTTTTCTGGTTTGCTGGAAGCTGAACAGCTGTACTCTGAGGGACAATTAGGCTATGGAAATAAACTGTGGAGGCCTCTGTGCTCTCTGGCCCTTTTGTTCATTTGGGACATTTCAAGTCTTTATTTGAGCCTGAAATTTTAGATCTGAGTGTTTCATTTACTTACTCCTTTCAGAGCGGTTACTGCTTTATGCATAGGCAAGACAAGTTTAGCTCATGTTCATGAATATGAAATATCACCTCATCGTGCCGTCACTCACCACCTTTTAATTTGGCATATGACCTTTCTAATAATTTATAATTAGGAAATAGTATCCCAGATACCTGAAGCGATCAGGCTACTCAACAATGGAAAAGAATTTGCTTGAGATTCTTTCTTTGGACTGCAAATGCTGCTGATCACATGACAAGTGTCTATACCTCTCATTTGATCTAAATTGAGTCAAGGTTGATACTAGCTTGGAAAGTAATTTTGGAGAAGTGATGGAGTTGTGCTGTGGAGAGATTCATCCTAATCCACTGCTCGTAACAATTGGGTTTTTCAGGGCTGAACAGAGGCTGGTAGGATTGCTTCAGATTTTGAAAGTGCACATTACATGAGGTGAAATATTTTCATCCATTTCAAAAGTGCCAAACCTGAATTTTCCTCTTGAATAGTCATTGCATGTAGGTATGAAGGGTAGCCTTACATTTTTATGCTGGAAGCTCATTTGCTAAATCAGGGTTGGCAGTTACTGGACATTGGCAGAGGCAATATTTTAAATTTTATAAAGTCACTGAAATTCCAGAAAACAGCATGACTAAATTCTGATAATCACTACAAATTTTCAGCCAAAACTTATTAAAAAATACCTAATTGGAGTGACAAATGGAACTGGCTTAGCTTTAAAAGCAGGGAGCTCATGGGATGGAGATTTGCTGCATTTTGGAGGCTTGTGGTCTATTCACTTAGTTAAGAATGGAAATGGTATTTAGCTGCTAAAGGAAAGTCCCCTCACTTAAAGCTATATGGTACTGGCAGGACGCCTTTGTCCTGAAGAGTCATCCTGCCCTTCTCCAACATGGATAACAAGTCCAGGACAGTGATTCTGCTGCAGCAGTCAGCGTGAGGGAGACAAAAATAACAGAACATATGTTAAGTGTATGACATTTGAGACTTTGAAAAGTCACTTGTCTTACTTCACACTTCACAGCCTGTAACTTATTTAAGAACTGCCTTCTGGCACCTCTTCTCTGCTTTCTCATCATTTGAAAATGAACACTCCCTTCTGAGGGCAGTCACTGCTCACATCCTCTGTGTGCCAGGCTGAACTGCTGTCCTGCCTGGTAAACAATCTGTAAAAATGAATTGTTCTCATGGGAAAAAGTCAAGCTGGACAGCTCTGTGACAGACTTCTGGAGGTTATGGGAAATCTGGGTTCTAATATGTCACTAAACTTTTCAGCTTGTCCCTTTGCTGGTCAGAGCTGACACAGTTCTGTTGACTCCTGGAGAACAGAACTGATGGACATAGCTGAAATTCCTACCTTTAATTTTCCTTACACTGTAATCCCCTGGATTAATCAACTTTAAACCTGTTGTGGGGTTTTTAGGCCAGTGAAAGAACTTGTTTTGCTATTTGCAATTCACAGAATCCCTATGTTTGGAACAGCATTTTCTGGTTCTACTCATCATGATCCCTGTTGCTTCTTGAGTGAAATTTGCTCCTTAGAGGGGGAGGAAAGAAATATGGGAGGATAAAACAACCTGACTTTCATCAAGGCAGCTCTTTGCCTCCTGCACCTAAACAATAAATACATCCAAATATCAGGCCCAGCTTGCCTGCTATGGGTACATTATGCAACCTACATTGGGTTGCTGTAGAAATTTTGATTGCATTTTATTTGTCTTGTGAAGTGGCTGTTTTTAAGGGCTTTGATTGTTTTACCAGTAGAGATTCTACTAATCAGTTGTGCAACACCACTTGTACAGCTTTTCTAGGCTTTATTCTGTTGAATTTTAAATTTCACTTCACTCACTGTTTTCATTGTAGCACTTGGGTTTGCTGTTAGGACCACACAATTTACTGTGAAGCCTAAAAACCAAGAAAATTGAGAAAGATTGAATTCCTGGGGGAAAATAACCATCAGAGAAATACTCCAGAAAGTTCAGAGATCAGTGAATACACAGTGAATGTTGTATTTATGTACTTCAGGGTGGCGTTTCAAAGGTGAGCAAAAAGTGAGCACAAATTAAAAAGAATGGAGAGGAATCTAAATCCTTTGGCAGGGAGAGTTACTTGTTCAAAAGTGGTAACAGAAATACAGCAGAGTGCCACTTCATTGCCCTACTTTTCTGGAACCTGAAGATACAAGCCCCAATCACTACCAGGATTAAAGGAGGCTGAGCTTTTCTCTCAGGCCAGCTGTCTCTCATCAGGGAAGCAAGAAGGCCAGAAACTGGGAAAAAAATAGTTTCTGGTTGTAAGTGTCAATTGCTTTGATTTACCTCAATTTATCCTTTTCTTGTTCTTTTTTATTTTATCTCTGGAAATTGTGTATTTAGTGTGCTCTGATATCTTACAGGGTTTTTAAAGTTATGTTTTAAAATATGTCTTATTTCACACTATTCACTTACCTGATGAACATTTCTATAGATATGATGTTGAAATGTAGCAGAATCTAACATACAAAAAGAAGATGCCAACAAATAATTTAGGCTTTTATAGTGCAACCCTGGGTATATCAATATAATATAAACACTTGCTCCATAAATGATATTACAGTCATAGAATGAATAAGCTAAATACTCTTTCCACTATAAAAATAATATCTTAGAGGAGATCTGATCTTTGCTAAAATTAATTATGAAGCTTTGCTATTACTAATCATAAAATGTCATTAACTGTATTCTTTCAGGAAACAGTGGTAAGCGTGCTTTAAGAATGAATGTCTAGTAATAGTCACATAAATACAATGGAAATCTAACTAAATCTAGGATATCTAAGTAAAATAGTTTAGTTCCTTCCTTAAAATGAATTATGGCACTAGTAGAAATTTAGTTTCCTAAATTAGTTTCAGATGCTAACCACAGCAAGACAATAGAGGAAAAAAACCTACTTCATTTGTCTAGGGGACCAACAGATTTCATTCAAAACCTGTGGAAGATAAGTAAACTATTCACTGAAGTTTATTGGCTTTGGGCAATGACTGTCGGAAATTAATCTTTGTCACTCAATCTCAATACTGACTTTTTTCTATATAGTACTTGAGAGCAAAAAATTGTTGTGGTTGCTCCAAACTATCTGAAAAAAAAAAAAAATTACTCAGGAACTCATTGGCAGTATGATGGGTGCTGTAAAATGAATAGGTTTGTGCTTAATATTCTTCAAGGTAATGTGCTTGAAACATACAGATTTCCAGAATTAAATTACTGTTCTGTCGTGCTCAAACACATCACATGATGGCAGAACCTTGAGGTTGCAGTGTCACTGTGGGTGCATCCTCCTGCTTGTTCTAGGTGGTAATAAAGTAATTTCTTGTCTAGATTTGCCACAGTGCAGGCTGTTCCTAATCACTGGCTCAGCTTCAATTTTGGTGAATTGAGCTGGTGGGGTAACAGTAGGAGAGTGCCAAACCAGGCAAAATGGGGAATTAGTCCATCCCTAAATCAATGGCTTTCAGCTGCTATATTTGTTCTGTATACAAGAGTGTGAGGAGAGATTTTTGACATTTGAAAGACATTTCCTTTGTTGGCATATGCAGAAGAAATGGATTTTAAAGGAATATCAGTTGTGTCTCTTTGCAGATGACACAGCTAAGTATTACAGATAAAGTCTGAAATCTCCTTAACTATGTTCGTCCAGTACTTCCAGATCAGGTCGAAATTCCTCCTTCACTACTTATCAAAAAATAATCCTGTCATATGATTTCCAGAAGGTCCAAAGAGTCATTAGTTTCCACAAAGCAGTGCTAACTTTTCAGCTTACTGAGTTCTGTGAGGTGTGTCATATATAACTGACACACAGCTGTGGAAAAAATGTGCAAGTGGAACAATAAGTATCGACCTTCCATAGCTCAAATTACATTAGCTGTCCATTTGCACTTGGGTTTGCCAGGAACATTTCCTCAGAAAGTAAAGGCTCGATTTTTCAGTTCCAGCCAAACCCCTAATCATTTATGTATCTAATAGCAGGGGGGAAAGAGATTTAACAAAGATGTTTGCATCAGTTAAGCATACAAAACTTTTACTTTCCTCCTGCTTTGGATGCTTTTCCCTTTTAGATGCTTGAAAGAGGTGGATCTGCTCCAGAAATTAGATCCCTGTGCCCTTTGCTAGACCAAAAGGCAAACACATGACAAAACATGTCCTTGTCCTGTGCTCTTGGAAAAGATCCCAGGTGCACTTTTGTGTGTGCTGACTGTGTCAGCCGTCGCCTGCATTTGGTTATATGAGATGAATGGGAGAGCAACAGGGCAGGGAAGGAGAGCAGCAGGGATTAGTATGTCAGAAATGCTTCTGTGTCCTGATTCTGGCTGGCTGTGAGCATCTGAGTGACCTTTAGAAAAGGAAAAGGCCGAGTAAGAAGACAAGGAACAGGTTCTGCCTGTCTGGAGGTGGGACAGGAGTTGGCCACTATCCATCTGTAACTTTTTTTTTTTTTAATTCTACTTTTAAACATTTGTCAGTACCATAATATTTAGGATAACATCTCTAGCCTAGTACTTCATGTAGTCTAATATATCATTGGTGTTTGTCTAAATCCAATTTATCTGATAAAAACATAACAATTTATGATGTCTTTAAAAGGGTAGATTAAAAAATAAATTAAAAAAAAGCAAGCTGGATGTTTGTGTGATTTTGAGTAGAGATAGAGTAAAAATAGGCAAGTTGAGGTAAAAGCAAAAGGAAAACATTACATAAAATACATGTCAGGAAATGTAAATAGCAAGATTAAACACTCCAGACTGTTACAGGCAAGTTGGGAAAGTCAGGGAGAGGGCACAGTAAACTGAAGAAGTACATTGTGCGAAGGCAGGAATTATCTTGGGAATTACAAGCCAATGAGCTTACTTATCCAGAAATACACTGGGAAGATATGAATCAGTGTACAAGGGTCTAGGGAATAATAAAAACATTAAAAATGGTCAACATGGTGGTATCAAAGTGAAAAATCATACCCAGTGCTTTTTTTAGGCAGCATATCTGCTAAAGAAGACGGGAAAAAATTGCCTGGATTTCAGGAAGACTTTTAAACACTTCTCTGTGAAATTTTCTTGATAGACTAGGCAGATAATTCTTCTTGAAACTACAATAAGGCAGAATTACATCTGATTGTAAAGCAGCACTTAAGTCAATTTCTAATAATTCTCTGTCAGATTAGGGCATATCCCAGGTTTATGGAGGTCTATGGAAGATTTGGGGACAGTCTGATCAGCTGGAAGACAGCCTGGTCTTTTCCAGGTGTTGTTCTCATTGTTGCTATGTGCTGTAATGACAAAGGAAGGCATTTTTGATGTATGATCAGTTATGTGGCAAGTCAGAAATCAACAACAAATTGCTATAAAATCGGGCATATGAAACTCATATAACAAAAGTTGTGGGCATATACATAATAAAATTATAACAAGGAAGCAAAATTTAAATAACTGTCTGGGAGTTTTGCAGGCAGTAGTAAATTAAAAAAAAAATTAAAAATTTAAAAAAAAGGGAAGGAAAGGGAAAAAATGTGTCAAAGTGTTGGGTAAAGGCAGAAAACCTTCCTCATGTATTAAGACTGTTGCTACATGAAAGTCATGAGGGGTTTTGTTCAGGCAATGCCTTGGGAAGGTGCAGTGTCCAGCTTAAAACATTAAATAAAGGGCTTGACATGGAGCAGATTTGGCTTGGCTGTGTCAGAAGTGATTTGGAACAAGCATTTTTGAAAGAATTGAGTTTTCCTGGCCCAGGCAAGAGAAAGCAGATTAAAAGTATATGTTTCTCTATGGCTCTGGTGACTGGAGAGCTGAGAAGCTCACTGCAGAGACAATAATTAGTTCTCCATTATCCAGGACAGGTAGGGACACAGGCAGAGCAGAAGGATATGGATAATTACATGATAGGCATTCAATTGTGCAAGCCCTGCACAGACCTTATTTCATCAGACTTGTAAATTGGAGCAGTGGGAAGCACAGGGGAGAGATTCTCCAATTTTCCAGACTTCTGGCCTTGGGTGTTTCTTAATTAATTAGTATTATAATAATTTTAATTAGTATGATGGGAGAAGTTCTTTGTCTGAATTTCTTATTATCAAAGGATCTTTCTTAAAAATAAGCAGTATCCATATAAATATATTTGTACCACACTGTTCTTATGCTGAGGGCACAATGGATTCAGCATGATATAAAGCAGTTTATGTCCCTAGTCTCCAAATATAGAAATTTTCTATTTTACTGTATGAAAAGAACAGCTACATCACAGACAGAGTCTATCAACAACAACAACAACAACAACAACAACAACAACAACAACAAAAAATCTGGTTAATTGTTAGGAAATTTAGCAGCAGTCCCAAGACAATTTTTGTCTAAATCCTAACAGAAACATTCTCAATAGTAAATTGTTCATTAACAATGAAGTTATATTAATGTGGTATGTTCCATCTCTGTACTATAGAGGACATGTTATATTATTAGACTGCTTTGTAATATTAGGTTGAATAGCTTTTCAAATTTAAAGTATCACCATCAGGAGGCTGAAATATCTGCTGTCAGCATTTTTATCAAACAGTCCATTTGTCAAGCAAACAAGGATTTTTTTTCCTTCTTTTTCTTTTCTTGTGGTAGGGAAAACAGCCTATGACTGCACTGTTGGTATTATTTAGTAAGGTAGACAGTATTCCAAGTGTGTGGAAGGGGAAGACTAGGTAGGGAAAGAGTGAGAGGGACAAAAATTGAGAACTCCAGAGAAGAAGAATGAGGAATGACACAAAAGACTTCCAGCATATTTGTTGAAGGAGTTACTGAGGTTAATGAAGGAACATTGGTGATTCCCCTTTTTTTTGATTGAAATGAGGCTTCTCACTGCCAGTGGAAACCTTCTTAGTCACAGTACACAGAAGACAGTTCTGCTTCTTAATTTCTGTTTCATTTCTGAATATTTCTTCTCTTCCCAGGTCATCATTTCCCCAAATATGTTGTGCCTTACAAATGCATACCTTCTAGTTTTTTCTCTTTTTTCTTGTTTTCTTCATTTCCCTAATCCAAAACTCTTTCACCATGCCCTACCAAGCACAAGGAATCTCAGGCTTTACAATTTTAGGCACACATGAAAATGAATATTTGCTCTTTGACAACATTGATGTGTTTTTCTCCATACTGAGTTATCCCAGTCCTGTATAAAACATGAATAACAGGACAAAAATGCTGGGGCAATACTACATGCAACAACTCAGTTTTAATCACTTGGATGCTTTGATTTTGTCCACAACCTGCAAATTTAACTCCCTCTGAATATGATTTCTTTACAGAGTTACCCAGTGTGTCCTTCAAATGCAACCAAATTCTTCCACCTTAGTTGACTTCCAGATAACCAGAATTTCTTTGTTGTGAAAGTATCATTTCCTGCCTCTTTTACCCAAATTGCTGATGTCAGTATCATTCCCATTTCTACTGGTCATAGTAGCTTTGAAGACCAAGACTGAAAATCTGAAATTTTCCTTTAAAAGAAACTACAAGCAGAGATATGCACAAAAGTACAAAACTGAACTGGACTCGTTTCTGAAACTGCAATTTAGTTGCCTAATGGAGTTTTCCACTTAAGAGAAAAATTCCCTTCAAGAACTGGGAGTTAGAAGACAAGGTCTTGATAGCTTTTTTTTTTTTTTCCTTTTTTTGCTTTTGTTTTTCTTATTTTTTTTCCCAGACAGGTTTTTAAAGCAGAAGCTGAAAATGAAGTTCTGGTGGTTAAGAATTACTTGGCAATCCTCCACAAAAAAGGTAGCATGTTGTTCACAGGCTGCATTTCCTTGCCTGTATTCCAGGCTTTGCTCCACTTACTTCTCTAGGAAACACTGTCAAGGAATATGGACTGCATAAAGCAGAACTTGGAAAAAAACTTAAATAAGGATGGATTTAAAATTTAATCAAACTCCCTTAGTAATCACCCATTGCTGACAGATCTACAGCCAGTGAAAGGTCTGTTTTATCTTCCAGCTAATGCTGATTAGTCCTTTTTAAGCTCTTTCAAGCATTTTCATCAGCACCAAACCCTGGGGCTTTCAGCCTGTGTCTTATTTGCCACTATAGATTAAAACATTGCTGAATGTGAATTTGGTCCAGATTCATATATTCAGGCAGCCTCCATATTTAATTTAATTATTCTTGGTTCCAACAGTATGAATCATAGCCACTAAATTTTTAAGTACTATATTACTGACCCAAGTCAAATCTGATTGACCTTCAGAATCATAGAGGCTCTCTCTTTTGGGGATAAATGCTAAACTAAAATTATTAAAAAGACCATTTCACTGTTACAAATTTTCAGCGGGTCACTCTGCTCAGCCCTGAACTTCGAGATGTAAGGTCTCGTAGTTCAGATAGCATTTGGTTTGGTAAATGAATATATTTTCAAATACAGATTTGTTGATTTGCCAGCTCTGGTGTATTTATTCTGCCCAGTACTGATGGAGAAGTATTTCCTACATTTGCTGAATCTACCTTAAGAATGAGAGATCTGAACAACCCAGGGGCTGACATGAGCCTCTCAAACATAGGATGTTTCTAAGTGTCAGTGCATGTATTTCTAGATAGTTGATAAATTTAAACTTTGAAACATTCATTATTGTTTATTTTATCAATATAGATGTTTCAAAGCCGAGGCAATTTATTCATTTAAAATCAAAAACTTAGCTGTGAAAAAAAAAACAGTCTTTCAATTTTTCTTAGTTTCAAAGAAAAATAAAGTTAGTGTATACCACGTACTCCTATTGAACACCTCTCCTGTGAAAAAAGGGTGAGAGAAAGGCACTAATTCAACCTGAAGAACAGAAGGTTCTGGGGAGACTTTATTGTGGCCTTTTTATATATAAAGATTGCTGTAGAAGAAGGTAGAGACTTTTTACCAGGATCTGAGGTGACAGGACAAGGGGCAGTAGATTAAAATTGAAAGAGGGTACATTTAGATTGGACATAAAGAAGACATTTTCCATTATGAAACCCTGAGAAGTTGTGGATTACCTGGAAAATGTTCAAGGTCAGGTTGGATGAGGCTTTGAGTGATCTGACCTAGAGACAAATGCAGGAAGGGATGGGGGGGTGGAATGAATGATCTCTGAGTGTCCTTTCAAAAAACCACATTCTATTACTTTATTATTCTGTGATCCTAACCCTAGTGGGCCATGAAATTCACATTTCAAATATCTACTGCATGTTATTCAGTTATTTTTAATGCATAACCCTTGCATTTATCCAGATTTAAGAAAATCAACATTTTCACAGTAAAGTTAGTTGCAAAACAGCAAAGAAATCAACATTATTATGTGTTCCCAGAAGATCATTCTGTAATATTTAATGCTGTAACTATTTCGAAAACTCACATATTTTTAATATCCCTTCAGAAAAAAAGAATATGATATGCTAATTATTTCTGGGGAAAAGCTGTGAGCTCTTAGACAGTATATATATCCAGGAGGCATTTTGAAGATTTATAAAATACCCCAATATCTAAATCTTTAGTCCTGTTGAAGCAAGAAACTTCAGACAATGGCATTTGGAGAACTGGCAGGGTTTTCTGGATATGCTGCTTTTGGCCCATGTGAATTTCTCTGTCCATGAGAAATTTGCTGGGTTGGACATGAATTTTACAGCAGCCATGCTGTAAATTTAAATTTTGAAGCAGACACGCTTTACAGCAGACTTAGACTGATAATGCTGACATTAGTTAACTTACACTTGCACAAGACTGTGAATTTTACGCCATGAATGAACCTCATTTTGTTTGTTCTTAACCAGATTGTAGCAGCTGGGGTCAAAAGCACTGCTTTTGAACCAGCTGCAGCACAATTACCTAGTTTGTGGTGCTCTGAGCAGTGGAGTAACAGACAGTGTGCACACCTGTAGTTCTGTGGAAGAGAAAAATCAGGTTTTAACAGGCTGTGATTGCAAAGACATGAGTGATGTAGCACTTCTTACCAAAACCTGGTGTTTTCCTCATCTCCTATTTTTCTTCCTGTTTAGAAAGCAAGGCTTTCAGGGAAGCTATGTCTTCCTGAACTAATATGCATGCTCTGTCTGCTCTGCAGGACACAACAGCACGTGGAATATTAGACAGAAAATGTTACAACAGTTTAGCAGTTTAGAAAGATTTACCTCACTTTTAAACATGTAATCAAAATGGCCAAAGCCACAGCTGATATCGAGTTTATGTGACTTTGCCAAGGAAAGGAAATCTGCTAAAACATGAAGACTTATTCATGAGAGCCCAAAAAGTTTCAGTGCAGGGTTTCCAACAGACAGCTGGACCTCCATTTCTGAAAATTCTCCAAAACTGAAAGACTGTTATTGATCTGCTACAAAAATACTCAATCATTCAAAAATAATCAGTCAGATGTTTTAGAATACTGGCTTTATGAAAAAGAAAGTGAGATATGCAGTAGTGTGCTATTCCTTTTGCTAAAGTAAGTCTGCCCTCTAAATTCTTGATGGTGCAGCTACTCAGGCAGCTGTTTGCTCCCCTCCTCCTCTTCTAGTAAGGATTCAGTTTCAAAATGTGGGTATCAAATCCCAGGGCTCCATTATCTATCTTGCTGGATGGCAGAGGATCAAAGAAGCTGCACCTGGCCCAGTGCTATGGGCTGTCATGTGTCCAGCTCTTCTTCCCTGGTTTCAGTCCTGCAGGATGAACCCTGAGGCTGCACTGCTCTGGGGTGCATTATTACTGGGAATACTTTTCCCCCTGATAGAATGGATAATTTGCCCAAACCTTTACCCACAATTTCAACAATATAGTTTTCTACATGTTATTATCCATGTCTACAACCATGCCAGAAAATAAAATTAAATATTAGCTATGTTTGTTTCTGATCCTTTAAGTTACAGCTCTTAACCAAAGGCCAAACAGTTTTTCCTGGATCTCCATCAGCCTGAAGCTTTTAGCTCCAGAATTTCTCATTTGTTTCAGATCTCAGGCCCATACTTATCCTGCAGCTCTGAGAACCATGCTCAAGCATGACAGGACCACCTTAGGTTTCAGAAATCTCGAGGCTTTTACATCACTTTTATAGGATATCCATAGGTTAAAACCAAAGCAAAGTCTGTCAATGTGATGTGGCATTACCTTTAAACTGCCCATCCAGATAAATTGCTTTAATTACCTCTGGTAATTGTGGCCTGAGAGACTTAAGTCCTTGTAATGATTCCTGCTGGAGATTCAGGAATTAGCAGGGGCCATGGATCATTCCAAAGGAGGGGTTTGCTTACAGTCCCTGAGTTTTGTAGGCTAAAGAATTGAAGAGCATGCAGAAACCTTCCTTTGCCAACTTCTTTTATCATGAGATAACAACCCTGGCCACATATAAGCTACTTGAAGAGATGCAGCATTAATATTATGGCCAAGAAGCCAAACATATAGACAACAAGTATTTCCTGTAGTAAGAAACAGTAAGGAAAAAATGTAGGTAACATTCAAGAGAATTCTGGCTAAAGTACAGCAACTGAGACCAAAGAACAAGTGGCTGCATTTTCTAAGTGACTAGCAAATACATATAATTTGGGTTGAATAATTAATAACCTGGAATATGAATCAGTGCCAAAGAGGGTTTTTATGAAACAAGAATCACTCTGTTACAAGAAGCTACACCCTTTTTTTTAAACAGCTCTTTGCAAGATTGAAAAGTTCAAGGTAGAAAAAAAGAAGTGGAAGCTGCCATTCTGCTAGAATAAGTGAGAGCATGTTCACCATTAATTTATTGCAATAAGGTAAAAGATTTCTATGTGCACTTACACATTCATCTTACAATAATTGTTAACATATCATTAGGACACAGTTCCTTTGACTGCTGCAGAGATGGCATAACCATTAATCAAGTAGAGTTACCTAAAGCACTTTACATGAAGTGATTTGGTTTTTATAAAGTGAAATTATTTTTCTTTTTTATTTCCTTTTAAATCAACATAATTAGACAGTAATTATAAAGCCCAAATTTTACATTATGAATTACAGTGTGTGGGTGTATGTATACTATTTTATAATAGATACATAATGCCTGAATATCCTTTGTGTAAACTAGACTGTATATTATATATGGTCATCCACTCAAAAAGTTAAGGAAAAGGTCTTTCAGAAGAACTTTGCAAAGAAAAAGCAAATCACCACTGGGTGCCACTGTTCTTCCTTCTAGCCTGTCTCATCTATCACTGCAGAATGATTTTAGCAGTGAAGGCCATGATCCAGAGCCCATTCAGACAGCGATAATGCCCACAAAGACTTCAGCAGGACGTGATGAGAATCTAAAAGAACTCAGCCCCTAGACAGAAATTTGCCTGTTGCATAAGGATTATAAAATATGGAAGCTGTTTATGCTACAAAAACTCTCTGGAATTTTATTCCGCTGCTGTGCATGGGGTTTTGATGGCAGCAGCTTCCAGGAGATGAGTTAGTAAGCTGCTCCTGAATTCCTGAGAAGGCTGGGATAAATCTCTCCTGCTCACTTCAGCAGAATCATGAGCAGGCCCCACTCTTCAGGCATCCAGTTCTTCACCTCCAGAGAGGTGCTCACTTCAGAGCAGTCATGAGGAGCTGCAATCCTGTTTTCCATCCCTTCTAAGCTGCATAATTTGCTGTGCAGTAGCACAAGCACCCCCCTCAAGGAGGATGCACTGTGGCTGCAATTTAAGGATGCTGGCATTATTCTTCCTTGGCTTCACTCTCCAATGGTAATATTGTTGATTTATGAAAGACTCAGAGTACTTAGATAAGCTATTTCCTGGCTCTGTGCCTTCCCTTTCTGTCTCTATAGAGCCCCAAGTTATGAAAGAGAGAGGGAGAGCACTGTCCCAAGCTTTTCAAAGTCAGGTTAATGCTAAATGCCTTTGGCATTTGAGAGATCTTTTCTGAATCCAATATTATCAAATGGTACAACAAAGCTAGAAAGACAATGCTCAGAAGGACCTTAAGTAACCAAGGAATGTCAGGCCAGGCTTGTAAAGATTTTTATATGTCTGATAATCAAACAGCAGGAATTTTAAATGTTTGAAGGTCACTGAGAGGTAGATACATCCAGAGCTTCCTGGGCATTGGTGGGTTCAGCACTGGGGGCTCCTGTGTTTAAAGGAATTACCTATCACAAGCTAGATACATAAATATCCCTGACAAACACAGGAAGGAGTCTTCACTTTAGAATGGTATTCAGGAAAGCCAATAAACTGAGTGGAAGTTTACTTAAATTCATCTTTGGGAAATGCTGATAAAAGCTCTCAACCCCTAAAAGTGCATGCGTCAACCCACTGAAGCATAACTGTTTATATAAAGCAAGGTATTATTCTTTTAGAACAAGTGTTTTTATTGCTGGGCTACGTTTCAGCACCTAATTGCATTTGCTCTGATTTGTACAAAAAGAATATCAATTGAAAGAGATACTTTATTTATCCTCTGTCCTGTCTCCTTGAATCACAGAATTGTTAAGGTTAGAAAACACCTCTAAGATCAACGAGACCAACCATTAACCCAGCACTGCCACATTCATCGCTACCCCATGTCCTCAAGAGCCACATCTGTGGTTTTTGAACACTTCCAAGGATGGTGATTCCATCACTTCACCAGGCAGTTCTTTCCAATGTTTCACCACCTTTCAACAGCAGAAATTTTTCCTGATATCCAATCTAATCCTCCCTGGTGCAGTTTGAGGCTGTTCCCTCTACTCCTGTCCCTGTTCCCTGGAGCAGAGCCCGACCCCCCCCCAGCTGTCCCCTCCTGGCAGGAGCTGTGCAGAGCCACAAGGGCCCCCTGAGCCTCCTTTGCTCCAGGCTGAGCCCCTTCCCAGCTCCCTCAGCCTCTCCTGGGGCTCCATTCCCTTCTCTGGCCACACTCCAACCCCTCAATGTCCCTTTTACCACAAGGTCCCCTCTTGCTTGCTGAGGTTTACAGCAAAAGTCTGGTGGCACTGAGTGTTTATAGAAGTTTTGTACATTCCACCCAGAGGCACAAGGACATGAGATTTAAAATGTGAGCATAAGGGATTTCATAGTTTTCAGTGGCATTGAACTGTAGGACACAGATCATTCCATTCCATTCCATTCTTTTAACTATAAGATAGTTTTGAACTGAGCCTTTAGTACAAAAAAATATGATTTAATCTTTCAAGGATTAGACACAAAAAAAATATTTTTATGTATGTTTTCTGTTAAAATGTGTCTCTGGAGAGTGATTGGAGTCTATGTGTCTGATAAATGTCTGGAGATGGGAATGTCCTTTTGGCTTTTCTGGAAATATCTTCCATGTACTTGTTTTTGTGTTTCCCAAAGCAGGGTATCTCCTCAATACTGTCCAGATCAAACACAATTCAGATGTATTTCAATGCCTTCTTTTTCTTATTCTTAATTTGTCCCATCATTAAGTCTATAGGAGCCAGTTTACTCCTTGCACTATAGCAGAAGCTGAAGGCTCAGCTGTATTTATTTCAAGCCTGATGTAATTAGCTTGATATAATTCATAAGAATCCTCATCTCTTCTCTTGAACACAATAGTAGATGCAGTTATGCAGAACTGATTCACATAAAATGTGGGGTGAAAGCAGCAATTGTAAGGCAAAAAGAAAAAAAGAAAGTATTGTTCTAGGTTGATAGAGGGGAAAAAGGACAAAACTATACATAGTAAGGCTAACATAAGGTTAAATATTGCAGATTTTGTATGATGAAATTATACTAGTGAGATGGAGACAAAAAGATGTCTTTCAAACAGCAGAACAAAACTCCATAAAAAATTAGAACTCTGTACTTAAAATTTCCAAGTGTCAGAGGATCAAAGAGGATTTTAAAAAAATTATCATAATAAATAATCTGCAACCTGAATTTCAGATACTCAGATCATTCATTTAATTTTATTTTAATGCGTTGTGCCTGGTTTTTCCTTCCTTTGTTTAGATCAACAAACTTTAAGTTAGGCAGAGTGGTTTGGGTGGCTTTTATTTAAAAATAAACCTGTGAGCTATTTAATCTGAAAGGGTATTTGTTGAGTATTAATGTATTCAAATATACATTTGCAGTTGGATTCGGATAGAGCCGCCTGTCTTCGCCTTGCAATCCTTGGTGTCACTTGAACTGCTCATGTGACAGCACTCTAATATGAGAAGAGACAATAGGCATTGTTGGCCTCACATATTAATAAATAAGAGCCACAGTGTGTGCAAACAAAGGCTGCTTCCTGGAACACTGTGTCACATGATTCCCAGGGTCAATCCTGATGGCTTTGCTCTGCTGAGATCAATGGGCTCCATTCTCCTGGCATTAATTTTACACCACTGCAGAGACATTGCTGGTGCACGGTCCCAAATTCTGATCTCAGCTCTGCTGGTGTCGCTCAGATCAGAAGTGACCTACTGATCTGAGAGCCATGTCCAGCATTAGCCCTGGGCTCCCTGACCAGGCTGGTGTGGGCAGGGAGGACAGATCCACTGGGCATCTTGGCATAGCTGTAATTAGACAGTAAAATATGTTTGAATCACCCCAGAAGTGGTGAGAGAAGAGCCCTGGAGGGTTATAAGCAAGTGTCCCATTTTCCTACTGAGCAGGGAATTAATGACAAGAATAAATACTACTTGACTCTGTCTGTGGGGATTACCACCCCCATGCTTTTTCTCTAAACTTAGATTTAAGTCACACTGAAGAAGACTTTTGAGTTGCTTTTGAGTGTTCTTATTGCCAAAAGGGCTCCCTGGCTCTTTGGATTGATAAGTTATAGGTGGTAAAAGGTTATCATATAAAAAGAACACCAGAAATAGGGCAGTTTTCTTAGAACAGCAGGCAACCTGAGATTTGCAGTGTTAGCTGGCACTTGCCACTTTCTAAAAATTTCTAATATTTATTTTCTAGACTGCTAATGAACACACATGGTCATTACTCCTCAGGAAAAAAAAAACCAAAACCCAAAACCAAAAAAAAAGCAAAAGCAAAACCAAGCCAAAACAAAGCAACCCCAAAAGAACCTTAAAACCCACCCCCCCCCAAAAAAAAAGAAAAACAAAGTTGAAAGGAAAGTCTTTCATTGCATGCCTATTATGTAGGAAAACCTGCTATAAAGTGGTCAACCAGGTTTTGTTCTTTTTGGAGAGGTTGGAATAGATGATTTTTGAAGGTCCCTTCCAACCTAAATCATTCTGAAAATGGGTGTGTGTTTTTAGGAGGAGTGCACTGTGTGTATGCTTCTACACCAAAACCAGTTTTTAAAACTTTCAGTATTATTCTCTCCTCCATTACTCATCCATTTATCCTGTTTTAGCACCACCCCACAACTTCCTCATATTATTTGCATATGAATCTAGTCCAGAGTGCAGCATTGCCCCAGGACACATTTCCCACTTAAAATCAGTTTGGTGAGAAAAGTAGTCAGAGCCTCTAATCTTGATGGACAACCTGAGGAGAAAAACAAAGGGAATATCTCTTTGGGAGATTTTACCAGGAAGGAGGAAGCCTGGGATAAACCAATCCTGGTCCTGAAATCCCCCTGGGGTTTTGTATTCATAAAACTCTGCCAAAATATATAGTACAGGTTGCAACTAAAATACACCATGCTTTTTAGGTGGCTGGTACTGACTAACCAGTTTCTGTTAATTAATTGATCTGCAGTCTGCTCAATATTAATTAACATTAAAGTTTATGAGAATGTCCAGACAATCTAATTAAAAGTAGTGGGGGGGGGGGGGTTGTTTGGTTTTTTTTTGTTTTGTTTTGTATTGTTTTGTTTTGTTTTGTTTAGTTTTGCTCTTTAAATGTATCACTAATAATTCAGCACTAGTTAGGGCAAGAAAATAAAATAATAAGAGGAAGGAGTTTTTTACCAAGATTCTTATCCTTCTTCAGAATACTAAATAGCGTGAGTTTCCATCATCTGCTTTGTCTCCAGCCTGTGTCTGTAATGGAGCTGAGCAGACTGTTCAAGTTCCAAGAAATTCTGTTGCTCTTGAGAGCCTCACAAATTACATCCCAGAAAGTTTGCTTCCTTTTGGTCTCTGATCACTGTCAAACAGACAAGATTAATGCTAGGAAGAGTTGCAACATAATCTTCCTTTTCTCTGATTTTATCATGAATGTGGACCTGCCTGTGTGTCCATCAGGTTCCTGAAGACCCAAAGAAGACCCTGGCATATGTATATGTATATATATATATATATATATATATATATATATATATATATACATGTATGTATATATATATGTATGTATATATATTATATATGCAAATTTATGTAATTAATAAAAAATTATCTATATGCCCATATACATTAATATTATCAGAATGATTACCACAGCCCATATGTATCTAGGTCTGCTTGTCTATTTTGTCTTTTTCAAAGCAACACCATACCCTTGGAAAGCTTTCAATGTACTGCTGATACAAATATATACAAGCCCAAACAAAAGGAGAAAACTGCATATTCCCTAGTACTGATTTGTGAGTTGTCCAACTGATTTTTCCTCTGAGTTATGTTGACTCCTCTCTCTCTATCAGTACAAACAATTATGAAGATCAAGGTCAACTCCACATTAACATTTAAGCAGAACCACTCTTCCCTCCTCTTTTACTCCTCTGAGTTCATGGCCTAATTTTATTATTTATTAAGAAAATAAAGACAATTCTAACAAGTTTAACGCCTCATTTCAGGCCACTGTCTCTCCCAGACCTCAGTAAGTGATTTTCAGGTGATTATGGAATCCACATAAATACAGACCAACCATATTTTTCATTAAATCTGAAGGTCTAAGATACCATGCCATATTCCTGTCCTGCTGTACTGTCTCTGGCTAGGAAGATTACTGAGAATACCTTGGATACTTCATGAAATTGTGTAATGGCTCCAAAATACTTGATATAAACAAAGATTAGTGCTTGGCTGTGGCAGTATCCTATTTAGGCCAGTGCCCATTTAGACTGTTTTCCCTCTATTTCTTTGTGAGTTCAGGTCTACAAAAGCAAAACAGTATTTCAGCTGGTGCATTTCCAGGGGATTATTGATCTTGACGGGTGGTTAAACATCATTCAATGCATGCAATGATTGCCCAAATATGCACTGCCTATTGTGCTTTAGTGTTTAAATAGAGCACTGTGAGGATAAGTTTGTTTGAAGTAAGGTAGTCTTAGCAGCAGTGTTTTTATGTGAAAGTGCATAAACACCATTATTTCTGTGGAGCCAGAAGTGGAATTCCTTCTCTAGAGCTGGTTGTGCCTGAACACGCGCTTAGGTTTTGTGTCAGATCCAGCTGATCACAGAATCATGAAATTGTAATTATTAGTGACAGAGAAACCTATTAGGTAAGTCCCGTGGGGACCAGCAACAGACCCACTGACAGTAATCTCTCATAATAAATGTAGTTATACAGCTAATGTAAGTAATTGGAACTTTCTATCTCTCTATCCAGTTAATTCTGTCTGAATGCAGGCTTACATTTTGTATTATACCCGGATGATCAGAGAATCCCAAAATCAGAATTATTAGTGATAGAAAAACCCATTACGTAAGTCTCCCAGGGAGCTGCATGGCATCATTGACACAGTAATCTCTCATGATAAATGCAGTTATACAGCTAATTTTAGCAACTGGGTCTTTCTACAAACAAATTTATTACTTCTAAGGCCATTTGTATCTGATGTCACTACAAGAGAATTGTTCTGCAGCATGGCTTCAGCTTTGTTAGTGAGGAAGGAACACGAACACTGGTAGAGCAGTGCTGTATTTGGAGCAGAATATTGGCTTAAAGAGAATGGCAAAGATATAACAAATGAGCTTTTGTTCTTGTTTTTCCAGGCAGGATGTTTGCCTCTGCTAACTAATTACATAACCAATGGCTTTGCTTAGTCTTAAATGTCATGCTCTTGGTGGTGTGAATGGTGTACACAGCAACACTTGTGCCTTCAACACACAATATCGTTTGTGTTTCTTCCTCTTTTCCTGTGGATTTTTAGGGTTGGGCAAATCATTTATTTCACGTTCCACCTGAAACTCTCCAAAGAGATGTGCAGGCTGTATCACCACTGGGAAATAATCACCAGTGAAATGAGTGCCAGTCAGTGTGTGTGTGCAGAAATCCAACTGCACCTGGAGAGCCACACTTTTAAATCAGTGTGTGGGTGCCATGCACACACGGGCCTGTCCCTGGGTATGATCAGTTCAACAAGCAGCTTATCTCAGGATTTCTCAACCTGGAAATCATTGTCTTATTCCACACATTTCTGCAGAAAACAATGGGCTCAATTCCCTGCCAAGTCACTAAAGAAGCAAATGCTCCAGAGCAGGATGGCTCTGCTCTCGACAGCCAAAGGTGTCTGCACCCCTGATGTGGAACTCCAGTTCCCTGTGGCACAGTTAAGTTCAGTCTAAAGTCTCATTAGCAACAGGATTTTGCCTCTCTCAGGATAGAAACAGGAAGGCATTCTGCCTGCCTAAACAGCATTTTTCTACTCCTCTGGCTGAAAAGTGGAGGCAACCAAATGAAAGGCTAAAACTGACCCTCAGATTGTACTCTGAGTCCAGGCCCTGAAAATCTGTTTTGACCATGTTCTGTTAAATGCTGACAGTGGGGCTCTGGTCCTCCCCAAACAATTGAGAGCTGCCAAAATTCTAGGCAGTGATTATCTGATTGTGCTTCTGCTGTTAACAGCTTTGCATCTGCATGGTCTTTTTGGTAGTGACAATAGAGGAGACCCCAGGGACATCTCTGAGGTGTCCACATTGACCAGGTTGCCAGGAAGAGGCAAACCTGCCTGGTGACACCTGATTTCTTACAGTTATCCTTGGCCTTTCCATCAGCTCTGTGCATTGCCAGCTGGTTTGCTTGATCCTGTTACCAGTTCCTGCTGCTCCAACTCAGCTCTGTGCAGCAGAGTCTCCCTGTGGGAGATTAAAGCCTTCATATAAAGCCAGTGAGGAACCTAGATTCTGATGCAATCCTCCTTCAGTTGTGGAAAAACAGAATAATCTTTTTTACTGAGGCTGAAGGTGTGTTATCTTGTTTTATTTAATACCAAACAGAGGAGTGCAAGTAGAGGAGCTGACAGCTTTGAGGAGCTTACGGAAGGGGTGGGAGGAAAACGAGGAGTCAGGTTTTGAGATTGTCGTGTCTGCACGTTTTCACTGTGATTATCTTTTGTTATCAGTGTTCAGAAAGAGTAATTTGAGGTCTGTCCTAGACCTCAGGGCGTGGTGGATAGGTTGACATGCATGATTTTAAGGTAAAAAGCTGTAGGAAAGGCAGAATACTAAAAATAGTAAATAGTATAAATAGTAAAACTACCATTCTCATAACGCTTGCAGGAATTATATGACTCTGCTGTGGACAGTCATCAAATCTGTATGCAAGCTACAGAATAGCAACTGTTAATTGGATGATTTTAGTAAGTAGAATGAAGAGATCAAGATTTATACACACAAATTTTACAGTGATGAGAAACGAGACCTTCAAGTATGCACAGATAATAAAGGCCTTGAGTTTCCTGTTGTTCTAAAAGATAACCTAGAGCATAACATTGTAATATGTTCAATAAACGGTGATTTAGCTAAAATTTTAGAATAATATAATATTTTTTTTTTTGCTTGTGGTGAATGACTTCCATCCCCCACAAGTTCTTGAAGATTATTGCACCTCAGAAATCTTAACATATATACACACATGGCCTATATACGAATTAAAATGCAAGTCACAAACACCCACCTCATCTACATAGATGAGTTTTATCAAGTCAGTCTAACTATATTCAGTAATCTGAAAAAAAAATAAAAACCAAAAACCAAAAACCAACCAAAAATGCAACCAAAAGAATCAAGCTGGTTATATTAAAAAATGTTTAAAAATTTAAAGAAAATAGGAAATGTCAGTACTTCTTCTAGTTTAAAAAACTGCCTAGTTCACTGAGAAAATAGTTAATACAGTCACACAGCTTTAGATAGATATTAGAGTTCTTGTTATCTATGAAGGTTCCATCTCCAGCCAGCTGAAGGATACAGAGGAGCCAGAAGTCTACTCATCTAGCTCTGCTACCAGTGTCTAGGAACTGTCCTTGTTTTTCACAGAGAAAAAAATTTGATAAGTGAGAATAACAACATGCACAGATTCCAAAACTTGGGGTGATCAAAAAGAACAGGCAATCATTAGATAAAGGACAAGGACATCTAGTATTTTTCTTTTTTAATGAGCAGCAAAAGGAATGTATACAATGTTTCAGGCAGATGATGCAAACAATGGCAATACAAATGTTTTTGACCATTGTCATCTTTTGGCCTGGTGAAAATAAAGGAAAGGATGTGTTTAGAGCCTGAGGTAAGAGATGGCCTTGTTTCCACAGGGATGAATTAGTGAACTTCGGGTAAATCTAACTCAGAGATAGAATATGTTTGAGGATATAATGCAGATTTGCCACATTCACCATTAAAAATAGTTTGCCAAAATACTTTTTGGTAATGAGAAGCCTTTAGAGACTTCCATGCATAAAAGATCACACTTTAAACACAAAAAGACACAATCATGGAAGAAGAATATTTAGCAAAGATTAAAGTCTTTAAAGACTTTAACTGCCATCCTAATTTTCCATTTTATTTACCCACAAAGGGCCTGTAGGCAAATAAAATGGAAAATTAGGATGGCAGTTAAAGTCTTTTATTAAATATCACATAAATAACGTATCCTGTAACAACAACAACAACAAAAAAGCATTTTATTTGAAAATTAGCCCGGTGGAGAAGGCATACAGAAGATCTTGTCTTCACTGCATCAGTTTCTAAATCCTGGCATTTGTGTTTCCTGGTGCAGACAGTGACTAAAAGTTTTATTATGTCCCTCAGAGGTGTAGCTGAAAGAATGGTAGCTTCTAAAATTGTTTCTACAAAGATTCTCTGGCAAGTTCAGGCCCAAATGCCACCATTATTCAGCTATTCAGTGGAATTAATGGAAGCTGTGGCAGCACGGCAGCTTTTGGTGGTACTTTGTCCTTTTCGACTTTGAATCACTGCGATGTAAAATCCCTAGGAAATTAAAAGCAGCTTGTTGTGGAAAGAAAGTGTGGAGGAAGACATAGGGAAGGAGGAGAAACTTCTGTGCCTGGAAATACCTGTTCTGGGTGGAGGTTCAGGGAGTATTTTAAAAATTATTTTATTAGTTACATTGTCAGCCCTGGTTGAGGTTTGTGAACTCTGTATGATTTATATGAGACTTGTATTTGTCTCAAAAGTCACCCCCTCCCTCCCGTGTGGTGGAACATGTCCCAGACTTGCCTGAAGCTTTATCTGATATTGTAAGCAGTGCAGATTGCATCTTTGTCTGCCCATGAATGAAGAAAATTATCAAAATTGCTCCATGAAATGGAAAGCAACATGATACACAATTATTCTTCTTTGTTGCTTAATGATTTGGTCATTTTTTTTTCAGTACTGACATCTAGAGATTCCTACCATTGTGCAGATCACAAGGTCTATAAATATTTAACAGTTTATCACATTAAGCTGTTGCAATGTCTCCAAAATTAAAGGAAAAATGAGAAAATATACCCTGTCTGTAATTTCTGAGCAACTCTGTGTTTCACAAGCTAATTAATTTATCACTTTTCAGGTAAATTGTTTTTATTATCCTCAAATCAAACACTTTTTTGAACAGAAATTGATATGTTTGTCTGATTATAGCATGGGGGATTTTTAAGCCTCATGGAAATTGAATCCAAAATGATGGCTGAACTTTTGTGAACTAAAGCTCAATTCATGAGGGCAACACACTCTTTAACACATAAACCTCATTAAGTGTTGCTAAAATCCTTTCATCTGGGGCAGTTTTTTTCTTAGCTTTTTAAGAGCACTAAAACAAATTCTGCTTGGTTTGTCCCACTAACAGACAAGTCAAAACTCCTGTAAAAGTCTCCTGTGAGGACTTTTTTTTTTGCCCAAATATGTTTTATTGGAGGAAAAAAATATCAAAATTTAAAAGTTAGGTGGATTATTACAACTTTAAACTAGATGACACCAAATTTGGGACATGAGTCAGTGTGATCAAGGACAGGGCTGCCAACTAGAGAGACCTAAAGAAGTGTAAGAAATAAACCAATAGGAACATCATGAAATTCAAGAAAAACAAATGCACAGCCCTGATGTGGGATTGAATGATCATGTCTGTGACCTGCACATTGTATCAGGAACTTCTGAAGCTCCCTCTCAGTCTGAATCATCCTAATCTCTTATTGCTTGGCCCTGAGATCAATTTTATTCCTTAAACACATTATTGGTCTTAAATAAACAAGTTTAAATATATTTTTTCCATTAAATTTCTTTCTTTTTTTTTTTTTTTTTTTTAGTATCTGACAAGCCTTGTGGTAGAATGTCTTCATTTTAAATCCCATATGACCTAGTTTTCCTTGCTGATTATGTTTGATCTCTCATTCCCTTTATCTGGACTGAGATATGAAAGTATCTTGGCACTGGTTGTGCAGACTGAGAAAGCCAAGGTCATGCTCTTGTTTTCTCTCCCCATCTCTCCTCTGATGCGAAGGCTTTACTAACTGCCTGCAGTTAGCTAATATGCACCAAACCAGTTTCCACTGCAAGCCAGATGTAAAAGGAAAATCACATTTGTAGCAGCTTTCTCAGATTTATCAGTCAAACCTGACCCGAGGAACCGTGCGGCCTTCTCTGTCCCTGCTGTGTCCGGCTGCCATCAAGTCAGGCCAAACTCACAAACCACAGATAAAACCAGCTGACAGCAGCCTGACCACGCCAGGAAGCTGCTAAGGCACTTTGGGCAGCTGCTGTGATTAAACAGGTGAAGAATTTGGAGCAGGTACAGAGGGGTTGTGCAGGCCATGACACCGCCAGCGCTGACAGGAGCAGCGGGGTAATGGCGGCGCCTCCCTCACTTCAGCATCGCTGCTTCTGCAGCCCTGGTGCTGCCTTTCCCACAGGGGTTACCAGCTGGGAAGGGCCAGAAGGGCCTTCTCTCTATTTTGTTTTGCTTGGTGTCACTATTTATTGCTCGGAACCTGCTGTGTTCCTACCCAGGGATTCATTTTGGCGGCAGAAGAGGCCTCAGGTTTGCCCCGGTCTTTGCTGGGCCCTTGCTGGCCCTCAGGTTTGCTCCTTTCCTTTCTGGGAAGGATGGATGGCCCATGAAGGACAGGAGGCCAAGCCCTTCCCAGGGAAGAACCCCTGGAAAGTGGTTAACAGCTATTTTATTAAAGAGTTGTCCCAAGTATTGAACACTGAATCCCCGAGAGCAGGAGGCATACCTCCAGCAGGTTGTGTGTGCCCAGCATGTTTCCACTTATATAAAGAAGCCCATTTTTAGGAATTGCATGGAGCTGCCATTCCACAACAGTGGAAATTTGCATACTCAAGACCCAATTTTGCACCATTTCACACCTCTGTGTAAGAGGAAAACACCTTGTGAAGAGGAGAAGCAGCCTGCTGGTCCCCAACAGCAGCATCTCTAGGCCAAAATCTGTATGGGGATGATATTAAAAAAAAAAAGAAAGAAAAAAAAATTAACTGACACAAAGGCAAGCCTCAGGTTAAACTTAAAAAGTAGCATATGGGAATCCTCAAAAAAAGGGAGGCTTAGGATGGGTGAAATTGTGTCTTGCTCAGTAATGAATCCACAGACAGCAGAGCACCAGAAACAGATCCTTCTGCAGCTGCAGTGTCTCCCAGCCCCATGGATGAACAGGGGGATCTGTGCTCATCTGACAGAGAACTTTGTGGGCTAGTGCAGAACTGCTTCTGCAGCCCACTAAATCCATGAAAAAAAACCACAATTGCTTCCATATGTAACTGCAAATAATGCCCAGTGACCGTCTGTGTGGGTGCAGGCAATTATTGTGTTCTCTGCGTGGTGTGAATTCCTCCTGTCACCGAGTGCTGCAAAACAGACTGTGAAGGAAAGCTTACCTGGAAGCCAGGTTTTGGTGGGATGCAGAGTGGAATTCATGGGGTGGAATAATAGAAAAAAAGACAACTCATTCTAATAAACCTTAATTTTTAAACAGGATCTATGTGGGGAAAAAATAATATTATTAATCCAAATATCAGTTCTTCATGCAGAACAGCCTCATTTCCATTTTGATTTACTGGGAAGTGATTTCAACAGATTTTAAAAGATAAATATTGGGGATGTGGTTCCTGATTTTTTTTTCCTTTTAAAAATGGTTTACATAAAACTAAAATGTCAATTATAGTTTTAGCCTGCTAGCTCTAATCAGACAGATTTACAAGACTAAGTGTCACAAAGAATGTTTGGAAATAGCTGTCATTAAAGGAAAATCTTTAAAACAGTAATAATGCCAGAAATGAGGCATATTCCATAACAGCATAAAATAATCAAGATCCCAGGCCTTGAAAGCCCCTTTCAAGAGGGCTGTGAATAAGCGTCATCTGTGGTAGCTACAGTAAAATTAAGAAATATGTGCTGAACCATTTGTTCTGAGCTACATGTAGTCATTTAAGGACAGCATGGCAAAACCTAAATATTTGTCTTCCTTGAGACAAGTTATGTGATATTTCCTGCAGAACATTTGCACAAAGAATCTAAAGATTCAGTATGAGCAGGAAAGAAGCCTGACATTAATCCAACACATGCAGCTTTTTTTTACCCAGGAAAAATCTTTCAAAATGTTAAAGTAACATTTCGTGGCTGCAGATACAACTAGTTAGCCAAGTTCCAAGGAAGACTAAATTAAACGCTGAAAAGAGAAAAAAAAAAAATAGAAGAAATTGTGCTTTTAAGCAGAGCTCACAACCTGGGAAAGATCACCAGGCTGCATTTGAGAACAGAATAATTTATCCTTAGCTAATTACCCTGCAAGGTTCAGCTGAGCTGACAGCACCACTAACAGTCAAGACATATCACAATGGATTGTTCTGTCTGTTTGATAAACTCATTCACTGAACACATTGATTTCTGGCCGTGCATGTACAATAAAACCTAGGCACTCCACAGAGCTACTACTCATCTCATTCAGATCATTTTCTGACTTTTTGTTATGGCTCATTATTTTCAACCCAGTTTTTGCATCATTCTTTCTAGTTTGGGGACAATTCTGGCAGTCAAGACCAGTGTGTTCTAGTTCTTGCTCTGCTGCTCATTATCCCTGCAGTTTTAATGGCTCTGACTTCAGCTGGCCCTGAATCTGCAAAACTTGAAAAGTATTTAAAAGTCTCTGGGGGTCTTTTAAAATATAAAGTAATTCTCACAGTGAAACGCACATACATTGCACAGGGACATAAAACTGTAACATCCCAGAGTGTATTCATTTAGTTGTAATATCCCACGGCAAGCACACAGCTTGATTTTGATCTGATATATGCACAGAAAAAAAAAAAAAACACCCAGAAAAATTCATCGTTCTGCAAGAAGTCAGTGCTTTCTCTGGTCTTTTCATTATGTAGAGACATCAAAAGAACAGAAAATTTCATGGAAAGAGTTTAGAGTTTGAACATCACTCAAGGTTTTTTGTTTGGTTTTTTTTTTTAGTTACTTAATAATGTACACATTAATATGGGGGAAAATTGAAGTAATTAAAGCTAGTGTAACTTTTTTGACTTAACAATGAATAAATTACACTCTCACTAAAACTACTGCTTTCTGCAAAATCAGTGAGTGCTTTCACTATCAACCAGTTATTACTGACTGACATCAACAAGAATCAAATCCTTTATCAGGATTTGAATCAGGCCTTTAATATTGAAATCTTAACAGTTTGCTCAATCTTAGTTGAAATATAGTGATGGCTTGCTTTGAGCAAAGGTACGCAGTGGAGTTTTATTTGGATAATATATCCTAAAAAAGCCAATACTTAAATTCAGAGCAGTGTTTTCTCTTCTTTTTCTGTTTTTGTTAAACAGTAAAACCTTAAAGAAAAAATATTTCTTTAAAACCTGAGATAAAATGTGTCTTGCTACCTGCAGAATAAGAACATACTTTCTTTTTAGGAGTATAACAAAACTAGAAAGTAAACATCCTTCTTACTGTGAGCAAGGAAAGAAGTATAGTGTTCATTATATTACACCAAAAAGGAAGCTTCCAAAATTTTTAAAATTCTTTGTGTTTTAGACTGTACTCTGACTGCTACTCTATAGACGAAAAATAATAATCAGAACAAATAATTTGTAACACCTCCAAACTCCACCACATGTTGTTGTTGGGTGTGTCAGCAACAACTCTGAGTAACTTCTTGACTACTCCTGTTGCACCAAATTTCTTACTAATTGAGGCACAGCAAAAATATCAAAGATTATTGGCAGTCCCTCTGGTGTTGTGGTAACATCAGTCATAAAAAGTACATAATTACAGGGATTAAAAGTCTCTTTCTTGGCTCAAATTATGGTGAGAGTGTTTGGTGACATTTTAGAAGACAATGTGCAAAATTCCTGCCTTTACATTGCTGGAGGCTAGCGTTGGCTGTTTTGATATAATCTTAAGAGCACAACAGCATTGGTTCATGGCATTAAGGGACAATAACAGCCTTCAGCTGGCCTCTGGAACCATCATCCATTCTGTTGACATTATCTTTTGGCTGTCTGCAATTGATTTAAAATCAAACAATGGCGTTACATAACGTGCACTACATAAAATTACTGTCTCGTTATTAAAGTTCTCAGCTGACCTTGCCTGTGTATGCAGCCACTTTGTAGCTGGTCTAGAGAGAGACCTCAGATGAAGTTTTCATCCAATTCTCAAGGGCTATGTCTTCATTTCTGCATTAATTAAGCTGATCTGATATTGAGTTTGGGCATTTGTGGTCCCACACCTTGAGGAGCTCTAGGGTTGCTGCTGTGTCCTCAGTGGTGCTGTCACCACTCTGTTAGGACAAAAAAAAAAGTGTCTGCATTCTAAATTAACACAGGTTTTCCCAACCCAGATGTCCTTGCATTAGTCAAACCCGAAGATATTTGGGAAAATTATAACAGCATGTTGTAGCCCGTAGTCATAATTCTCCAATATAGCCAAGCCAGCATTGAGAGTGGGCTCAGGAGTCTTTTGTTCAGGTGCACCATTAAAAGGTGTTATATTTTCATTTAATAGTCCTTAGGAGATATTTCCTGGCAATTTGTTCAATCTCTTTCAGACTAGGTTTTGGGAGGTTTTTTTTTTTTTGGAGGATGCACAACATCCTGTGGCAATGAGTTCTGCAGCTTGAATGCATTTTTTTGTGTGTAAAATCGTTTTTTTTCCCTCCTTGCCTCATAAGTGCAATCAATTCATTCTTAAATTGGGCAAGACAGTAAATAACCCTCTTCTATTTGCCTCTTTGGTTTTTTGTTTAATCCATGGCTTTAAAGTCCTTAATTGTGTCTCTCCTTAGCCATTTGTTTTCCAGGCTGAGATGTGTGTACAGGAAAACTGTTCCATATCTTCACCAATCTTCTGCCCATCTCTCAATAATCTTTGGTTCTACTATATCCTTTTAAGATGGGTAAAATCTTAAAATCATAAGAAATAATGTAACATTCAAATTCACAAAATACTCATTGTCATATGTAACAATACTGTGTTATATATGGTAAAACAGGGAGATTTTCTTTTCTGTTCCTTTTCTGTTCCATGCTTTCTCTTAGTGTCAACAAGAATGGATATAATGTTTTCCCAGAAACAGATAAACTATCATTAACTTAAAGTACCCACCCTAGTAGTTGTTTCTCAACTTGGAGTCACTTGCTGCACGTGTACATTTAAGATAATTTTTTTCCCCCTGTGCTTTTATCTACACCGCATTTTCTCCGTTATTTTATTGACCACCCTTTTTTCTTCTCTGCTTCCTTATAGCTTGTTTTTACTGACCTGAATTACTTCAATTTCAAGAGAAAACTGCCACTCTGGTATCACTGTGTTTCTTGAATAATTTATTAACATGCTGAACAGCCTGTCCCATGCCATTAGGACATATTCCTTTTCTTCATAGGACTGTGAAGCACCTGTAATCCCATTTTGAGCTCTCAGCAGGGAAAGGACCTGCAATTCTCTCAGCACTGAAGACAACTTTCTTTGGTCTTTGCAAACTGAGCAGTTACCAAACCCAGCTGAAGTTGTACATGGCCCAAAACTGACATTTTTTTTCTTGTCTTAAGTACTTCTGGATGTAAAGGAAGGTTCACAAGACCTGAGGCCTTATCTAGCCACCACAATCTGTCATATTATCACTGAAATGGCTCTGGGAATCGCTCTGCCCATAAAACACTGGCATAATTCAAACAGTCTTAAGTGCTCAGGTGTTTGATGCAAAACACACTTTGAAGTTTAATCATGACCATAAACACTTATTGCTTCCCCAACAGTGCAAGTGTTCAAAGATCACATATTCTGTGCACAGTTCAATGTATGAAAGGACCAGGATAGGAAGGTTTCCCCCATATTTTTATCTCATCTATGTCCTGCAAAGATTTCCTGCCCTAACAGGACAAACTGGTTTATTTTTGAGTCTTGTTCCCTTAAATAAGTTAAATCCTGTAGAGTTTGTCATCTAGAAATCTTAGTGGTACTGGAAACCAAAAGATTAAAAGGTGACTACAGTGCAGAGGGAGGGCAGGAGAATCAGGGAGGAAGTGGTAATTTTACAATAATAAGTTAAACACTTTTAAAAATCTTTAAAACTTGTAATAGTCCAATATAATGCATATAATTACATAGTTACAATGTGTATAATTATGTTGTAATTGTATAAAAAGGAAAGGTTAGACCACTGAATAAGTATTTTAAAAGTTTGCTTTTTCAAATTATTTAAATCCAGCACAGGAACTGCAAAATCTGCCTTCTCTCAAAGATCTTAATATATGTTATAAATTAGGAGTCTTTAAAGTTCATGAATACACTGGAATTGCATTTCCAACTTGAACTAAGTATTCAAGTTATTTTTTCTATTTTTTCAGGTCTGGTGTGGTAATAAGCTGGTAGGTAAAGCGTGTGAGCAGAAAAAAAAAACCCACAAAATTTGTAAGTTTTTACTAAACCTTAAGAGTAAAAAATTATCTTCCTATTCACACTACCATGTATTTGTTTTTCTTTACAAAAAGGAAATCTGGCTCAGGGCTCAGATTTGTAAGGTGGGCAATCAGGATGCCATCAGACCAATATGGAGCATATATAAAATTTGGGAGGCTTATGTTTTATTACAGAGTGTAGAATTATGCATATCTGTGGTTATCAAATTATCATAATTGATATTAAGGCCTACTTATTGCTGTTATTTCTTTGATATACAGGAAGTTAGAATTGAAAGATTTAATTCTTTTTTATGTTTGCAATCTACTGTTACAGCTGCTAAAATTTATTTTGAAGTCTGAGGGCTAATAACTGACTGCATACCAGCTCAAAATAATGACTTTTCATTTTCCTTACTTTCCCTTTTCTGAAGCTTCTTCTTCTGAAGAGCTGTATATGCAGTCACCTCTTCTGTGTCATCAAGAATTTAATGAAATTACAAAACCCTTTAGAAATTTCAAGCTAAACTTAACATGTGCTAAGCCAAAGCCACAAAAAAAAGTTAGTACAATATGAAGGTAGCAACACTTTTAAAATTCTATCACATAGAAATGAATAAATGAAAAATTTGTTGTTTCCTAAGTGAAATGTTTCCTAAATGAAAAGCCTCAAAGTGGATGGCAGGGGTTTTTAATACAAATTATACAGGTTGTCTCTGTAATGCTCCTGAAAGGCATGTATTCCACGGGGTATTAATCCAGGAGATAACAGAAAGTGTGCTGTTCTGAGCTACAAAGTTGGGACTTTTCTGCAGAAAACCTCACTTCAGAGAAAAAAATATTATTCTGGCTGAGAAGGATGACATTTTGATATACTTGTGGCCTGTACCTGCATGGTCTTCCTTCACACATAAAATTCCTTCAAGGTCCTGAAGGCAAATTCCTTGTCTGTTTAAGGAGCAAATGAACTGCACATTTTTCACTGAGTGCTCAATAAGGGGGGCTGTAATAGGATCCCCAGAGCTGTGTAGGTCTGGAGCACAAGTGACAAAGTTTTTATGAGCTTGTCATTAAAAATGTCCTGTGCATTTTTTGCTGAACTATCTTTGTGTGCCACAGCTCATGAGGGAAGAGCCAGGTCAGGAATATCACCATAAGAGAGAAGAATATGAGAATAGAGAATTTGAACTACTTTCTGCCAGAAGCACATTAGAAGCTGCTGCATAGACACAATGACATCAAACTGGATCAAAGCACCTTCATTTCATCAAACTTCCATATCAACAAATATTACTTTAATCAGTGTCAAAAAGCCCCAAACTCCACTATCTGTTGCTGTTTCCTCATCTCTACCCTCTCAAGTGGAAAGCTTAGACTACCAGAAATTACTTTATGGGGAAACAAGTCTTCTTTGCATCCAGAGGTGTCATTCTCACTTTTCAGTGAGATCTCTAAAGACCTGGATATTGTTTCAATTGCCTATAAATAAAATCTGGTTTATTTGCATTGAATATACCACATTACATGCATTAAACATGATAGCAATGCATGTGGAAATTTGTGGGCTAATGACATTCAGATTTCAGGCTCCTAGCAACCTGCTTTTCTCAACCCCTCTTCTTGAAGGTTAAGTGTCTCTGGCAGCACTATTTTATAAGAGACACTATTTTATACTTCTTGTGGATTTGTGGGACAGAAAGCTTTTAGCCACTTTTAACCACTCCTTTAAGCAGCAGTACATGAAACCATGGCCATTCATTTTAGTGTCAAAAATGAATAAGTGCTGATAAATAGAACCTTTTGTTTTCTTTAGGACATCTACGCACAATAGGTTCTGTATTTGTTTTCATACTGTAATGTTTTGTATACATAGCATTTATGCCATGTCTTTGCTCTTTTCTACAGGGTGTGTTCTGGTGCAACTGATCCTATGTTGATCTTGTAACTTTGTGGAGTGGACAAAGTTATTTCCAAGCATTTTCCAAAGTCTGGAAGCCCTAGTGGACAGGATTGCCCATCTTATTCATACCCAAAGGGCAAGACCCAGAATGTTGGGAAATATCCTAAAATTTTGGGCATTAATTTATAAACTGGATTCAGCTGCAGCCAAAGGAATTCAGACCAGCCCTAAGCAAAAATTTTGCACTGAATTACTTCAAAAAAAAGGGAAATATTGCTTTTGGAACAGAGGGCCATTAAAACTGTGACAGTTAGAAAGCTGGATTTTGCATTACATTTTGTGTTTTAGTGAGTAACACCCTACAAGTTTGGAGGGGCTGAATATAGGGTCATATGTAAATTAGGCAACTGCTCACATAATAGATTTTTTAGCTTGGACCAGACACCCTGAAACCACTTTCTTGTCCAGGGACACAATCTGTAAATTTTCCCTCTCTAATTTACCTAGGTGTGCGATTTTGGTTCTGCTTTTGTGTAGTTCCATAGTCATAGTCAAGGTTAAACACTGTGACTTTAACACAAGACTAGGACTAAATAATAAAACTAAACTCCACTGTGGGTATACAAACTGGGTCTTCAAGCTCCTTTGACTATTGGCCTGCTCTGACCAGGAGCACTTAGGAGGCAGAAGTCAGAGCTGTGCTGGACTCTGAAAAACCATTCTTGGCTTTCATGACTTGACTTTAAGGACATTTAGAACAAAAGGAAACCAACAAACACTTTCCAAAGTATGTAAAAGTAGGGAGTGAATACATCTGCAATGGAGATTCTTGGGGGGGTGGTATTCTTCCTTCTCACCATTTTCTGTTATGCATTAAGCATCTATATTGCTTAGATAGGAGAGAAAAATAGAAAGAAAAATATTGGTATATATCTTAGCAAAAGATCCAGATAATTATCTTCCTTACAGGAAAGCTCATCAATCCTTTATTGTTTGTTTTGCTTTGGCCTGCAAATATTTCCAAAATATACATGCTCCTAGAGAAAGAAAAGTTTATGCATTGGATCAGCATGTTTTAAAACTAATTTTCTTCCAATGACATAATTTACATTAAGGGCTGAAATCCACTAGAATTTTTCAGAAATCCACTGAAATCTCCAGAATTTTTCTGGAGATTCAACATTGCCACTTTTACCTTGCTGTAACTAGACAATTTCAGCTTTAGAAAGAGAGTATCTACACTAAGTGTTGAACTGGTCTGCCTATGAATTTGGCAGTTTTCCTGCCATAAATCCCTCTTTGGTAGAAAAAACTCTGAATTTTAGCTTGTGATAAACTTACTGGAGAAAAAATTATGGAATATCATCCAGTGCTAGAATTTCTGATTTCAGGCTTCCGATGTGTACTTTCCTCATTCCTCAAACACACTGTTTTTCGCCCAAGAGCTTGAACTAAAAATTCTGTTTGCTTTCAGAATGCGGGACTGTACCCCACGGCTTGATAAATATAAAGAGCTGTGGTGCTGCAACAAGAAAATTCCAACGAGCCTGCTTTGGCTGCCAGGGTGTTGCCATGCCACTTCTGTGTGGCTTGAAGGTGCCATTGTAAAACATTCATATTACACAGGCTTCTAGCACTGCTGACATTTGATTTGGAACAACAACTTGTGAGAGTTTGGAGGGGCTGAGTAGCACACACAGCTTTTCCTCCAGCCCTTCATCATTTGACACAGAGGGTGTCCAAATGCAACCTAATTGCTGCAATAAATATTCACCTGTTTAGCAGTGGATGTTGAGGCTCTGCATTCTGTGTGTTTGAATGCTTCTCCAAGCAGTTACTGGTTAGTTTTACACGGCTGTAAATTACAGAAAAGCCCTCTGAGTTATCAGATTATATAATCCTCTAATGCACTGCACTACAGTGTCTGCAGCATGGTGCAGAGGTCCATGCTTTAGTAAGATGATGATTTTGTGATTCTTCTTTTTTCTCTTTTCTTTCTTTTCTTTCTTTTCTCTTTTTTCTTTTCTTTTCTTTTCTTTTCTTTCTTTTCTTTTCTTTTCTTTTCTTTTCTTTGTCTTTTCTTTTTTCTTTCTTTTCTTTTTTTCTTTCTTTTCTTTTCTTTTCTCTTTCTTTTCTTTTCTTTTCCTTTTTTTTTTTTGTGCTCTTGAAGAGAGGGGAAATTGTGGGAAAATTTGTTTTTCTGAGTGATCTGTCCTGTATCTTTACTGCACATTTGGCTGAGTTAAAGCAGATTCTTGCCACGGCATTGTACAGCCAGTGAGACAAGTTAGCCCAGTTTGCAGTGCCACTTCACCTGGATATGAGGGTTTTATTTGACAGTGCAGAGACAAAAGGGCAGGGTCTCGGACAACACCACCAGAATGAGAAAAGCTATTCTCACAGCCTCTCCTGGGACCACAGATTACAACTGCTGTATTTGACATAGCAATCAAATATATTTGACATAACCTGCACCACAGCTGAGCAAACAGTGAACGAAACGAGCAGCAGGAAATCTTTATCAAGCAGCAGCTTTAACCACAGCCTGGTTCTGTCAGTGCCAGAAAGGAGGATGGTGAAAGAAAGCAATTGGCCAGCTATAGCTGCCACAGGTTTTGACATAAAATTAATTGCTGTGCAGATGCAGTGATGCCTAAGCCAATTTCTCTGTGACTGCATGTAGGATATGTATTGATTTATGTAAATGTAGGCACTTCACCTATGGCAGGGCCAAGCCCCATGTTACAATGAAAAGCTAGAACTAAGCTCTGTTTGTGGAGGAGACTGCAGGAGAGTATGGTAGGGAAGTTGTGAGCTTTAGAAAGTGTAAGGGTGGCTAAAAAAATATTTTATATGTAACACCAAACATAGGGAGATCCTGAAATTTTGAATGTAACTTTGTGGTGATTATTCTAAACTGCAGCAAGCCAAGTCAGATCTAACATCTCATGTGAGTGAGTTACTATCACAGGACATTATCCCAACTGCTTCCTTTGTGGTGGCAAGGATGCTTTGATTCACCTCAGTCAGGTTCCTGCAGTGCTGCTGCAATATCTGACACTCTGTACCTAAGCACTGCTTTTTCTCTGAAGTTTCTCTTTGGCAGACACTCAACAGCATTGACAGGATCCTTGAAACCCTTCAAAAGTAACAAAATCCTAAGAGGCAGCCTGAACTGATCACATGGTGTAACAGCACATGTGGGGGATTAAGGAAAAAAAAAAACCAAACAAAATCAAACTGTGACATTTCAGGGAAAATCTTGATCCTGATCCATTTGAAATCATTGAGGCTCTTCTGCAGATGTCACTTGGAGGTAATTTTCTACCAGGAAGAGATAATTAGAAGGGTTTTTTTTTTAAAAAAAGAATTGTCCAACTGCTAAATCATATGTCCCCTTTTATTCCCCCATTTTTTCTTGTGTTCCTTAATCCTTGTTCTCTAAGTCTTATTGTATAATTATTATATATTCAATTTTTGTCTGTTGCCCTTTTTTCAGTAGAGATGACCATAAACTTCTGAATTATTGACTTAAGAATTCTTGTTTTCTATTCCCAAAACAAAATAATTCAATATGCTTTGAGCACAACTTTGTACTGCAATTAAAAGTGTACAGGAACCTGCATAGGGTATTTTTAATAGTGTTATGTCAACACTACTTGGATTGAAACCTTCTATTGCAAGCAAAAATATGTTTATTCAACTTACAGATACCTTTTTATGTGTAGTTTATATTAAACACATTCATGACTTTTCCATGACTTTTGACTTTAGTGTGAGTGTGGCATCTTTGCTGTTTGAGACCATCAGAACCTCTCTCTTTTTACCAGCAGGACAAAGAACCAATATCTTCTCTACTCCAGCTTGTGCATTCATGTCATCTGAAGAATGCAAGTTCCATCAAATCAAACTATTTACCTTCTAAAAGTGCCACACGTGTTAAAGTGCTTTACTGGTTAGTGTGTGTAATTACCTTTAATCTCTGCTAACTTAAAGGAAAAAGCAAAGAATCTATCCCCCAAACATTCCAGAAAAAATATCCAAAAAACAACCAGCAGTCTTCCATTTGAAACTCTGTTTGGTGCTGTTCATTTTTTAGGAACAGGAATTTCTTTAGTCTGAAAGAAATCAGGAATAAATCAGATCAAAGCCCTTTTTTTCTTGTGACATTAGACTAAAACCCTGCCACTCACAAATTATTACATGTCTTCATCGGTGCTCACTGTATTTAAAAATTGCGTTCAAGCTTTTGTCAGTAGTCAGAAATCTGAAATAAAACTGTGAGGGAAATGAGTAAAATGGTAGTTTCTGTACCATTCTGCTCTATTCACCATGATTAAAGGCAGACAGAGTTGTTCCTTTATGGAAGGTTTGGGGAAGCTGCTCTATACCTACGTGGTTAAGGCTTTTGTTATGTAACATTAATAAAAATTTGCATCTTTCTGCTAACCCAAGACCATTCTAAGATGGTTCTTTGTCACAGCAGAGCACTGCAATCCTTCCACTATATTTCACATGGTGCAATAATACTCATCACAACAAAACAAACCCAAATAACATGAGTTATTTGTTCTTAATTAACCACATGAATAGTAAAATCTAGGTGTCACTGAGAGGCTGCCTTAGGTGTGACTTATTTGTCAGTCTGATGAGGAACTAGATTTTGAATTCTTTGAGCCTCAAGAAATCTTTAAAATGTCATGTAGATGGGAAAGGGTTACAGAGACAGTTGATATCCAGCCCTTCTGCTCCTAAAAATTTAATCACTGTGAAGGAATTAGGTGAGGCTTGAAGAACTTGTTTGGCTGCAAAGTGTCATCAACACAGCCTGAATTGTTACTTTTTTGTGCTGGACCCAGACAAGCAGAGGTAGATGAAATCTTTCATTAGAACAGGAATGCAAATAATTATGCAACAGCTTCTGTCAGTGACCTGACCTTTTCAGCTTGGTTTCTGTCTTCAGCTCAAAAGGTATTAGATGTTTTCAACCTACACATTATTGTGCCATTTTATACTCATAGTGGGTCTTCATGCTGTTTGCCCTCTGGATAATTAATGTAGTGTCCTGGCTGTGGTCTGTGAGCATGGAGGAGTTTGAGTAAAAAACTGAATAAAAAATGATAGCTCTGGAGCTGGTCACAGTTTGTTATGAACTGAAGAGATTAATTTATAGCCATTTTCTGTCCTTCCTACTTAAAAAAATCAAAGGGGACATAAAAGGAAAAAAATAACCAACCAACCAAATAATCAACCAATAGCAACCTAACAAAAACCAAACCAACAATCAAAAAGTCTAAAAAGCAACAATGAAAAACAAAACAAAATAAAACCAACAAAACCCAAAACAAAACAAAAAAAAACCCAACCAAATTAAAAACGCTTCAACAAAGAAACACAAGAAAAGGAGGTGAACTGTAACAATAATTATTATATATAGTATAAATGTGGTATAGATTAAACCATATGTGAATTGGTTCTGGTTTCTTTTCCCCAGTTCATCATTCACTGAATTCTTTCTTAACTTTATTTTTCAGCAAACAAATTCAATGCTTTTTGGTTGTCTAAGTAAAACAGATTCAGCCCTGGGATTCACAGGGGTTATACCACCTCTTTCTATCTCAAGAGTTGAATTTTTTGACACAACAGCCCCTCCAATGAGGTTTCAATTAATGTGAGCCACATTCATATCCTTCAACCAGTACAAAAATGAAATTATTAGTCTTCTGATGAAGGACTCTGTGTTTCTTGGAAAACAAACACCGACTCCCTCATCAGTGCAAAAAGCCTTAAAAGTGGAACAAAGTGGAACTTGCTGGTGATGCCACAGTAATGGCCTGGAAGGACTGATTTACCTGTTAAATGCTTTAGGCAACACTCAAAATACTTTGCTAAGGGAAAAGAATATACTTTGCTCCCCATAGGCTCTAAATCTGTGTAAATCATAGGAGAAAACAGGAGCCACCCTAAGTGCTAAAATTTTGGAGGCCTTGATTCTTGCTCGCTGCCTTTGGGAAATACACAATTCCACAATTCAGTATTGATTTCCCTTTTTTCTGAAGAATTGTAGAAGTGGCTCAAATTTGTTACTGCAGCACAGCAGACAAATTGCCAGAAGCAAAAGAAATATTAATTGTGCTAGTATTTGCAAAGATGCAATCTCATATTACATATTATCTGTTTTTTCATAGACCTTACTATCAACTACATTCCTACCCAGTGTTAGTCTTTGTTTCAGCAATTTCTGTTATTTAATCAACTAATCTACTACATTTATTGCTGCTTAATGACTGTTTTGCTAGTGTTTAATGCTTGCCCAAAATGGTATTGTTTCTTCACTGTAAAACCTCCACAACTGGTGCCAAGTTTCATGTGCTGCATGGTTCAACCTTTGTTCCATCTCCTCATTCTCCTTCTGCCGTTGTACACCTGTAAACAAAATCAGCTGTCCAAAGGGATATTCCAGACATATGAATTCATGCTCAGCAATTTGGTTAATAAATTGTCAGTTTCAAGATCTAGCCATTAAAAAAAAATATTTAAAAAAATTGAAGGACAACTTGTATTTCTACAATTTTAGGTGCAGTTTCACAGTTCCCTTTTGGCAGGCTGATGAGGTCCTAAATTGACAGATTTCTTGGTTATTTTTCTTCCAAGAAAAAGTGAGGCATCTCTCCATAGTTGCCCCCAAAATCATGGATCTTAGGTGCCCAGTTTTTATTTTATGTAATATCACATACTGTTCAGTTTTCATGCCACAGGGCTGTTTTTGCTTCAGAAACACCACATTTTCTTTCCTTTTACTGAAAAGCTGGAACACCAGCAATATTTTATTGGGCTGAAAGGAGAGCTGCATATTTACTGAGGATCCTTTCACAGACTTTTCCCCAGAACAGAGGTCTTCTTCCAAGCTTAAGGACTGAGTTTCACATTTGGGTGTGGTGGTTGAAACGGGTTTCAAAGCACTTGACAAAACCAGGTCTAGTCTAAACTGTGCACTCAGTTGTTCCCTGAAATGCTGCTGCCTAATTTCTTAGTTTCTTCTTTCTACCTTTATTAGGGTAATAAAATACTTTTTTGATAATTCTGAAGCCTCCAAATTGAGTCTTCAACCTCAGGTCTACCACAGGAAGGCCTGGGAGCTGCCAGGTATTGACATTTTAAATACCAATTGTGCTGTCCAAAAAGCTCTTCTGCTGTAATCACTATCCTGAATGGTGGTTCCTTCATCAAGCTTCTGATTCCACATGCAGGAAATTAAAGTCATGACCACATGCCACTGCTGTGGAAGAGAAAATTTAAAAGACTCCTGTCAGAAATGGATGATGGGAAAGAATCTTTCAGGATCATTGTGTGCCATAGAAACTGCACATGTGGCATGTATTTTTTAAACATTTTCATGGTGTTCAAGGTGTGCCTGGGAGAGAGAAAAGATTGTTTTCTTTCAGTGAGGTAAACTTCTGCAGAGTGCACATGGAATTGCTGTTCCTTGTGTGTTTAACACCTCAGGCAGCCAGTTTGCTTCCTTCATTATTTTTGTGCCAGCAGCGATCCTGGAGGATGAGTGATTCAGAAGGTGCCACAAACACAAAATCATTGTCAGAGTGACAGAACTGTCAGGGTTGGAAATGACCTCTAAGGCCACCAAGTCCAACCATTAATTCAGCACAGCCATGTTCACCTGTCCCCAAGTGCCACATCCACACATTTTTTTGTTTTAAGATTTCCAGGGATGGTAATTCCAATGCTTCTCTAGGCAGCATCTTCCAAAGCTTCACCATCATTTCAGTGAAGAAATTTCTCCTGGTGTCCAGTCTAAATCTTCCCTGGCACAAGGCAAGGTCATTTCCTCTCATTCTGGTTCTACTCTCCTGTCAGGGAGCTGTAAAGAACCAAAATTACCCCCCAGCCTCCTTTTCTCCATGTCAAATCATGGGGTGGGGAGGGAAAAAAGGGCTCAAGACTTGCCAGGTGTGATGTTGTTGTTTTGCACTCCCCAGATCAGATTAAAAACACAGGATACCTTTCCTTGCCCTGGTTATCAGAGGATCTTTTGCTTTTTGCTACACACACCTTCAGAAACCTCCGAAAATATTTTTCCCTAAGTGGAATGCTGACTTTGGAGAGAACTAGAGTGGGATTATCCATTAAAAGTCTCTGCAATTTAGAGCTATATTTATATTTCTAATTGTGCTAAATTTTTGGCTAATAAAATAATTATGAAAATACAGCATACTCAAACATACTCTTGAATTAAATTACATAAGTAAACACACATTCATTATTACTTAATTTTCTTGTTTATCCAGCCAAACTCATCAGATAGCTTACAAAGACAAGACAAACAGAAAGCAGACTATATGGTGTAGACTTTATTTTTTTTTTAACCTAAAAATGTTTATAGAATTACTCCTGACTAAAGTGGTACTAAATGTTTTTTACCTTTCATCATTTTAAATTAATAGCAAGCATCTTGGATTTAAATTAATTTGAATAATTTTTAATTTCCCTAAAGCTCCTAAAAATTAACAGTGAAAAAATTGAAGTAAAACAGCATCAAACCAGAAAGTTAAATGGATGAAAGTTTTCCACACATGCAAGAAAATGTTTACTTGCAGTGTGAGACACAGATGACATCTCAAGCATGTATTGCAACACTCAGTGAAGAAGAAAACATTTAATAAATTCATTTAATAGTTTTTAACGTGACAATTTTAACTGCTATAGCAATTCTGCTTATGTAATTTCTTTTTCGTCAGACAGCCTCATACAAAGGCTACCTCTCCTAAATAACCCCCTAATTAATGTCCTGTATTAATTAGATGGTAATTGAAGCACTCATTCTGAGTCATCTTGAGAATGCCAACAGCAATGGCTTTTCTTTTTCTCTTTATTTTTAATTTTTTCAATAGAAAGTCCTTCAAGGTGAATATAAATTCTGGGGTTTTCCTCTCTGCTGCTATCATCTTCCCAGTGCATCAGTAAACAACTCTGCTGGCAGAGAAATTACAGCAAGGGAGATGGAAGAGCAAACAAGATTTATTTGGGAAATTTCTTCAATGTGACAGGGACAAGTCCTGCTAAAAAAAATCACAAGCCATTCTGTAGCATTTGTTCCTCACACCAAATCTCTCTGAATGTAAAAAAAGCAGGGGAGGCCAGGAAAACTTCTCCTCAAGAACAAAATTACCTCACAGAGATTCTGCAGCAGAGAAATAAAAGGGTCTCAGCTCCTTCTCATGCGTACAACCCCCACCAAGAAGCTTCTTATTAATCCTGATCTTGATGCTGATTCACCACAGAAACTTCCGTAAGGATCTGGTGCACCCAGTTTGCACTAAATTGCATCTTCAGTTGGCTGACAGGTCATATCTCATTGGAACCCTGCAAGCTGAAGAACATTCACGTTTTAAGATAGACCATAGGACTTTGAAATAGACTTTACAGATTTTATCCCCATTATTTTCAAAATGGACCAATGTAGTTTAAAAGTTCCTAGTACTGTAACTTAGCAAAAGAGGGGAAACCTCCTTATCACTTGCTGCTTATCAGGGAATCTAATCAGGGATCCCTAATCACTTAATCCCTAATTAGATTCCTGATCAGGGATGTAAGAATTGGGGTTTGGCCTCATTCTCTTGATTTTCACCCCTAAACAGTGCTGGTTCTTTCTAACCAATAAAAAAAAAATTGTCAGAATCTTCAATATCTTTGAACGTATAAGTGTGTGATAATTAGTTTTAAGGGCTTGGTCTACAGAGCAGGGAAGATAAATAATACTTTTCTTAGCTGAGACCTATGTTTTTTGTTGGTTTTTTTTTTCCGTGTGTAATAAGATGTGACAGGTCTTGATAGCTAAGAGGAAAAATGTCTTTAAAGTTAACAAGAAAAAAAAGAGTGAAAAGGGAAAATAACATCTGTGTATTTCTGTGAATGGAATTTAAGCTGGTATGAAAGGAAAGGATTCTGCTGTACTTGTGATGTTTTCTTTGGCTGCCATCACAGAAAATATTTCAGTGGTGAAACCAAAGGTTAAATGCAACCGGCAGGAAGTTATAAAGGTGAATTGCATAAGATGTTTCTGAATAACAGGAGTTTACAACTCCAGCTATTGCTTCTGTTCAGAGTGCTTGGAAGCGCTGTGCAGTAGTAGGGGTACATAAAATGCAAATTTTAAGGCTTAGGGTGATAAGTATTTTGGGTTGAGATGGTAGACATTAACAGGATTTAATTTAATTAATAAATTAAATGTTATATGACAGACTTATAACATTATATTTATAAATACAATATACAATATAATTGTAATACACTATATAATTATAATTTTAATTAATATAATATAAATGATGGCATTTCATCAGCTAAAACAGTGAAGTATTATATAATGCTTTTCCTTTGCTAGACCTTCTTTTGAGTTTCTGCTGTTGAAGCAGTTTGGGAAGAAACTAGGGGACCTTGCATATGGTTATTACACTTGTTTGGAACAGTGGAATGACATGGCAAAGTGAATTTATTGACACTACTCTACCTCTGCAGTTTCCATGGTGAACACACAGCAGTGCTGCTTCTTCTCAGCTTTCTGCCCAAACCACTCTGGAGTTCACCTGCCACTAATTTAACCCCTCATCTTCAGAGGTGTGAGCAGTGCTTCCAAAACACCCAGAAACGTGGCTTTTAGTAATGTAATAAATGTGAGTTCAGATGGGAGGCTTTTCTTCCAACATGCCCGTAGGCAGAGTACCCAGTGAGCTGAGACTTTTGATATTTAATGTGCATTAAATATCAAACTGAATGTATTCCATGTAGCTGTGTCCAGAACAACGTGGTATTTCCAAGGGTGACCAAGGTAACAAGCAGTGGAAGGATGAAAAGCCACAGGCCCTCTCTGAGCCTGTGAGAGGGGTATTAAGCTTGCATGACAAGGTAATTTTAAAAATAAATGAGATCCAGGACTCACACTGGTCACAAGGAATGCCTTTCAACACTGTGAAATGCAAAATTGCACATGGTGAGGCGTGTGACAGCTATGCAACACCTTAAAGGAGTAAGGGAATATTTTCCCACTGAAATTGGTAGAGGGAGTTCTATCAAGCAGATTCAGCCTATTTCCTGGCCATCTGCAAATAAAAATAAATAAATAAATAAATAATCACCACATACTAGATGATATGTTCTGTAAAAAGCAAGGAAGTAGTTTTAACTCTCAATTTTTAACATTTGGCTTAATTCTGACTATCATAGGCAGCTTTTCTCTGTTGTATTTAACAGCTTTTCAGTGCTAAGATTTTGCAGCTCTTCCAGCAGAAGAGTGAGAGAATCCTTCCTGGCATGACAGATCACACTGCAATTACACTGAGATTAATGAGGTGTAACCATGCAGATATCACATTTCCTACATCATTTTTCTTTCAAATACAAGGTCCACTGGGTTTTCTACCTTGCCCTGGGTCTAACAGGGTCTTGGCAAATTCTGACCATCTTCTTGAAATGAAGAAGCTCAGAAAAATCCATGAAAAAGCAATTGCAAATATTGCTTTATATATTTATATTAAATACTGCTTTTGTATATAATAATAATATTAAATTTTATATAAATATCAAAACCAGCCAAGACATGATTGTCTCACAAATGATGATTGAAGCACAACATAACTTTAAATATCCTTTGATATATAAATTTATCTGTAGATATAGGTATAAATTTACAAATTTCACATGGGCTGAATGAGACTGAGATTCTTGTCAGTTCCAGTGAGGATACTGGCATAGCTGCACTGGCAGAAATTCCAATTTCAATCAGCAAGCTCAGGTTCCAGAGAGGAACTTTTATTTAGAAATGACATGCTGGGCAGAATTGTGTTTAGAATGCCACGTTTGTCTCCTAATAGGATTATTTCCTATTAATTTATTTAAAGGTTAAAAAAAAAGCTCTTTCCCCAGAGGATGCTGTAGCACTGCCCAGGCTCCCTAGGGAATGGTCACAGGCCCAAGGCTCCAGAGCTCCAGGAACATTTGGACAATGCTCTCAGGGGTGCACAGGGTGGGATTTTGGGGTGTCTGTGCAGGGCCAGGACATGAATCCACAATCCCTGTGGGTTCCATCCAGCTCAGGACATTCTATGACTTAGTGGTTCCAGATGAGCTGCAGAAAGAATGCCCACAGCAGCAGGCATTTTGCAATTAATATGGCACATACAATGAAATAATTCTCAAGATTGAGTCATTGGGCATTTTTTTCCCCTGCTAATTTTTATGTTCTATATGTGCAAATCATTGAGATGAATTTGCCCAGCTTTGTTCAGAGCTGGATTTGTCAACAGCCACTAACTGGAAGAGTTGGTTAATAAGTATTTTCCACAGAGCACTTTGCTTACGTAGCACAGTGCAGCATGTGAAAATATAGTATAACTAACCAAACAAAACTGGTATTTATCACACCATGTATTTGGCATACAAATAATATCTAAAATGGTTTTATTGTCTCTTATAATTACAAGGCGTTGTTCTTTACTGTGTTTTATTCCATAATCAACTGACAACTGCCTTTTAGTTTTATATAAAATAATAGCACATTTTACCACGTGAAGCAGTGAGAATGCACTTTTTTTTCATGTAGCTCTGGAGGCATTGTCAGGGAGAATGGCTTTCAAGCTGTTCATTAAATAGATGATGCTTATTACTACTTCTAATCTGGACCACAGTAACACAGGGAATTGGTTTAAAGCAGCACCTAGCAACCTAATTTTTATAACCACTCACTAAATTCCTCTTACATTAGCAGGAAGAGTACTTTTCACCACTGCTAACCACGGAGAAGTGGTAATTATATTGCTGCATTTCAGTCCATCCATCATCTGGACGTTCTGCAAATGAGTCTCTTTGAACCCCTGTGTAACAACACAGCTCTGGGTTTGGGTTTTGTTTGTGTTTGTTATTTTGGTGTTTTTTTCCAATTTGCTAAGTTGGTCCAACGTATTACAAAATCCAAACAGAATTATTACTTCTCCTGCAGAACTTTTCAGCTCATGAAATATCATTTTTGCACCTAGATATTTACCTTTGCCTCTTTGAAGCCATGTTGTTGCAGAGCAGCTCTCTAACAGAGGCTCCCAAACTTGACAACACCAGGGATCATTTCATAGGAGCCCCTCCATTTCTGGGAATAAACCTGCATCTCTTTTTCTTAAAAAAGAAACCCCATCCATAGGATGATTTGGGGAAGCTGTGAGAGATTTTGCTTCTCTGGGCATCTCTTCTGCAAGATATTCTGCCAAAAAGATGCACAGGACTGGAGCTTGTTTTGAGCACTTGAAATAGCAGATAAAGGATGATTGAGAATGATTCTGAAATTCAGAGGCTGTAGTTTAAAATGGATGGGGGCAGCTGCATAAAAACCTTGGTGTCTGATAAGAAGAAATCATATTTCTCACAGAGGTGCTGCCCTGTGTGGAATTATTGCTTGTGCTTTGCTTGCCTGCTATCAGTGGGCTTGTTTGCAGTGAAAAAAAAAACCAAAAAACAAAAGATAAGGAATTGCCAGCCATGCAGCTCTGGGGCCTGAACCACCCCAAGGATAAGACAAAATAATTCGAGGCAGAGAAGCAGCCACAGGATTCAGGGGCAGGACAGGAAAAGGCTGTGAAAATGAAATTATCCTCCAAAGGCCTCCAATGAAATTATAGTAGAAATTTAGGTATACAAAGTCTGCATGGGACTGAGGGAAACAGAAGCAAAATTAAAAGCAATTTTAAAAGAAATTGAAGAAGGAAGACCAGGAATTTGAACCTGGTGAGCAAAACAAGACATGTCCAGTCCTTGGCTGGAATTCAGCATTCCTCTCCAGGTGTAATATTTTCTGATGTTGCTGCCTGAGGCTATCTGACATGCAATTTATAAAACAGTTAGGAGTTCTATCTTACTACCACAGTAAATTAAAATTTAGCTGACAGCTAAGAGTCACCTGGTTTTTGCCTTTCTGCCCTTTATTTAAATTTTGCCAGTTTAAGTTGTTCCTTTAAGGTTCCTCTATGTAAATTTTCTATACTATAAGTAGTCCTGTTGACAGCTGATAGAGTTTTTTGCACTGAAATTCACCTTCAATTCAGATGAATTGAATTAGGGTTTTGCATATTCCAGCTCTGGATTCCATAATTTTTTGTTAAGTCCAGATATATAAGCAAAAGCAGAAAATTTGAGTATTTTGAGGGGAGTATTTTTTGGGGAATGAACCAGTCTGCTTTGCCAGATTTAGATGTAGTTTTTTGGTGTCTGCAAGGAGAAAATTTAAGAATAGCATTGCTCATTGTATTTTCAAGACATTTTGCTGTCAGGCCTTGAAATTATTCCAAATTTGTCCAAGATTTTCCTCACTTCTGAAGCTGTGATGAATCTCACCAGGTGCCCAGAAACCTGTACCTCTGTGCTTTTTTTTCTTGTCATTTTCATGTTCATTTCATGTGGGGTTGTTTTTGTTTGGTTTGGTTTTGGGGTGGTTTCTTTTTTCTTTTTTCTTTTTAAAGAAATTGAAATGTGAAAAAAAAAGGAAAAAAAAGAAAAAAAAAAAAAGAGAGAGAGAGAGAGAGAGAGAGAGAATGTGGCATCACTGGGAGAACTGAGCAGGGACCTGGCCTTGCCATCCTGTAGCCAAAGTTAAGGACTCTGTGGTGAAAAGCAAACCCCTAGAGGTCACTGTAATCATAAACATCCACAGGGAGATCTAGATTGGAGTAATGTCACCACCAAAACGAGCCATCTGTAGAAAGGAGCTCACAGTCAGATTTCTGCCTGTCCTGAAGCCACCCCTCCAAAGGCATGGAGGTCACTGGGGATGCTTTGGCAGCACAGTCCATCCCTGCACATCAGGGCACAGCCTCAAATCGTCAGAATTTACCCAGGCAGAGCTGGGATTTGTGCCAGTGAGGGAAGGAGGGTGGTGTGGGGGGGGGAGGCAGGCTGGCTGTGGAGAAGGAAAACAGAAAATAAGTGAAAAAGAAGCTGTGCTTGCACAGTGGCCTGGACAAGATGGCAAAGTTTGCTGAGCAAAGTGGGCCAGCAATCCATGTTAAATGGGTGAAGGCTTTTTATTTATGGACTGCAGAGCAGATACTGTGCTTGGTCTGTGAATTACAAACACTGACTCAAAAGAGGCTTTCCTCAGACACTCAATGGGAACAGATCACTTGGAAGTGATAATTCAGAAAAAGTGGAGTAAGAAATCCTAAAACTCGTAACAAATGCTACAGCAAGGCTAAAATAAATGTTAGATCATCTGTCCAAAACAGAAAAAAATATGTTTCACAGCATAAACTGACTTGTTCAATGTCTCATTTTAATTTATAAACTTTCCACACTCCACAGGGTTGAGAAGCAGTTTATGATGCTGTGCACTAATCCTGAACATGTTGGTGGAAACAAAATCCTGGTGATACCTGTATTCGGTGGTTGTATCTGTAAAACCCAGATGAATTCAGTACCAACCAATTCACTGAGACATGAAACAGAAGCAACTTTGCAGATGTCACAAGGGCTATATCTAATTATGCAGCAGTTTATTTGGAGTTCTGGCTTATACCTGGCTCTCTAAGGATCCACAACATAATTGTATTTATCCCCAGGGGAATGTGCTATAAATTGACAGCCAATAGAAGAAAGTATGTGTCATAAAGGTGCTGGGAGATCACTGGTTTCATGTTTATGCTTTGCAAACCATGTGAAATTCATATAGACAATTTTCCAGTATATTGACGCATTTGAAGGGTGTGTCCCTTATCAACAAAGCATTGAGCTGATTTATTCTTTCTGGTGATGACAAGTGATGGAACACACAGGCAGGTCTTGATTCAACTGGCTGAGCAAAACTCTCCCGTGTCATTCCAGACACTGGAGAATTTGCAGAGTCCTGTCAGATATGATGCCACAAGAAAACAAGGATTTCTGGATTTGCATATGAATGCCACGTGAGAAATCCTAGGGTATCCCAAATGTTACTGGATGCATCTGTTTGGACAGCTGAATCAGACTTCCACTGCTCATACATTCCCTTAACACTGATGCTCGCTGGCAGCATATGAAATAATTAATTTTTGTCCCTTGTGCTGGTATGGACTTATCTCATTACCTCATTACAGTAGTTCTTTGTGTTAACTTCATTAAGTTTTCAACATGACTTCTGAAAACAATGAAAATTCCAAAACAAATTGTATAAGATCTTAGATAACAATGGCTTCAAAAGAGAGCATTAATCAAGACCTAGCCCCTGGTGCCTGAATAACATTCAAAAGGAAACAACAGTGTTTGTTTTGCGTTTTTTTTTTTTTTTTTTTTCTCGATTCAGACTGTCCAAACTGAACTTAAGCCTGGGGCAAAATGAGCTGAAAGGAAAAAAAAATCAAACTGAGTTTTAAAACAAAAGGGGAAAAAAGTAAGAAGGAAATAAAAAAAGAATATATATGTAATAGAATGTTTCAGTAAAAAGGAGCAAGAAGGCCCACACCAGATCCCATCCCAGCTTTTCAATGCTGCAGTGACATTCTGGAGGATTGTGCTGATCCAGCTGAGAGCAGAACTGGTCCAATGCATGATTCTGAATTTACTTCAGAGGTATTTTTTAAATATAAAATTTTAAAAGACCCTAATATCTGGTTTTAGAAATATGTTGCTGGCAGTACAAATGAAATGGAAAGTTCTGTGTTTTGAAACTTCCTGTCCTCTTTCCCATTTTTTGTGATTGAAATAAGTAATAATCTTGTTAGGATATGACACCTGTTCCAAAAGCAATTCCATATGATTTCTATAAGAGAGGCTCAACATTAACCAAGGGAATAAACAGCTAGAAAGAAGGCAATAAAACTGATTAGACTGAAATGTTATTTAGTGAGGGTAGAGGGCCCTTTATATACACAGACATTTATGCAGTGATTCTTTTAGATCCTCTGGCTGGGCTGCCTGGTGAAATGGAATGAAAGACATTGATTAAAATCTTTAATTCTGCGCTCGGAATTTGAGTTATCAATGAGCACAAAGAATCTTTTTTAATATCTGCCTGTAAACAGCTACTGTGTGCTACTGGCTAATAAACTACAGGGTGCTTGCTGAGAATCATTATATACAAAATTAATATACATAATAATATTGTAACAACATTACATATTTCAAAAGATATAGAGTTTTTTCACATGATTTTTAAATCATGTTCAGAACTTCCCTCAATCAAAAAAAGGGGTTTTTTTAATGAGAGCTATCATTGTGCTAGCACTCGGCCTTGTTTTTCTGTAATAACTATTATTGTATGTAACAATTTTTCTTTGTATATCTATATATATATATATAATTGCCCCATTCTATTAGGAGGGGATCTAGAATAAAGCATGCAAATAAAGTGGCACCAAAAACTGATAGCCTAAAAAACCAAGCTACAAATTTCAGTTTGGACAAGAATTACCAGCCAGAGGTAGAAGTCAACCTGCTCTTGATATGTCAACACAAAAAAACCGTGTGCCAGGCAGCAGAGTCTGTATTCCTATTATTTAGGTCCTGCCTTTCCCCAGGTGGTTTCCTCTTTGCATAAAGTCCCTCTTCTTTGTAGGTTTCTGCTTCGAACAATATTTAAATTTAGACAGACTATTCCCTAAGTCTACTTAGATCATAATTTATCTCAAGTTTTTCTATTTTATTACAAAAACTTCTTTTTTTAAATTTTTTTTCATGGAATAAAATAAATAATTTGTCTTGACTATCTGAAGAAATCTTGTAGGGTTTAAAAAACAATTGTTCTTGGCATTTATCAGGTACCAAAGGTAAATGTACACGATCACACTCTGATATGATCAGATGGCACAGACAGGGAGAAGAAGCAGGCAGGCAGAGTTCGCTGTCACATTTCTTCATGGGCAGCTTGCAAACTCACAGCTGAGACCCATTCCAGCTGCCTGCTTTCCCCTCTAGTACCAGAATGCACTTTTTCCCCTTTATTTTTTTTTCCCCTTTATTTTTTTCCCCCCACGCAGTTCCACAAACAGGATTTTTCACGATTCCTGCAGAAATCCCTTTCTCCCGTGCCCACCTCCCCAGTGCTTTGCCCTCATTATTTCACAGGGAGTTTTGCTCCCAGGAGAAGGGAATTGACAGGAAGCAGAACAACTGAAAACAGATGCATAAAAACCGAGTTTGCTGCTTGCCCCCGTGAAGGTCAGGGACAGCCACAGTGCCTGGGAGAGACAATTCCCAGGCAGGACGTTGGGTGACATTTCCCACAGCCCATGGAGCTGGCTCAGAGCTCATGGAATCACTGGGAATGCTGCAGCCATCCCCCCTGTGCCTTGGGACAAGGGCTCCAAGCCTCCCTTGGTGGCTGGTGCAGGTTGTTTTGCTGGCAGGGGGAGAGGGGTTTTGTTGATTCACACAGCATGACCCGGCCAACATGTGACAGAGGCGAGGTGCCAGCAGGATTTCGGGGGCACCTGCTGCTCCTGCCACTTCTCCTGAGCCTGTGACCTCAGCTGTGGCAGGGAGACAGCTGAGTGCCTCCTGCTCTGTTTATCTGCATCTCTCCTGCCCTCAACCCAGCTCGCTCTTGGCTAAATAATGTAAAACCTGCAGAGTCTTCGTCATGGAGCATCTGCATCCATTGTGGTTTCCCTGCAATTTTTGTAGTTCTGCTCTAGCACCAGTATTTCATTGGCCAGATTGGGTAGGCTGACAGTTTTTTTCATATTTGTCTGTATCTACACTGGCAAATCTGACAGCAGCATCAGTAATCCAAAGCACCTTTCTCCCTCATCTCAGCACGGATGGTTCTGCTTAGACAGACACAGCAGAATTTCAGGAGTTCCCTACTGAGGATTTGTCACGTCCCTTCACTGCAGCCACAGACACTGTTTGGAGAGAAAAAAGAAGAAATCAAGACAGAAGAATTTGCTGATTCCTCTCCAACAGAGATGTGTTTGCATTGCCAGTTTGCACAAACCTCTTTCCACTTCTTTTGAGAGAAAAGATGCAGCTCTCCCTTGAGCACCAGTGGAACAATTGGTTCAAATAACATTTATTTAGTAGTACAACTATAGAGGCCCTGACACTGCAAGAACATGAGGCAGAACAAACTTTGTGAGACAGTGTATTCCACTAGGCCAGCTCGTTTGTACATTTAGAAAAATACAGCAAATTTGTGAGCACACAAGGTTTTCTAGAGGTTTGAAACTGCAGTCTTGACTTTTCTTTCCTGTGTCCATCAAATGTCCTTAAGCCACACTGAACCAGGCCTTGAATTTTAGAATATTTGTATGTCCCCCACCTATTCCGTTTAACTACTGTTCCATGACTAGTTATGAAGGGTTTCCTCTCTGAAACACAAACTTTGATATTTAGTCAAAATAAAGCCAGAACCCTCATCATACCTGCTTGAAGTTGCTTAGTCCAGGTTTTGGGTTGGGATTTTTGTTGTTGGCTTTATTGGGAGGGTTTTGTTGGTTGATTTTTGGGTTTTGTGGGTTTGAAGGGGGTGGTTGCTCTTTCCCTTTCCCTTTCCCTTTCCCTTTCCCTTTCCCTTTCCCTTTCCCTTTCCCTTTCCCTTTCCCTTTCCCTTTCCCTTTCTTCTTCTTCCCCCTTTTATTTTTTTTGATTTCTACCTTGGACTTCTACAGAGATGAAGTTTTGAGTTATAAAATTTCTCCTGGGTTCAATGCTAATTGGTTCAGGGATAAAATTCTCATCTCGTAATTATTTAGGATATTGAGCAGATATTTAACTGGACAGAAAGCTCAGGCAGATGGGAGGACTGACTGCTCAGCTCAGAGTCTTGAGGTACCTGTAAAGATTAATAATTGGGATAAGCAGAATTCCCTCAACCCCTGAACCAGACTGTTGGATGGTGCTGTGGGGTTTTTTGCTCCCTCACAGTTTTCTTTTTGCTGAGGCAATCTGCTTGTGTTATACCTGCTTTAAGGCAGAAGTTTTTCACACAGGCTCAAAATCCCTGAAAGTGATAATTATGCTCTTACAATGACTGCAAGCAGCTGTTGAAACAGGAGAGAGAACAGGTGAGGGAGCATGACATATAAGATTCTTGAGCTTGCTATTCCTCAGATTTCCTCAGAGCAGAAGAAATGTTACAGCCCTGCTTTTTTGCTTTTTATTTTTTTTTCCCTTTCTTGTCTTTTTTTTTTTTTTTTTTTTTTTTAATAGAAGCTGAATTGCTTGTTCTTGTTTTTCCAGTTTTTTTAGGAACTCTCCCAGAGGAAAAGCGTGGGCTGTATAAATCTCCATCTGCCCCAGCTGTGATAACCTTCCTGCAGACACACACAGGCACAGGAGGAGAGCTGGGGACCAGGACCTCAGGCAAGGCATTTGAAATCCTGCCAATTTAGCCAGTTGCCTCCTCCTCCAGAACTGAGCTGCAATCTTGTCAATCAAGGAGCTAGACAGCAGTGCAGGAAATTGGGACCCAGGCAAGAAACTGATGAATCTACTTCAGATTATTTGATTTGCACAGGACAGCAATTCTTCTTGCTACCTTTACAGGGTTGCTTTTATATAGGAGCAGAGAGACAAAAAAAAAAAATTACCTTTTGAGTCATCTAACCTAATCCTCCAAAACAATAATTCTCAAGCCCTGAAGAAAGGAAAAAGCCCTGAGCTCCATAGTTTGGGTCTCAGTTTCCATCAGATATTAGGATGAGGAAGAGGGAGAAGCTGATTCCTTTACCTGGAAAGACAGCAGATATTGAAGATAGAAGACACAACTCTCCTCCCTCCAAAATATTATTTCCTTTGGGGGAAAAATCCGAAAAAGCAAAACAAAACAACCAAACATACAGCTACAAAAAGAAATCCACCAAACCCCCCCCCCAAAAAAACAAACAAACAAAAAAAACCACCCCAAAAAATAAAAAGCAAACCAAAAAAACCCCAAAGGCAAACAATCCCAACCCACTTTGTATTCACTACTGAAATAATGTTTCAAAAATTCAGACATCATCCAAGTGCCTTTTACTGTAGAGTCTGGTGAAATAAAGTGGGGTTAAGTTACTTCTATTCAGAAGTACAAAATTATTATTACATCTTTTGCTACCTGTGTTTTCTTGATGCTGAAAATGAAGCAGAGTGTGGCTGCTTCATGTAAGTCTCAAGTCCATAATTTGAGTAGGCAGGGCAGGGTTTGGAGTTTCAGCTGACAGATGCTCAAAAATCTGAGATCTGAGTTAAAAACTCCACAAAGACAGAAGCTTGTTAAGATTTTTCAGGGTTTTCTATCTTCATGTGAAGTAGGAAAGAAATTTTTTTCATGTCTGTTCCCATTTTGTCAAAAAATAATAGGTTACCTTCCTCTTCTTTGAGCTTTAAATTAATGTTCTGCCTTTTGGATTGAGCCTTCTTCAGACTGGCTTTCATTTCAAAAGATCTGCTGTTCCTTTTTAAATTCAATCCCAATCTTGAGAATATTCCAATCAATATAATAGGGAGATCACACCAATATCTGAAACTGTTCTTTCACAGAAGAAGAAGAAAGCAGCATGATTTTATTAGCTCTATAATTTATTGGACATAATGAATTATTGCAAGGTAATTCTGTTGGGAAGAAAGGAGAAATTAGATAATGTGCTTGTAAAATTGGCACAAGAAAGAATTGATAAAAATCCTCAGTTCTGTCTGCCACCTAAATAAGTAATCGCAATTTCTTTTTTCTGTTCGGACATTGCAGATCTAGAAGTGACATGTGAAAATTGATTTTTTTGGGTTTTTTTGAATGGAAGGACTGTAGAGATTTTGATGCAATTTAGGTGTCTGGCTATCTTCCCACTTAGTTTGTTGAAGAAAGAATAGACAGACAGGTGCAGTGCTTCTGAGGTAAATGAGGTTGTAACTGGAGTAGGTGAAGTTGAACCACAACAATGTGGTTCTTGGCCTGTGGTAACCATAACAGATAATAATGTTAAAGCTGATAGAATCATGTATATTTACCTTTGGTGCCTGATAAATGCCAAGAACAATTATTTTTAGAACCCTATAAGATTGATAGATACAAACAGGACAAATAATTTTTTTATTCCATAAAAAAAAGGGGGGGGAAGTTTTTGTATATAAATAAAGTAGGAGATTTTGAGAGAAATTATGATCTAAGTAGACTTAGGGAATTGTCTGTCTAAATCTCAATATCTCAGCAGTAAAATAGATAAATAATTGTGAATTGCATGGGGTTTTTTTTAAATAAAACGGGCATCTAAAGAGATCTCAACATAACCTTGTTTTGGTAGAGAAATGGGCTAAAAAGAATCACAGCATCCCTTGAGTAAGCAGCGTCAGTGTTGAACTTGTATTTGAGGATGTTAATTAAAAAATATGGACTCAGAAATCCTACATCCCAAGTCCTGGGCTCACTGTAGGGTTCAGGAACAGCTTAAATGGAGCTGTGAAGTGCAAACACTAAAAGGCAGTGGTGGTATTACCAATTTGATAAATCTTCAGTCCATATCTGGCAATCAGGATTTATTTTGAGCCAGCAAAATCTGGCCCTGATTAGCTGAACCCGTGACAAGTTTTGAGACTTTGATGACAGTGGGAAAGGATTAAATGTGTTTTCCTGTGAGACAAAGACTGATGATGCCTCACCCAACCCAAATTCAAGAGAGAGATAAGCAGAGAGGTGAGAGGAGGAAAGTTGGAGAGATTTGAGCAGGCCTGAGGCAAAGAGGCCTGGGGGCATTTAGGTCTGGCAGATATTAATTAGTTTTTGAACAAAGGAGAGCCCCTGGAAAGGGGCATGACAGTGCTGAAAGTCACCCTGGCTGTGACTTATGAAGACATGTCTCTATTTTCCACTTTTTTTAGTGGCATTTTAATGCTTCAGTGTTTTCTTTAATACTGGCAGTTTCCTAAAGCAGAGGCTTTGGTTCCTTTAGTTTAGGAATATTTGGGGAAGAAAGCAGCAAGTTCATTTTTGGCAGAAAACATTCACCACTGAATGAGAAAGAAAAAAAATATATTAAAAAAAAAAAAAGCAGACTTCCTCCTGACATTGAGTAAAGGGCTGAAATAGCTGTTTCATGAACATTTGTTCCAGGAGTCCTGGGCTGCAATGTTTTTAAGGCTGCCTTGACCTTTAGAAGCCAAGTTCTTCAAAACCTGAGCTCTGAACACCTTGTCCCTGGAGGCAGCCAGTGGGGAACTTTTCTGGAGCAGGCAGGAGTCTGGGGTGAGCAGGTGGCATGGGGACAGCCTTTGCATCAGCAGGCAAAAAGACTTTTGTCAGGAAAAACATTTTTCTGTTGAATTCCACGTTTAGTTAGGTGGCCAAAAATCACAGAGACACAGAATGGTTTGGGTGGGAAAGACCTGAAAATCCCATCTTGTCCAAGACCTTCCACCAGACTTTGGTTTCTCCAAGCCCTGTCCTTGAACCAGGCCAGGCAAGGCATAAAAATAACCGGAAGGTGGTAAAGGAATAATTCCTGCTGCTGTCAAATGGAAGAGCTGGAAAGTTCTCAGAAAATTCCTGGACCTCCTGAGTGAACTCGTGGGTGCTGAGGATCCTTGAGGTATCCTGCTCAAGACTGAACCTGAGGAAAAAGAACACTCTTGTCAAGCAAAAATACTTAAGGGTAAAAAGTTCACAAAGCAGAAGAAATTAATGACTGTTTGTCCATGCACTCCTGGGAGCTGCTTTTTATAAGTGAATTTAAAAAGTCAGATGGCAGCAGATGACAGTAAACAAACACAAATGCTCTCACAACAGCCTGGGATTATATTCTTCCCTGTGATGGTTGAAAGTGTCCAAACAGCGCTACAGATGTTGCTAAAATTATGTCATTGGAAAGAATGATACTATTATTATTATTAGTAGTAGTAGTAGTATTGGTATTTTATTGGTATTATTATTGGTATTATTAAGTATGGTAAGTTTCAAATCACTGCATTGCATTTTTTAATAAATGTTTCTCTAGAGTTTTCAGGAGAACAACATCAGGAAAAGATCTGCACTGGTCAAAACAGCTAAAATAAATCTGAGTATCACAGGCAAATTCTCATATTGGTTGCATGAGAGTTCAAGGAGAGCTCAACTACAAAAGATGATCCTGAATGTAGAACGTTTTTACCTTTTGAGCTGTTAAGGATGAGGGACTAGGGTCCACTGACTACTGAATTATTACTGAGGTCATTAAATAGCATGTGATTTCTTTTAGAAAAGAAGTGAAGGCTGAAAAAAACCCCCAAAGGTTAGTATTTAAAATTAAGCTTAAAACATTTAAGGTAAAGCTTTGTCTTTGTATACAAAGACAAAAAATTCTCTGATGTAGTAGCTATTAACCAGTGATTTCTGATTCTGACTTTTTGAAAAAAAAAAAAAAGACTTTATTTTGAAGAGACACATCCTAAAGTCTTTATTCATTATTCCCCAGAAATAAGTATACATTGAGGTGTTGGCATGTTAAGAAGGTAAAAAATTGGTGGAAGAAGAAGCAGAGAGATCTGAAACAAAACCAAACCCCTAAGTACTCAACCCCTAAGTACTCAATTTATTTTCCACTTTTTCAAGCACTGTTCATGTTTCCTTTGTTTACATTGACACGCCCTGCTGGACTCCAACCTCCACCAACTCCCCCCTCCAGGATTTATGACATTTTATCCTCCCAAAACTCATCAGGTTTGGCCCTGAGAGCTGCAGATGCTGCGCCAGGGGCGCGACAGGGGCTGGGCTGTGTCACAGCACTCAGCACCATGTCTGTGTACATGAAAACCCCTTTATCTTGGGAAGGAAGGGGTGATAAGATTACATGTCCTTCACAGAGGTCTAGAAAAGGTGTCTTTTCTCAGCTTTCTGAGCCCTGCTCCAGGACTTGGCCCTTTTAGGTATTCAGACAGCGAACCTCTCTCCTTGGCGTGTTGGAAGTGCAAGTTCCAGACAATAATTGAACAAAAGTCTGCAATTATTGTGTTCTCTGGCGAGTTATGCAATGAACCATTCATTTCAGAGCTCACAGGAAAGGTCTGAGTTTACCTCCACTAACACACAATGACATCAGAGACAAGCTGGATTTTTTTTTTTATTATTATTTTTTGGCCCCTAAATCACAGCAGCACATGGAAGCTGCAGCACTCAGTGAAGTCACCTCAAGGGGTATTTTTTTTCCAAAAGTAATGGTCACAGGAGGAAAGGAGTACCTTGTTTTGGCAAATTACACACCAAAACTGGTGTAATTGTGCTTTTTCAGATCTCTGGAGCTCTGTGTGGCAGAGCTGCTCTTGCCACAGGGATGGGCTGCTCCCTTCCCTGGGCTGCAGGCTGGTAGATTTGCATCTTACAAGCAGTGGAAAGTATTTCTAAACAGAATTTTACATCATGAATGACCGTTCACATCAGCTGAACTGTTTTGCTGTGTGAATGAGATGGCAGGAGATCCTCTCAAGGGCTGACTCTTATCCCAAGTTTGCCAGCCACTGCATGGATTGTGTGCATGTTTCATGTAAACATGCAAGGGTGAGTGTACCTAAACACACAAGTATGTATATATATAAACACATATGCACCGAAAACGGGAGCAGGCTGCCCAGGGGAGTGTTTGAGTCACCATTCCTGGGAGTGCTCCAAAAATGTGCAGATCTGGCACTTGGGGATGTGCTTTAGTGGTGGAGGTGGCACTGCTGGGTTGGTGGCTGGACTCAATGAATCCAGAGGTCTTTCCCAGCCCAAACCCCTCCATGGTTCTCTGGAAAGCACACAATCACACAAGTGTGCAATTATTAGATGGTATTTTGTATTTAAGTAGCATATAGATCATTTTAGATATATTTTAAAATTAAACACACACACCCATATATGCAAGGCCTAATCCAATTGTCTTTATTCAAATAAAACCTGGCTTATTCTAAGCAGGAAAAGAACTTTTTCTACAGTGAATATAAATAATTTTTGAGTTTCATGGATGACAAACATTTACTAAGTGTGAATGGGAAGAGCAAGATACAATGCTTAGAGCACCACAGTAATTTCTTTTAGAGAGGGGTGTTACCAACTGAAAATTTCCCTATTCCAGGTTCCTACAGGCTGACTATGTTATTCGCTTTATTCTTTAAAAATAATGCATAATTCATAACAAGGCTTTCAAACCTGCTTTAATCTGCATTTATGAGATGAAGCATATGCAGCTGTGAACAGTCTTTCATTTAGCTTCAGAATAATCTGGCATTAAGCAATAGTTTGCAGGGGTTTATTAACAGAAGTTACAGATGATTTTGATCAATTTCTTTGTCTGTTTATCACACAGTATTTTTTCACTCCTGTAGTGTGTTATTTTCTTCTTTCTTTCTTCTGCGCCAGGTGCAAAATTAAATCAAATAGCACGTGCTATAAATAATTTTTTAAAAAAATTAAAACTTAAAAAAATTAAAATCTGCTTGCCTTTCTTCATTGCTGCTTTCTTCCTCAGTCAGTAGTGCCTTATTTGAATAAGTTTGGTCTGGGTAAAGTCTTCCACTGTGAGCTCTGCAGCATGGGCTGTCTGCAGTGCTTCTCCACCTCGTGCTGGTGCAGTGGGAGAGTAACTGATGGCTGAACACTCTTGGTGTAACTTTACACCAGAATTCACAGGCCTTTGGTTTGTTGTGGTTTTGAACAGCAGTGGGAAGACAGCTAAACCAACATCCCCATAATTTATTCCTTGGCTCTGAAAAAATGACAAAACATCTGAGCTCTGGGGAGAATGAGATTAGATTTTTATTTTTGAAGACACAGGAAGAGAAGAAGAAGTCTGCTGGTGATCAGTATGTTGTATAAAATCAAAGGTTTTCATCAGGAGAGAGGAAACCCTTAAAAGACTAAAATCAGTTACTGAGATGATTCCCCACCCTATTGAACATTACATTATTTGATTACTAATCACAACATTCTTTCCCCACATCTAAGAAGTGATGGGGTTTAAGGCTTTATCCGTGGATATCCATGAAAATAATTTAAACCATTCCTGGTGTTCAGAAGACAGAGCACGTATTCTGGGCAAATACCTTATGTTCTCCCCTCTCCTCCCAATTCCTTGCTGAGACTGAACCTCCTGTGCTATTTCTAGTAAAAAGAACCACTCAAAGGTTTTCCTAGCCAAAACCAGAGAATAACACCCTTGTCTTCAGCACTGCAGCTTCACCTCTGTTGTGTTTTTGAGAAGTGACATTCTCATTTAATTGGACTGATATTGGCACGTACTGAGTGCATTTCACCAGTAATGTTCTTTCCTATTACGACTGGATGAAAAATCTGGCACAAATTTTCCGCGGTTTCTCGGTGGAAAAAATTATTTCTGAATTTTTTTTATTTTTATTTTTTTTTTTTTAATCTTATGCTCATGAAAACATTCCAGTATCAAACTGCAGAAGTTCATGGAGGGAAGCTCCTGGCAGTGCTTGAGTTTCACCTTCAACAATCATCTTGGTCCTCCTGCTGGCTGGGCTTCCTAACCTGACCCCACGGCCCCAAGACCACCAGAACCTTTTCCCCAAAAAGAAGGAGCAAAGTGAGGATTCACGGATGAAACCCAAGTTGTCTTCAGGGAAAGAAGTGGGAAAGCTCAGCCTCTGAGCTACAAATGCTGTGTGGAGCACTGAAAAAAGCCTGCTTTGGAGTTTTCCAGCCCAAACTGGAGATTTTCGCTGCAGAGAAATGAGGAGGCAGAGAGACCTTGTCCTGCTCCCACCTCATCATCTCACAGAAAGTATTTTCACATTTTATTTCCAGTAGCTCTGCTAAACAAAGGCAGACAGGGGAAAATGTGTGAAAGTTTCTTCCTTTCGGTCCCCTGGGTCTCACAAATCCCATGCACTCTGCACTCATCCGTGTAAATGTTAGTGCCAGACCTTTGGGAGAACATTCCAATCCCTCTTCCACAGATTAGCCTGTTTGGGAAGAGATACCTTTACCTGTCCTCTCAAGGGTCAAACAGGGGCAGATGAAGGGCACTGAAGAGGCAGCTAACAAACTTTTCATTCATAAACCAAGCCTTTGTGAGACAGGTGAGAGAGAAATAATGCAGACAGTAGCCCCAAGCCTGGTTTGGGGGGTTTTTTGGAGACTTTTCCAGGCAGAACACCAGCAGGGAATGCCTACAAGACATTTCCTGTGCTCCTGTGGCTAGGACTTAGCCAGGACATCACAGCAATGTTGAATCTGTAATCTGTGTACACAAATGTGCCTGGCTGGAACACACACGTGTGGTTTCTGCACTTCTCACACCTCATATTGGGGAAGAGACAGAAACTTCTGAGCTGTGCTCCTTAAACCTCCTGCTTTGGAGACTTTCACAAGGACTGGGGGCCATTTGAGTTGGAAATAACTATTGATCAGCCATTCTCTGGCTGAGTAAAGGGAATTTTCTCTCCTCTCCTCTGACACAGAGCCCTTGAGCTGAGTGTGGACTGGCCCTGTGGTACTCAGGCATGACACAGCCTGCAGAGAGCCCCAAGCAGGCAGCAGGTCTGGCCTGGGAGCTCTGCCTGCTTCAGATTGCTCCTTCCTGATTAGCTTTGCTCTGCTCTGCTTTCCCCATCAGATGGATTTGTGACTCACCAGCCGAGCTGACCCAAGCAAACCCCACAGCTGAGCTCCCCCCACTCACACTCACACACCTGAGAAGGTGGGCAGAAGCAGAGTGGGGGAAGCTCAGCCACCAGTGCAGATCTAGATTACATCTAGGCATTTGTGTTTGGAACATTTTTGCCTTCTTCAGCATTTTAGGGAGTTTCATCACTGCTTCCTTCTGATGAGCTCGATATGGTCAATTTCCAAGGTACAGAGCAGTGATTCCATTGGAATGTACCCCAGCATGACAAGGAATTAAAGCAAGGCTTATATTTTTCAAGTGAACATTTGGTTTTGGTTGGTTGTTTATTTTTTTCCTTTGTATTTTCTTCTAGAAAGTTTTCTCCTATCCCACAGTCTGGTGTGCAACTGATTTTTATCTGATTTTCCAACCTTTGCTTCATGAGCAATAGTGAGTAAAGCATCAAACTTCTTTACTGCTCTGTCTGGACCACAGACAGTGATAAAGATCTCTTCTTGAGAAGATATCTCTTGCAGGGCAGCTGCTCTCCTTCGCTGTGAAATCTGCCATGCATTCCTCCCCAGCTGCATCCACTGGATGATTAATAATATCTGATGCCTGGCCACGGAGCCTACACCTTGGACATATGTCTCTCTCACCATCTTTTTTCTTTTTCACACTCTTCTGCACTAGCAAAAAATGTTTTACAGTCTCTTGTGTCATTTACCTTACACTCTTGCTTTTAAAATTAAAGTATTTTCCATGTGCTTCTTTTCTCTGTTCCTTCTTTCTGCTGGATTTGGGGTTGGGCATTTGGTTTGGAACTTTCTGCCATTCCCAGTCAGACCTCTAAGTATATTAAATGATATTTTTTATGTTTCTGTCATTGCATATCCTCGTTTCACACCACCCTTGATGGCTGTCAGCCCAGACTCTTTTCCTTTGTGGTGACTTTTCTATCAACAAGAGGAATATGCAGTGGGAGCCTGGTACAGCCACTATCACACAGCTGCTGGGGGATTAAAACCTGTCCATTCACACTTTGCACTCAGTGTTTTCACTGAAGCCCCCATTCTCTGGGGCTAAATGCCAAATGAAAATGTGAATTTTCATCTGCTGCATGTTCACAGTCAGGAAAGAGAAGCTTGGAACATGAAGGTCATTGCAGGAGTGTAAAGACTGTGATTTTGGTTAAAACTTTGGGTTTGGGAGCTCTGTTTCAGAAGGGAAGGCATCTGACAATACCTTTGTCCTTGACAGAGGTTTCTGGAGGTCACCTGGCAACCCAAGCACAGCAAATCTTGTCTGTGACCGTTCCTGACACTGGTGCCTGAGGACCTCAAAGAGAAAAATATCAAAGTATGTAAATAAATCACAGGAGCCAAGGGTTTAGATTAAAAAGACATAGTACAATATAATAAAGCCTTTCTTTTATGAGTGACAGGGCCCTTTCACACTTTATCCTCCTGAACTCCTGCTTAAAAAAGTAGCTGGGCCTCAGACACACATCATGTACTTCCCTTCCCTTCCCTTGTTCTTGATTAACAAAAATATTTAGATAAAAAAGGGGTCCTTATTTCCTCACAGTTCATCCGCCTCTCCTGTTTATTCTCTACCTGGTGTCACAGTCCTCTGAGCTTTGCCAGTGTATTAATTTCCACAGCAGTCCTGCTGGGATGTCACAAGCAGAGGATTAGGATTTCAGACTCTTAATAAGTCAAAAAAGAAAGATTAATGCTTAAACAAAGACTCCGTCTTCAAGTAAATATCCTCAATAATGTACAATGAGGAAAGAAAAACAGGGGAAATACCTGAGCAGAGCTCTACAAGAACAGTTTAGCTTTTTCAAACTTTTCCACAAACTCCCAGATGGGCTTCAGGAATGCCATTGCCTTTTGTCTTCCCTCTCCATCAGAAAGCTGCCTCTGTATTTTTTTGGGGCAGAAGAAAGTGCTTGGAAAAGTTTCAGACTGGCCTGAATAAAATTTGAATGACCTTTTTTTTTTTTTTTTTTTGCACAGCTAAATGGCAGGATCCCACCTTAAACAAAGGCCTGGATTCCCAAAACAAAGAGAGAGGATTCCTGTCAGATGGAGGCAGAGCAAGGTGGGGATGGGATGGGCTGGGGAGAGCCAGGCTGTGCTGCTGCTGGTCACATTGAGGGCTCGGGGCTGTGAAAAAAACATCAGATGTTGTTCTGAGGGGGACCCCAGTAGCTTTTTTAGGGCTGTTGTCACCTGCATGGTGGATCCCACCAAAACAGGGAGGTGGGTTAGCCAAGCACACAAGTAACTGAGCTGGTAAGATTTTAATTCCAAGCACTGTGAATCCCACAAAGCAATTAGGATTTGAAACCATGAACACAAACCCCCAGGTGTAGCTCACCTACCTCAGAGGCAAGCTAAAATAATCCCTAGGGGCCAGAGTGTGCCATCAGGATTCCCATGAGGACCTTGTTTATTCTCCAAGTAAATCTCTTTGAAACCCATCCTGTTCAGAGCAGCAAAATCTGCTGTAAAATAGGCACCAGTGAATGGCCATGTGGCAAAAAAAAAAAAGAATTCTGTGAAAAATTATGCTTCCACGTCTAAGTTGTCTGACAGAGTTACTAAAATAAGGCTTTAAATGTATTTTTACTGTTACCAGAATAATATTCCAGTGATAGCTCTCCAAGTCACAGCATCCCAATATGATGGCAGGATGGTACAACCACAGTCCTCAAAAAAACTTCATTTTTTTCTGAGATGAAATCATACTGATAAAAACCCCAAAATTCTGAGACCTTCAAAAAATAATGTCCTGTTTTCCATGGAATATGTTCCACTGCACATCCTGCAGGCAGATACTTTTATGCTTTGGCTAAAAGAAGCAACACAGTTCTTAAAAAGACTGCTATTTTAAACATTATGTTTTGTTTTCCAACAATGGTAATGTCTTAGGTTAAACACTTCTCTCCAAAGCACTGGATTGCTTACCTACCTGTCTCTGAGGAAGTCCTAAATTCCTGAAAATTAAGACCAGAAATAAAAGTGGCCCTTGAGTACACTGGATGAAAGGTCTGCCATGCTCTTGTTCCAGCAGGTTTTCAGGACTGCATTTGCATTTCATGTGTGTGTTACATGCACCAATTAGTAATACCCTGATGAGTTTTCTTTTACGTGCCTGTAGCAAGACAGGCACGTAAAAGAAAATTGTGTAATTTGTTCAAACTGTGGTTTCATTTGCACAGGCAGTCATTACAGTTTTATTTGCAAATTAAGCATGTATTTATACACACATGTGGGATAACCAAACTTATTTCTTTTATTATTTGGACCATATCTGTATTTTCAGGTCAGCACTTATCCAGTTTGCACAAGTCTTCCTTCTGGATGGGAACAACTGTAGCCTGCAAAGTACTTACCTACCCCAGAAAAGGAGTTTGCTGGCATTTTTACAGCTCCATCCCTACACCAAGGTATAGAAAATTGTGATGTCAGAAAACTCTCTCCATTGCAAGTGCATTTCTTGGTGGCTGGAGTGCCAAGCCCTCCAGAGCTGAGCTATTCCCTCTGGCAGTTTACCTGTTGCAGCATTGTCTAATCACCCACATATTTCCACAGCTTTTTGGGGTGGATTTCTGGATTTCTGACACTGAATTCTGCTGGTGTAGGTGGATTTGCAGTGGGTTTTACTACAAGCTGACAGCTGTCCCCTTTTCCCCTACCCTGTGCTAATCATTACAGACAGCCAGGAAAATCAGGGAAAATGAGAATTTATTGCCACAGGGGGGCATTTAGGAATTTGGATGGGTTTCTTTGGATGGGGTGTTTTCTGGGTTGTGGTTTGGGTTGTTTTGGATGTTTTTTTTCTTCTTTTTTTTTTCCTTCTTTTACAAGAAATTGTGAGAAATTAAAGGCAAGAGGCAAGAGGAGAAATGCCAGGTGGGGTGAATGTGTCCCTCCAAATGGTTTTCCCCTGCTGTGCCAGAGTGGAGCAATCTGTCACCTGTGGATCAATTACACATTGGCAAGTGTTGGCAGGTTCCAGCTGCAGGTATGTGGCCTTCAATAATGTTTGTACACTTAATAAGTGTAAAAACACTCTGTGCAGGCACCCCTGTGCATGAATGGTGTGTCACTTGTGCACTCCCAGGGCTTTCAGGTGCACCACCACCACTCATGCATTACCCAAAGCAGGCTGTGAAACCCCTGGTGTGAAAAAGCTAAAAAACTCCTTGGGTTTGTTTCACTGGGGGAAATTTGGTAAAGAACTCTAGGGTTGTTTTTTTTTTTTTTTTTAATTTTTTTGGGGTGTTTTTTTTTTTTTTTTTTTTTTTTTTTTTTTTTGTTCACAGCATCCAAATCCAGGCAGCAGTAAACACTTCAAAGCCCCCAGCCCTTCCAGAACCAGTCCTGGGAAACAGGATATGGGACTTAGCATGCTGAGTAGAGAAAACACCCCACCACTTTTATGTAGACAACACTAAAATAACAGGAAAGCCAACTTCTGGTAGAGCCAAGGATCCCTGAGGACTTTAAATAGGAATTGTCTTTCTGCAGTTGCACATCTGCAGGTGCAGATGGAAACATCTTTGAGCAGGAGCCACAGAGTAGATTTTTCTCAGCTATGGGTGATGGAAAAATGTGTGTTTTGAAAGTCAGAGTTACTCCCATAGGATTTTAGGGTGTTCCTGTTTTAAACTGGACAACCTGCTACCACAAAATCCTGTCCAATTCAGGATTAATTTAATTTATTGTTCCTGAAAGACTGGGCTTCAAAACTACTGCCTATGTCTCTGTGAGGCTGAGGGGCTTCAGGGAACCCAAAATCAGTTTAATATCTCTTTGTAGGTGTGCAAGGACCTGAAAAGGTGCTAACAGGGAGTGCAGCTGCTGCTAGGATAAAATGGCTACACTTTTTTAAAAATCCATCATGAAAAATCTAGGAATTCCACAGCCTTGTAATGGTAATATGCACCCTAAACTGAACATTGCCTGCAGTTTCCACTAAGGAAGCTCAAAAGTGCACAGAGAGGGGGATTCAGAGAGCAGGAATTTCTTTTTGGAAGGTAAAATGGAGTTGTTGCACAGGACAAAGCTGGGAAGTTCTTTATTTTCTGACAGAAGTGTTGATCCTTGGATGGCCAAAGGAGCTGGATTTAGGCTAGGCATTACAATAACAACCTCTCTGGCAGATCATTTTGGAATAATGTCTTATTTTGGGTTTTTTTTTTTTTCAGTTGACAACGATTATAAAGAGAGAAAAACCAAAACCATGACCTGGCAGAGGAGAATTTATCTGGGGAGGGGACAGTGATGCTGTGGTTTCTGACATTGTATTTTTTTTCCATCAGGCACCTCCTCCTGCTCTCTCATCTCCATCAAGTCACACGTTGGGATTGCACTGGAAATACAGCACCCCCTCTGTAGTGGCTGGGTGGCTTTCCTGCCTTTTTCCTTGCTCATCACTTATTTCTTAATCATTACCATAATTTTTTTTTTTTTAATGAATGAAAGATAATCAGGGTTCTTACATTTTTAGGATTCCTAAAAATATCCTTTTGTGGACCACAGGGTAATTTCTGGGACACACAACTATCATTTTATTTTCAAGCTTTTATCAAATGCATTGCAACTAAACAACCAATTTATTATCTTTACCATAGAAAATGAATGGCCCCTCATTTGCAGCCTCAAACTTTCATGAAAGAGTATTGGATAATTTGTGGATCAATATAACAACATTCTAAGCCATTTAATGGGATATTTTCATGAAAGAGATTATGTGAGAGAAATACTTTTACAAAAATATTTTCTGTTGTTTTCCTTGCTGCAGACAATAAAATGTTTCAGCACTGTGCTGAAGAAGAAGAATTAGAAAACAAATTGAAATTCTCTGTTTTCATTTATCAAGATGAGAGGAAAATCAAACGACATTTCTATCCAATGATAGAAAGAGCTGTTCAATTTGTCATGTGTGTTTCCTTTTAAATTATCAGTTGTAGAAGATACAGCTTTTTTAGGGCTCCTGAGATGCATCTGGATTCAATCTCACCTGCTGAGCTCAGGGGTAATATTATTTTAATAGGGGCTGTTGTTACTGAGAAGAGAGACATTGTGAGTTTAGAGCTGGTTGGGAGTTCTTCTGTTGTGTGCAGGCATTTGAGCTGATCTGAAATATCTAAAAATTACTAGAAAGATACTAAATATAATAGAAATTTGTACCTTGGCATTGTCTGGGTTGTTTCTTTTTTTTTATTTGTGTGGTTGATAGTTGCTGCTTTAATGCACTGTAATTCTTCAGTTGTTCTTCTGCATCACCCTGCAATAAAGTGAAAATAGGAAATGTGGCCAATAATAAAAATCCTTGAAATATGAACAGCAATTCATAGCATGCAACTTTCCCTTACACAGAGAACATTAAAAAAATGAAAGAGAAAAAAAATATTCATGCATGTTCAATTATTCCTTTTTCCTGTAGAAAGTTTTATATGGATCTGTTCAGACTGAGGCCTTCTAAGGTGCTGTAATTTTTTTGCTTTCACAAATAAACAAAATGAATGTATAAGAATTCAGATAAGAATGTCAGTGGAGTTTGGTGAGTTACCCATATATCCAAATGCCAGCCAATGAAAGGCTTCACAGAGTGGTAAAAAAAAAAATAAATATGATGCCTTTAATGACAAAAAAATTTACACTATAGGAATTAATAATTTTATTAAAAGGAGCCAGCAAGAACACTAGACCCCTAAAGATAATCCTTATTTTTCAAAGGCAGAGTGTGTCAGTCAGTAATTTACTTCAGAGTTGCCTGAAATTGCAGTGAGATTTTTAAAGTGTTTATTAAATTTTAAATTAATTTTAAAATTAATTCAATATATTAACCATTTTAAGTGTTTATTAAATCTGGTCTGGAGGGACTGCTGAGGTTGGTAATGAATTAAGGTAGAGGAGGTGCAAATGACCTCTGTGTGCTGATCAAGCTGTGATGGGGATCCAAACACTTGTTTAACACTGCTGGCAACCTAAATGAAACCCCACATACTGCTTTATCATCAACAGGAGACAGGCAGGAGTTTGTCACACACTGCTTTGCTTCCCAAGCTCTGTGTAGCTGTGCCAGAAAGAGAATTCCTTATATTGCCCCTTTAATTTGGACTCCAACCTTTTCTTTTTCCTCATGTTTGCATTCTAATATCTTCAGTGAAAAACTGGGTTTTTTTATCTTGGAACTCCCAGGTGCTCTAATAGTGCAAATAACAATATAGTGGAGCAGTAATTCTCTAATTTGTCTTAAAAGAGGGGGAAAGGGATCAAAGGCTGTAAAAAAACCAGCTTTAGCACACCAAGGGGGATGGAGAAAGAATTTTTGCCAGGGCTGTAGTGACAGGGAAAGTGGCACAGTTTCCAGCTGAGATATTTAGACCAGGTGTGAGGAATTCTTTTTGTGGGATGGGGGTGATGAGACAGCAGGACAAGATTCCAGGGAAGCTGTGGATGGATACCCCATCATTGGATGTGCTCAGGGTCAGGTTGGAGTGGCCTTTCATGACCTGGTGAGAAACAACCCTGCCCAGGCTGGTGGGGGATCTCCAAAAATCCCCTCTAAACTAAGCCACAACATCAACTAACTTTCTTTTCCTATGACAGCTCCCTAATTCTCCACTCACAAGATCCCAGGCCCCTCCAGCTGTCACTCCCTCTTTGCTCCCCCATAACTTTGGGAAGATACCTTGACCTGGAAGGTCTCAGGTGAGTTAGTGCTGGTGAGTGCCAAGGTGGTTTGGCAGGCCAGGCTGCATGAAGGTGCATTTTTTATTTATCCCATTGATTGTCTTAATCATGAGCAGGCTGAAACAATCAGGTGCTCACCCAGCAGCGCTGAACAATAGGAACACTGAGTACATTTCCAATGAAAAACACCACCTGAGGTTTCCTTGCCTTCTAACAAAACTTGTCACAGGTCTCAAAATAAAATAAAATGTCTATTGGCCTTTTTTTTTCTTTCCCTCTGCCCCCTAAGAATGCTGAATTTCACAGGTGAAGTAAAACATTTATTTGAGATTGTACTGAAACATGATATTGCTGCAACCTTCTTTTTGCACTTGTTGCTAAGAGGGGAAATTGCACGCAAAGAACAAAGCTTTCTAGAACAGTTTACTGCTACACAAATTTAATTCCATGTAAACAGGAAATGTTTGCCACATAGGGACAGTGGCATGTTTATATGTTTACCATAAAAGACCCAGTGCATATGGTGGGAAGGACACAGATTTGCAGCTTGGGGAAAGCCAGTTCCTTCTGGCAGGGCCTGGAGCTTTCTAGGAGGAGATTTTATAGCACTGACCTTTATTTATGGTTTCTTGCCTCGTATCCTCTGTGGTGAAACATTCAGCTTTTCTTATCTGAGGCTCTGCTTCAACTATTGTTGAAGAAACAAAATTTCACATAGACAGGTAAATTGCACAAGCAATTTATTGAGTGGTGGGTCTATTTTAGCTTCCCAATGAAGCCAATTTAAAGTGTAGATACATGGGGGTTTTTTTCAGTTGGTATTTAAAAAAACCCAAAGCATCAGTGAACGACATTGTTAAATGGTGAAGTCTACCATAACTGATTTATAGAAGTAATTGCATATAGAAATACAGGAGTAAAATATCTGCCACTCTGAGAGAAACTGTACTTCTGCAGAGGGTTGAGGATACTGTCCCTTATTTCCATGTGACTATTGTAGTAGCCTGTGGCTTCAAAAAATGGGTAGTAACCTGGATTATGTTTTCTTCTTGTTGTGGTTTTCTGGTTTTAAGTTCCCCCAAGCATTTGCACTCCTGCCCCAGGTATGTGAAACCTGTGACTAGTTCAAATATATCAGCGCTGTTGTGGATTATCCAGTCCTGTCCTGGCTAAAATAAACCCTGAGCTCACACTGATGTGGCAGGTTCATGGGACACTGCAGTGTAGCACTGACTAGATCCACTGCATTCTTGTGCTCAGACACGAGGCTGCTCTGAAGAGCCCCTGAGTCAGAACTGGTTTCTTCACTTTTTTTTTTTTTTTTTTTTTTTTTTTTTAGGTAACAAACTTGTTTTAAAACAAGCAGGGAAGTCCAAACTTTAAAAATACCAAGCACCAACTAAAAATTGAGCTCACAAAACCTGCTGTGATAGGGACCATTCTTCAAGGCGATTCAGGTCAAGGTGGCAGCTAAAAAATTGTGTTACCCTCACTGGTTTAGGTGTTTAAGTCCCTTTAAAATTCTGGCTTCCCCCCACATGTATTGTACTTAGACATCAGAACACTGGCAGTGATTCCTTTACAACTTACATTTTGTTTCTGAAGTTTTTTTGAATGCATGATTTCTGTGAACACTATACTGACCACATCTCATGTGCTTTTCTTCCTGCTGGGTTTCCCCTTTTTGTTCCTCACCTTTCCTCTAGGAAAAGAGTATGGACAAAAAAAAAGTTGGGTACTGGATTTGAAGAGCTTCACCTTTTTCATTGTTTAAGAAGCCAATAGGTCATCAAATATTCAACCTCATTCTATGGTAGACTTTAAAGGTTCAATATCTGTTCCAAATTCCTCTCTCTCAGTATCATCATAATTGTCAGCTGTTTGCAGCAGTGATAGCAATCTGTCTTCACATAAAAATTATGGATAAAAGATAATTAGAACTCTTCAGGCACAGCTGCTCCAAGTTTTAACTTGAGTTTTCCAGCAGGAACCCACACTTGTCAGCTTCAATTGCAGCTCTTTAACCTGGGTTGGGATTTTTATTTTAACTTTTCTAGGAATATGAGTAGCAAAGTCACCAGAGGAAAAGGAAATTTCTCACTTGTGCCAAGTGAAATGGAACAGACCTGTTTTTTTTAAAGTTTATTTTAAAGGAAAGCCTGCCAGAATAGGTCTGTAGAGATCTCAGACTGGTCAGGGAGAGACATTAGACTTTGTTTCCCTCTGCTGTCATTTTACTCAGGTTTCACTGTAGCTTTAGAAGAGAAAGCCACTGGAACAAACTTCAGAGGAAAGTGAAAAGAAGATGCAGCAGCTGGTAGCAGATTTGGATTCCAAGGCTGTTCTCCTTGCTAAAATCTCTTGGAAATATTTACCAGATGTACCAAATGGTAATAGTGTCAGGATAAATCTCACTGAAACTTCTGGGAAATGGAGGTTTCTTAAATGAAAGCACCCAGTTTATAATGTGGTATCAAGCCAGACAATGACCACGGAGTTCTCAGAAGCAAAAAATACAGTAGTTATTGTAGGCTGCATTCAGCAATAAACAGAAGTTCTTCTGATTAATTGTATCGTTTAGAAATAGAAAATGGGCAAATTTCAAAGCCAAATCAGGAGGCTGAGCCTTAATGATAAGTTTATTCATACAATTAGCAAGGTATGAATAACCTTGGGTGAGGCAGACACGGTATCAGTTAAACTGGAAGAAATTCACTCACCACACTCATTAGGGAAAGCACTGAAAAACAAGCAGAAATTCTGGAGCTCAAAGTTACTAAGCAACTGACTTAAAGGAAGAAATATTAGACTATGCATTTATCCTTGTTTGCCCTACTTATTGAATTCACTGCAAAATTATTGCTAAGCAATAAACTAACCCGGGAAATTTCCTAGGTATTATCTCCATTTTATTCCCAATGCTTTTTATTTGCCTGGAATGCATTTCATTAACACTTTGTAAATGTTCATGACACTAAGAAAGACAGCCTAGGCAGACTGGTGGTGTGATAATTCCAGTCAAGTGGGCAAATTCCCTAAGGATGTGAAGACTACAATGCTGCATGGAAAAGCACAAGATTTGTACTTTTTCTTATGCCTGTAGCTGGCTAAAAAAGTGAAATAGAAATACCAATTACCATTCTACCTCCCTCAGACAGCATGGTGGGAGTAATACTTGGGGAGGGGGAAGACTTTTTGAAAGAGAAATTTCAATAAATCCAGAACCACACTGTGTGTGACCCCGGTGCAGAACTGAGCTGACCAAGATCCTCACAAATGTGATGGATCAGTCAGAGCTGCTGTCTAAGCACTTCCCTTCTTTTCCTCAGGTGATCTAAATCCCACAGATTGGATAGAAGGATGGTCCTGACCACAGCTCATCAGTGGGAAAAAAGGGGAGGGATGTTACTCCTTGCAAATCAATAGAATTTTTTGGTGGGCTTAGGGTAAACGTTTGATTTTAGTTACTACCATTCCATGGCTGAGTATAAAACTTATTACAACATGAAATCTCATTCATTCTCTGCAGTCTCTAAGGACAGGTTTAATCTCCAGGAGAGCAATCCTTCCTCATGGCAGCAGCAGTCTTTCTGCTATACATTTAATTTAGACTCTCCCACAGACTCCACAGTCTCTCCTAGAGACTGAATTTGTGTCTCCCAACTCCTACTTGTGATCATACTTAAATCTTTTTTGCTGACCTACAAGCTTTTTAAGATCCACAACTTATTTCATTTAATCACACAGTTTGGCGAGGAAAATCTAGGTAGACTTTGTATCATTTTAGGACACAGAAACTCAGTTGTGTGAAGAAGGGCATTATGAGTTATTAAAACACTGAATAGACCCCTGGATCCCATTCAAGTGACAGTTTAATTTTGTCATATGCCATGAGATGATATATCCAATTGGCCCCCTCTGGATTTTAGGAGGCTGCTGAGACTGTCTAGCATCAAATTGAAGGTTGGTAGAAAAATTATGTAATTGATTTTCCACTAGACAAAGCTGCTGTGACAGAAACTTCTTTGTTAAACAAATCATAGCACTTTTGATCTTTGGTTCTTTCATAAAAATAAATATTGGAAAATGTTGAAAAGTATCCATAGGCCCGTTTTTATATTTTAAATGTATGTTTTATTGATAATTTCAAAATAACTATTTGCTTTTGGATTTTCTTACAGGGTTTCAAAGGAATTTGAATTCCAAATGAAATGTTTTGCTTTTATTAAAGTAAAATACTTATGTTCATTCTGTTTGGTCTTTCCAGACATGTGAAAGTATTAATGAGCTTAAAAATCAATTTTCTGACAAGGCATAACTAAGATTATGGCAGAAAATATGAATTCGTATATAATAATATAATAATTGGCAAGATCAATAATCTCATATAAAGCCGTGAGTCACTTCAGTTAGTCAAAGAACAAATACCCCGTAGCCATGTAAAAATTTAGTAAATTCACAGTAAATTAAGTTCAAAGCATATTTGCTCTTACAGGAAAGTAAGAGCTATTTTAGAGTCAGTCCTCCTGGAGTGAAAAATCATCATTTTCAAAGCCAGGACCATCAGGTTATACTCAAATGGTGACAGTCACAGAAGGCTGAGAACTACAACTTCATTTGATGGGTCTTGCATTGATTTCACCTTGAGTCTGGAGAAACTGAGGCCCAAAGCAGGTGAAATGTACAGCACAAACAGACCTTTCTGTGTATTTTAGAGGCGAGCCAGCATTACTGTTTGTGTTTGACAGACACAAGAGATGTGACTCCAGCGAGCTGACACGGCAGACAGGCAGTCCTGGAGCTGGGACACAGCTCTGGGAGGAGCTGCTCTGAAAGCCCTGACATCCCACCAGAAACGAGGACAGCTGAGGAACTGCCCAGAACAGCCTGTGTGGGTTTGGTACAGCAACCCTACAAACACCCCAAAGCGCAATATTTAAAATTTTTAGAATGGATTATTGCTACTTATGGCCCTGATGAAGCACAGAGCTTCAGCATAATCTAATCCCTCTGACTTGAATGAGCTTTGAGTCAGTTGCTTTTTTGTGCTCATACCCTTTATTGTAAGTGTTTTCTGATGCAAAGCAGAGCCCAAGTTGGTTGTATTGCCTACTTGCATACAAATGCTGTGGTTGTTGTTTCATATAGTTAGCCACCAAATCCTGAACCATGGAACCTGTCCAAAGATTCCAAAGCAGCATCATATCACGCTCCTTATTGGCCAGCATCCCTTGTACACAGCATAATATATGTGGAAATGTGATCCTACAAGGAATTTGGTGCTCTAAAACTTCCCTTACTCTTTGAAACATCATTTACCCTCTGAAATCTCTGCAGAGCAATTACACAAAAGAAACATCCTGCCTAAACAAACAAAAAATGTTCATTCTGATTTTCCTATGATTTAAAAAAAAAAAAAAAATAACGTGTAGGTTTGTGACTGGGATTGCTTCCTCAGCAGTGTCCAAGGTAATATTTGCTTCACTGAGGAAAAATCCAGCAGATTAAGCTAAATGTTTAGTCAAGTGAGATGGTTAAAAAACAAAACAAAACCATCTGTATAGTCCCTTTGTAGGACATCTAGAAAACATCTTCAAAAAGAATTCATAAGAAATATAAAAGTTAATTTGAGCATTTCTGCAGGTCTACCACTATTTTATTTCAGAGTCACAACCAGCTGAACAGAAAAAATGAGTTTTTCTCTGTTTAGATTTAACAATTGTTCTGATTATACCCTACTCTTAATAATTTTTTCCTCTTTGTTCAGTGTGAAATGAGATCATCCCATACATACAGACATGCTAATGACTCATTTCAACACTTGAAGGAAGAAAGGCTCAAATGAAAGCATTGCACAAAGAGACTTTGCCAGTAGGTCTGAACCACAGCATTGCAGCTATGAACATAATCTGGGTGGGGGAGAACCATTTAAATCAATATTTGGCTTATAATTGGAATGTTTTTCTCATTGATTTCATTCCTACAGGTTTACAATGCAGTGAGGGCAAAAGTGAGAATGGTGGAGTTCTATCAGTAACCTTGGAAAATCAGACAACTCATAAACTTGACAACTATTTCCTTCTACTTAATCATGATGGAAAAGTACCAATTCCCAAAGATGTAGCCAAATAAATTGTATGCAGAGGGGGTATATGGGAAAGGCAGCTGAGATACACAAGCAAATATAAATGACTTTGCAAAACTTAAAAAGTGCTGTCTGAGATGAAAAATTAGTGTTGTCATTAACACTGAAGTCCTAAGTAAGTTTGCCAGATCAGTGTGAGAACCATGTAGAAAGTAAATTATTAAGCTTTTCCTGAGCCCTTGAATAAAAGAACTGCTCATTTTTAAAGAATATGTCCCTGAAAGGATATGTTTGCACAAGGGAACAAATAGCTTTACACTTTGCTTTGTTCTGTTTCCTCTGAAGAAAGTATATGTCCGTTGTGAGAAAACAGAAAAAAAGCAACATAGGAAGGAAGAAGAGACCCAACAATTGCTTTGATGGGTGTAAAATGATCTGTTTGTATAACAAAAGAAAGCAAGTCCAGAAGGAGGATCACAAAGGGGATTAGAGGGCTGGGGCAGCTCTGCTGTGGGGACAGGCTGGGAGAGCTGGGGGTGTCCAGCCTGGAGAGGAGAAGGATCCAGAGAAACCTCAGAGCCTCTTCCAGGGCCTGAAGGGGCTCCAGGGGAGCTGGAGCGGGAATTGGGACACGGGATGGAGGGACAGGACCCAGGGAATGGCTTTACACAGAGAGAGGGTAGATTTAGATTGGATATTAGAATATTAGGAGGAAATTATTCCCTGTGGGATTGCTGAGGCCCTGGCACAGGGTGCCCAGAGCAGCTGGGGCTGCCTCTGGGTCCCTGGCAGTGCCCAAGGCCAGGATGGACACAGGCTTGGAATCCCCTGGGACAGTGGAAGGTGTCCCTGCCATGGCAGGGGGTGGAACCACAGGAGCTTTAAGGTCTTTTCCAACTCAAACCATTACACGATCCTGTGGAAACACCAGATTCATATGGGTGGATCTCTGCTGTATAAAAATGGTATTAACCATTTTTATACACTATTTATTCATATTTATGTGTTTAAATTAAAGAAAATGGGGCCCAATCTTAGGAATTTTGGAAATAATGCAGTCTTCCCCTTTAGTTTTGTGCTCACTGGATTTATTTCATGGAGGATAGAAGAGCAAATGTGGAGGAAAAGCCTTGATTATGGGCTCTCCCCCAGACCCTTTTCAACTTGTTTTTGAGTTTTGCACGCTCTTCTGGAGGCAAAGGTTTGCAATAGTTTTCTGTAAGTGTAGTTTCCTCACTGTTGTGTGTATGGAAGTGCATCTCTTGCAGAACTTACAATGGAAAAACCAAAATACAAATACAAATACAATTACTCATACTTTAGCCACCACTATTGCTGTTTTTCTATGAAGGCAACTGTCACCTAAGCATGCTGCAGTTTTGTTTTTAAGTCACTGAAAGGACTCAAGATGCGGATAGAAATCTCAGTGTGACTTTCAAAAGCTGAAATTTATCTTTAAATTAATTAGTTGTGCAGGGGGATTGCAAATTCTGTGTAGGTGTATAATTTTTAGATACCCTTAAAATATCTAAATACCAGCACCTTGATAAATACCAGTATCAGTTTTCAAGGACATCCTTCCAGGAAGTAATAAGCTCTCCTTGTAGAACAAAATTAATTTCTATCTGACATTTATTGCACATGCTCACTGGTTCAAAAAAAATGGGTTATTTCAGGCTACAAAGTGGGAAAAACAAAGAAGTTTGTAGGATTGCTACACAGATTATGTAGGAAATAAAAACATATTTCTGAGATGATTAAACATCTAAGCACTTAAGCCCTACTACCAAATGTAAATTATTGAAATATGTATACTGCTATTCATTCACATTAAAGCAATGCATGGAGAATATACAGATTGAGTTTTATTTTTTAACTCTTGCAAGAAGAGGGGCTCAGGCAGATGTTTTTGCCAGATGTAGGATGGAATAGAATCTAAACAAACAGCTCCCATCCACTCAGAACTTTAGTCCTGCTTGTCATCTTCGTGGGTCTTGCAGCTCTCAGGTCATCTTCTCCCTCTCTCTCTCTCTCTCTCTCTCTCTGTAAATCTCTCCCCACATGAGGTCCAGCAAGTGATGGGTTTTCTACTGGCTCTGTTCTGAACATGCAAGCACCACAGCAGCTGGGACCAGCGACCATTTTCCACTTTACCTCCAACACCTGTGAGATTATTTTCATTTCAGCCAGCCACTGGTGTCACACAGCTGTAACTCAGTAAAGACACTTGCCTCTTGTATTCCCTCTTGCCCATACCAAGGCAATAGGTCCCTCTCTCTTTTCCTTCTCAGCCCAAGGCATGGGAATTTCCACACAGCTTCCATCCCCAAGGGACCACCCACCCCCAGCTGCTGACAACATTTACTAGATATTGTGCATTTCCCAAAGAGGAACGAAGCCACATTCTTTGACCTTTCATTTAGCTCTCACAGCAGCTTTGTTCCACTGACAATGCACGGTCCTGCCTAGCTGGGTTCTGCAAGACTGGCTGTAAAACCAGTTTTAAGGGTGGATGTTTACAAGTGGCATTGCTTGCTCGCTCATTAACTTCTCAAACAGCCAGAATCCAGGAACTGAGTATCACAGTTATGAGTTTAAAAATAAACAATTGGGATTATTATCTTGTTCACCCTGCCCTCCATCCCCTCTGTGTCCACCAAAAGCATTGTGGTGCCACAATGTGAAGCCAGGAGCTGCCACGTCCTGAATTCTGCATGCAGCTCCGAGCAGCTTCACACTGAAAAGCAGCAGGGTGAGAAAAGGCTGACACAGACCAGATAAAGGATAAGATCCATGAACAGGAGTGGCAGGGAAGTGGGAACATACACACTGAAGGTCCTCAGGCAGCAGACCATAAAAATCACAGGGAACATGCAGGTAGGCAATGGCTTGACTGCTTCTTCAAATGAGAGAGTTAGGAAACATCCAGCAACACGCCTAACAAAACTACAGCCTTGCAGGTTTAGCTAAAGCAAAAAAGGAAATATGAAAATTGTCCAAAAGTGACCACAAAAACTTCATGGAAGAACTGTCCAGCAAGAACTATTAAATATAGTGGAGAAGACCTTGGAGGGGCAATTACTGGAGATTGTGACTCTTCTGGGAAAGTACTTGTCCTCAGTTCTTATTTTAGGTATGCAGTGTTGAGGGCCATTTCCTTCATTACTCCAGTTATTTTTGGGCTTTTCTGCATATTTTAAAAGCACAACACTGACATTGTTTGCTGCTGTCATTTCTTTTATTCTCTTTTTTTAAATTTCCACAAGTATCACTGCATCTAGCATGGAGATTGCTGCCCTGTCACTGCAGGCACACTACCACACTCTTTCCCAAAAACAAGGGATTCCCAGCACTGCAGGTTTAATTCACTCAGGTCCTTTTTGGCAACAGCCATCTTTGTCCCTCTGGATAATTGGGAAGTCCCAATCTCTCTCCTCCATTTTGCTACACTGGTCATACTTTATATCTGATTTCTTTGTGTTTATGTGGCAAAATCAGTGAAGCAAACCCCAGAGACAAGAACTGCCAGTCAAGGAACAGCTTCCCTTCACAACAAATTGCTGAATTTCTTCAGCATATTTATTCTTACTCATTTTGGGGCTTATTAAAGACTCCATGCAAGCAGCCATTTCTTGGTACACCTTACACAGCCAATTTCCTCCTGTTTGCAGGTAAAGCGTAGCCAGAACTCATCTCCATGCTTCTTGGGCAGCTTCCACTCTCCATGGCCTGGAGAAAAGCAGATTGAGAGGCTACCATGGAATCCACTCCAATCAAACTCGGTATTTAGTGTGATCCTATCAACTTACAGTGCCAGGAAGATCAAGAGAGAAGCTTTACAAAGAGCTGTGTGACTGAGGAGCTGTCAGGAAAAAAACCAAAACTGCCTGGTGGTGGTGGTGATTTCTGCTGAGTGGAGCCTTGGATCCAATGAAAAGAGGAAAGCCCTGAGAGGATTAAAGAGAGTGACAAAATAAGCAATTTAGGTGGAAAAATAAGCAATTTAGGTGTCTTACACAGCAGAGCCTTCAGCACTTCTTATACCCACACACCAAAAACTATTGATTGCAAAGCCTGAAAGGAGAAACATGCAGATTTTTCCTGAGCTTCCCTGCAAAAAAACTAAGGAAAGACTTCTGGAACTGTGTCCAAGGTGAGACCAGAGAGGGTCTGGTCTCAGCACAGCACTGTGCACTCCCTCCCCTGTGCTGACCTGAGGGATGTGGAGTATTGGTGCCCCACTACAGACTGATCTGAAAGTTTTCTTGCCTGAAGAAAAGTACAGAAATAAATCCCACATTTAATGTTACGTTAACTCCTAATCAACTCCCCAGTAGCTATTTTCCCTTTTTAAAATATTTTTTTCATCTGCTGATGAAAATATTTTTTTCATCTGAATGTAGTAATGGAGTTTTTCACATTGTATTCATGCTTTTTGCATTCCCCAAGGACACAAGAAAAAATGCACCACCTTACTGACTTAAAAGAGTGAGCCATTCATTTTACCTGCCAGGGACAAGGACAGAAAAGTCTCCTCACAATTTTTTTAGCCTTGAAAGGGATCAATTTTTTATATTTTTTTCCCATTCTTGTAAACTGAGAGTGGTAGCACTCCTACATTCAATGAAATGGGCACAAAGAAATATCCAAAGTTTAGACTGAGACCAACCTCTTGTTTTGACTTTGACTTGACAATCTTGCTCAAACTAACAGGAAACACTGTAAAACCTTCTCACCAACCTTGTTTTCCTTTGATAAACCCTCATATACATAAATACAGAAAAACTTCACCACCATCCATAGGTGCAGCTTTAAGACTCCAAAAGCAGCTGCGTGCAGACCTTGTGGGGCAGGCTCACTCCCTGGAGGACTGCAACAAAATTCCTACAGTGTGATCACAAATTGTGTCACTCCTCAGAATAACCCCCTTTGCTGCAGAACTCTTTGTTTCTGCCCTGCTCCCTGGTTGAGACACCCAGTCATGGGAAACGGCGATTAAAATCCTCCTCCTAACACACTGTGGGAAGAGTCCTTTCAGTTGCTGCCATGGCTACAAGATATAAGCCAAGGTCATTGTTTGTTATGATTGTAGCTGAGCCTGGGTTTTTTGGTTGGGTTTTTTTGTTGTTGTTGTTGTTTTGGGGTTTTTTTTGAGGTTTTTTTAGGGTTTGTTTTGTTGCGTTTTTTTAATCGACAGCTGTTGCATATCAGGGAAATTAAATCATGTTTGAGGCAGACATAAAATGTAGGATTTTACTAATTCAGGTGAGTCATGCTGGTATTTCTGTCTTCTCTGATCTCCATTATCTCCACCCTTTAAACACAGAATCACACACCTAATTGTGCTGCACCATAAAAAGGGTATCAGAATAAGTAACTTCACACTAATAGCTTGAAATAAACTGGTAGCTACAGAAGTGAGTTGTCTGCATGCTTGCAAACTTTGACATTTTACAGACGTGTTTTCTAAAACTAATGACATTGCTGGCAATCCACACTTGTGCTTTATTTAAGTCGCATTATCCTCTGAATTAATCAGATTTATCAGATTTATTCTCTGTGGATTTAGTATCAGTCACTCACAAGCAACTTCAAAAACAAGATCAACAAAGAGACATGGTGTAAAAAATAAGGACCTCTCTCTTTATAGCTGCTAGGTTGATTTGGCTATTTTTGTGGATATTTCTATTTAAATAAGTTACTTCTAAGTACCTGGACTGTAAAAAAAATCTGTCATGTACTTTAAATTAGACTTCTATATGTAGGGTCACTTCCAAGCATGGTGAAACCACACCACAGGATGCAAGAAGCTGGTCCAGAGCCCTCTTCTTGGTTTTTTTTTCAGGCGAAAACAGGGGTAAACCCAACTGCTAAAGTAATTTAAAGCAGATCCCGAATTGCTTTATTGTGTATGAACTGGAATTACTTCCTTAAGTGACTAAATGCAGGTCAAAATTGCTGCAGCAGTGTAGCAGGGCTTTGATGCAGAGCAGAAGCCAAAGCAGAAAATGTGACACAGTGTGATTCTGGATCCAAGACTAATTCTTCTGTGTAGCTTTTCCTTAGCAAAACAGAGAGCTAAAATACAAAAGGCACAACAGGTAATGTTTTGCTTTTTATTTACTTTCTGTTTTAAAGCCCCTTTTCAAGTGTAGCCCTGTAAAATGGATAACAATGGTTATTCAGGTATTCATCACAAAAGTGAAATATTGCCAAGACTTGTATTTCCCTGCAGGAAACTGTCCTTGCTTCTGTATTTTCCTTTCAAACATGGTGTAAAACACAGTGCTTTGCATCTCTAGATGAAATTTGAGTGGTCTCCAAACATCTACTTCCTTTAAAAAAAAAAAAAAAAAATGTATATGCACACATATAATCGAAACTGTGCTTATCTTCCATTTCATGTGGGCAGTCATGTAATACGTGTTCTTAAATGCATCCATGACCTCAGTTAAACCTTAAAGGGCACGCTCTTATTTTCCATCATTTCCTTTCTGACAGAGCTGACACTAAGCCAAGGGAGCCAGAGAGAATCCCTGTCTTGATGTATAAAGAAATAATTAAGGGCATTACTTTTCTGGGGGCAAATCATCCAGTTTCAGAAAAACATATGGGATGAAACAGTTTAGAAAGGATCTCGGAGCTAATTATCTCTTTGCTTTCAAGACTTAGCATATTGCAATATTTCCGAATGTAAACAGACTGAAGGTTTGTTAATAGGGAGAATACTGGATGACAAATTCTTGGGTAAAATTATTTACAGGAAGATAGGAAATGAGTCAGGATTCTCAGGAAAAAAATAGCTATCTTACAGGCGTCTGAAAAAATGTCCAAAGGGTTTTTTTGGATGGAGAAAGGAAGGGGAAATGTATCAATAGGAGTTACAAATCACAAATTCCTAGCTTCCTTCTTAGCTGCATACCAACTTTGTCTTAAATTTTGTCTTAAACTTCTAGTGCTAGGCACCAATGGGCAAAAGAGAGAGATTGTTGGCTTTATTCTGTATATTAAGGACTCCTTGATGCAAGCACCAAATAGAACTTGAATAAGTAATTTTCTCTGCTCCTGAAATTCTTTGGAAATATCAATAGCACTGCACAGAAAAGGTTTCTGAAAACTGCTTTAGGAGCTTTTGATATGCAATGCAGAATGCATTTTCATATGCTAAGCAGAATAACAGAATAATTAGTATGTGGTGTCTATAGTTTTGCATGCTCAGAAGATTCCAGAATGTTCATGGAGAGAATAAGGAATGTATCAGAGCAAACAATCGCCAAGTGACATTATTTAAACTTTGGTATTTGAGAAAAAATGCCTTTCTGGTTGAGGAAAATAAGATTTCAAAGCGTCATGCATTACATTCTTTGGGGATTACTTGTCATTTCCATGCAGCAGCACATGAGGTGGATGTCCTTCTGCATGCTCAACTCTCTTCCTTGCCTTGCTACCCAAAAATACTGAAGAGTCTGTAAGACTCTCTCTAGGACCAAATGAGACAAGTTGCATCGTGGTCAGACATTTGAGGTGGATGAAGGGCGGGGGAATACTGTGGATACTTTTTATTTTGCTAAGCAGTTGAGAAGAATCCTCACTCCTAAAACATGAGTTTGAAAGCGATAGTGATCAGAAGGAGGGCAGGAGGGCTCTGCAGAAGGGTCTGGACAGGCTGGATCCATGGGATGAGGGACAGCCAGGGGAAGGGCTGGCTCCTGCCCTCGGCTCACAACAACCCCATGAAGCTCCAGGATGAAGCAAAGGAGCTGGAAAAGGCCCTGGGGGTGCTGTGGCAGCAGCCGGGCACAGCCCCGGGGTGCCCGGGTGGCCGAGAGGCCGATGGCCCCTGGGCTGTGCCCGCCGCGGGCGGCAGCAGGAGCGGGGCAGGGCCCGGCCCTGTGCTGGCCCTGCTGAGGCCACACCTCGAGGGCTGCGGCACCTCCGGGCCCTCACACGGGGAATGGAGGGGCTGCAGCGGGGCCGGGGCAGGGAACGGAGCTGGGAAGGGAATGAAGCCCCAGCAGGGGCTGAGGGAGCTGGGAAGGGGCTCAGCCTGGAGCAAAGGAGGCTCAGGGGGCCCTTGTGGCTCTGCACAGCTCCTGCCAGGAGGGGACAGCCGGGGGTGTCACCGTGATGTTTTCTGAAAAATCCCCTCACCAGGATCTCTTCTCCTGGGAAGCTCCAGTTTCTCCATGTTTTGCGTCTCTGGATGTGATTTGGGGAATTGTTTCCCCAGCAGGTGAATTGTTTTTCATTAATGACCAGTCACAGCCAGCTGGGTCGGACTCTCTAAGTCAGCCACGGGTTTTCATTATTCATTCTTTTCTAGCTTTCTGATGTCTCCTTTCTCCTTCTATAAATTTAGTATATAATTTTATTTTTATATAATATAATATCACAATATAATAAACCAGCCTCCTGAGCCCTTGGAGTCAATTTTCATCTCTCCCCTCATCCTGGGGATCCTCCCAGCCCCACAGCCGGGGGGTCAGGCTGTGCTCCAGGGAACAGGGATAGGAGCAGAGGGAACGGCTCAGGCTGGGCCAGGACAGGTTTAGAGTGGATTATTAGTAAACTTCTCTTCACTGAAAGGGTTGTCAGGCCTTGGCACAGCTGCCTAGGGAAGTGGTTGAGTCACCATCCCTGGAGGGATTTGAAAAAACGTGCGTATGTGGCGCCTGGGGACATGGTTTAGTGCCGGCCTTGACAGTGCTGGGTTGGTGATTGGACTCAATGTTTTTAAGGGTTTTTTTTCCAGCCTAACTGGTTCTCTGTTTCTAAGAACATGAACCCAGAGAGAAAGGGCTCGATTTTCCAGGCAGTCTAATCAAATTTAAAGAAAAGCACGTTGTTCAAACGGTTTTACTGACATAGTGGCAGTAAAAGTTGTCAGTGCCCGAAGAAAACGTGCGATCAGGATCTCTGTGCAGAGGAGCTTCCATGCTGCACAGAGCAGCTGCTTCCAAGGCCTTTTCCCAGATTTGGAAAATCTGGGTATTTTTCAAGTAAACCTGTCATTTGCTTTAAAAATTAAGCCTTTAAGATTAACGAGATCCAGTCTGTCTTTTTTTTTTTTCTGTTTTAGAAGCTCAGATTATAGCCCCACAACCCGCAAAACCATTGACTTAAATCAACTGGAGAACATCTCCTTCTCTTAGTCCCAGGAGAGCCCCAGCTTCCACAACTCTAAATCACTGTTCTCAAGCTCTTTGAAAAGGTGGTGATTCCCTGGAAAAATAAGTTCATGCCAATCAAATCTCACTGACTGAAGCCTTTTTTTTATAGTACCCATAACTTAGTTTATTACAATCCTCAGGTACACATAATTCAGCAGTAAAAAAGCCAGGCCAAGAGGCTTTAAAGAACAATAAATTTCCATCTACTAAGAAAAGGCATATGAAGATAATTCATAAAATTTGATTAGTGTTTTGTTGGTGATTGATTTATTTGGTTGGTTGGGTTGGGTTGGGTTTGGGTTTTTTCGTTTGGTTATTGTTGTTTTTGTCTAACACAGAAATGCTTAGGTTGAATTGTTATGATTATATTTGCTGCTGTTCCCCAAAGTGCATGTTTAAATTCAGGACTGCTTCTGAATAAAAATACCTCAAATTTTGACTGTGAGAGACACATCTTCTCTTGTGTGATGGTCCCATGATTTGGCAAAACACGAAGAAAATCACGTAATTGATTATCTCTACTCTTCTTATTCATTTATGTTATTCCAGGTTAGAAGCTGAACATGCTTCTTAGCTTAGTTCAGCTTAGATTACTTATTTCCAAAAGTGCAGAAAAATATTTTAGGTAGGTGACCTCTATTTCAGGTAGTCTGTGTTCTTTTTTAAATATTATTAATCGAAAAGAAATATTTAGGGTATTTTTATAGAGAACAGATCAGTCTCTTCTTTTGCAGTTCCCAAAGTGGATGACTATGACAAAATGAATATTCAGCCAGTAATGTTAGGCAATCATTTGCATTATTTACCATCCATCATTGATATTACATTGCACACAGAGAAAGATCAATGTCCTCCTAGATTTTTTCTAGTAGTCTCATGATTTTAGGACTTCTAATATGATTTCAATATGTTTTTCAACATGATTTCATTACTCTCCAAGGTTCTCCGTCTATTTGCTTTTGCAAGTTTTTAAAATGTCTATTTCATTTTGGGGTACTTACGACCTTATTTCAAAATCCTGAAAAATATTTAAGATATATTTGTATCTAAGTCCGGAAGCCAGTGCAAGTGTGTGGAGCCAAAGTCCTGGACTCTGAAAAATCTGTTTAAGGCAAGTTTTTCATAAGTTTTCCTCCTTAAATTAATGTTCTGGATTACACAGCTCTTTCAGCCATGTAGGCTGAAACAACAATAGCTCTCATTAATTAGTTAATGAGAAGGATAAGAAAGAAAAGAACCGGCTTATCACAAATACATTCAACAGTTTAGTCATAAGAAGGTGCTCTTATCACCATGTGACCTTTCAGTATACAGGACTGATTCAAACAGGCACAGCTTTCTTTGTAAAGGTCAGATGCTGTTGAAATTTCTCTTCCACATGGAACAGAATTTGTTTTACCCTCCAATTTCTCACAAGGTGAAACTTGTCAACCAAATTCAGTTCAAATATCTGATTCTAGAGTCCTGGTGTTCCAGCATTTTTGCCTTTTTAGCTGAGAAAATCTCAAAGATAAGAATAATTTCTCTAAAGTTCCTCTGAAATTGAGTGATTTTCATCTATAATGATATTTCAGCCCCTAGTTCCTACAAGTGCCAGATTTCTCTTTTCAGCTTTGAATCAAGAGCACGTTCTGTTTCACCAGTTGGATTTAAAGGCCAGAAAGTTGTTTACCACTGTGGATCATCCCAAAACCTGGATACAGCTTAAATATGGTGGTGAGGAGGGAGAACAGCTAGCTTTAATGATATGAATAAAGCTTTTTGAATCATCTTGGCTTACACCAATGGAGTTTTTTTCAGTATTATAGCAGCACTTAAGAATTTCAAGAAGGACTGAGTCCTTATTCTGTTACTGCAAACACAGTAAAAACAGTCTGACCTCTGGTCTAACCTGAGACAACAGGGAAACCATGAAGAGAACATGGAAAGTCACTAAAAAAATTTGATATCTATTTGCTATATATAGCCACCTGTTGATGATCTTAATGTGTTTATATACTTCATATTAGCTTTCTTGTTATTTATTTCCCTTTATATATGGTTATATGTATATGATAGCCACGTCTGAGCAGACTTTCCCAGTGTAACAACCTGCATGGAGCTGTCAAATAAACTAAACTGTTTTACAGATAACTAATTTAAAGATCCATACTCATATTTGTCACTAAAAAAAAAACCCCCAAAATCATCACCAAAAAAAACCCCAAAGAAAACCCAAGAGAAAACTACACACACAAAACCCAAACAAAACATCATCATCATCATCAACAACAACAACAAAACTAAACAAAAACAAACAGAAAAACCCAGCAACCCCCCCCCCCACCCCCCCCCCCCCCCCCCCAAATAAAAACCACAAAAACTCACACAAAACCCCCACAAGCCTGGGAACATTGAGGGCAGGTTTAAAACCTTGTCTTACTAAGAGTAGTACCATATGATTTCTGTAACATCCGTTATCAGTGAACTCTCACATTACTGCAGCAGATTCACTGGAGCATTACAATTTCATTTCTCATGAAAGATAAACCAGACAAACCTGTGCAGCTGGCAAAAATGATAAAATTTAGAAGATGTAAAAAACCCTCAGGTTCATTTTGGCCTTCTCCCTCTTAAGGAGAAAGTGAGTCCAGCAATATAAATTTTCCACAAAATTAGGACTGCAAAATAAGGGAATATATGAATCATGGCAGTTGTAGCTTAATCTTTTATTATGCTTGCATTTTCCCTCAGGACTGCAAGGCATTGTGCTTCTGGAATTAGGATACTAGACTCAAAAAAGAAAATGAGATATTCTTCCTGACCTCCCGCTCAGGAAGTTACTGGAATGGTATTTTTTTTCAGTGACTAAACCCTGGGTTAACCATGGCCCAGATTAGCAGGGCAAGTCACCTCTCCCAGCTGAAAGTGTTTTGCTTTATCCTGTAAATAACCAAGCACATTTTTCAACACATAAGAACCTTGAATTGCAGTAATTAATTAATGAGATATCACAGTTGAAGAAAATGTGTCATGTTGATTAAATTCTTGGATGGGCATCAATGGATTCATTGCTGGGATGTACTAACTTTTAATTATCATTGCTGCGTGCTCCATTGCAGGGAGGGGATTGCAGGTGGCTGAGCGAGAGGCACCTAGCATCCAGCCACTTGGAATTAACACAGAGTGCTCCCTGAATCCAGGAGCACTATAGAGAGGAAGAGGAGGGCACGTCTGAAAGCCCTGACTCACAGCTGACACTCAGTCTGACCTCTCTTTCTTGTAGCAGGAAATAGAGAGGACAGGGTTCCTCTGGTTTTAGAAGTTGTGCTGCTGTGGCAAATGGACAGGCAAAGGTGATCCGACCCACAGGAGGAAAAAGAGAGGTGTGGTTTTGGTAGTTTTAGAGAAATTGGATGTTTTGACAAAAATTTCTTTCACCGACAAAAGGGAGATTTTTGAAAATTGACTGGAAATGAATCGTCAGATACATTTTCCTTCTCTCTTTTCTTTCTCCTCTCTCATCCCAGTACTCTCTTCCTCCCACTGAAGACAATGTAGTAGTTACAACTTATTTTTCCTGTTTCCATTTGAATCCTTTTTAAAGTGAGGGCAGATTGGTAAAAGACACAGTTTACTTGTAATATTTTCCTTCAATTTTCATATTTTTATGGTTTGTGAGTGACCTACTCTGCCACACTGAGCTGGATATTCATTACATTTCCTGAATATATGCATATATGCAAATTATTTCAGTGGATTTATTTGGATATGAGTAGGGTTCTTCTGAGGGTCTTTGGTGATCATTTAGGAACATCCCATTCTCCAGTTTTCCCTTTTATGGTTCCAGATCTTCTAATAAATATTTTCTCCTTGAGAATATCTCGAGTTTGTGGGCAGGTCGAGATGTACTTGTGTTATCATTCTTTTCTCTGACACACAATCCAAAAACTAAGAAGTCTGCTACTACATTTTATCACATACTAATCACTGATGTAGGTACAAAACATTATTGTGCTGAAGTTAAAAGAATTTTCCAGCATATTCCCCCACTGCTGCATAGACTCTTTTTAAAGAACTTGTTGGATAACACCATCAACGTTGGTTTTGATTAGTTCCTTGGTTTTGCTTTTTTCCCCAGACTTTTTTATCTGAAAATTATTTGTCTCATGTTATCTTGCTGCTTTCAGTGATTTTCTTCTAAATTTTTGTTCCATTAGGAGAAAAAAAACCCCAAAACTTCTGAAACAAAGCTAAAATTGGTCGATAGTTACCATTTAGGAAATATGCCTGGATCACTGTACACATGTAGCAGCTACTGCTGTCCCCATTTGGTATGAGGTTGGTGACAGAAATGTTGTTTTACTTTATTCTGGAAATGGCTCCAAATGACCATGCAGGAGTCTCCAAGCTCCTGAATGTCCTCTCTTGGTCAAAGCATAGATTTTCTTATCAGATCTTCTTCCACCCCATGGTGGGTACAAGCACATGTCTAAGCAATTCCTTAAAAATGTGAGCATATTCTCCCCTGGGACAATCCACAGTGTACCTTTTTAAACTGTTTTTGTGGCAAGATTAGAAGAGCAAAGAAAACATTATATATTTCCCAAAGTTTTTTTTTTTTTTTTAATTTCCTCTCCAGAAAACTGCCATTTCTATGACATTCCACACAGATTTCCATTTCCAGGGCCAGAAGAAGTTCTTTTACTTGGCATTATTTGGTATTTTGAGTAGACACATGGTTACAAATCTTTTTTTCTCTAACAAAGGAGGAGCTGGAATCCTGATGTTCAGAATATGCCAGAGTGTTGAAAAGATAAATACCGCTGCTCCATTAACATCTTAATGAACTTACAGAAAAGCCTATCAGATGTCTTAAACTCATGTTTCACACATGCTGAACAGCCTTATGTTTCTTTCACATTCCTTTGAAGCCCTTACATGCAGAAGACCATCAGAAGATTTGGGTTTTTTTAACATGAAATATTGAGAGCAGTTGCAGGTTTGACTCCAGGCATGTTGCTGACTGCTGATATCTGGCACAGCAGAGAAAAAACAAACTGCCAGGCCTTTGTCATGGACACCACCTGCTCCAGACACACACCGTCAGCCTTGCAAACTTCTGATCCTGCTGCAGATATGGCAGTGAGAAGGAGGAAAGGGAGCTGGGGAAGGACAGAAAGATTTCAAGGCAAAAGCTCTAAAAACAAACTGCAGTTTCCTTCCAGCCCAGGGAGTACACCAGAAACGTCCCTGCCTGAAACAAAGCAGAGGGAGGAAGGGTGAGGTTGAATTTTGTGGTTTACAGTCTATCTCAATTCCACATGAGCATTTGTTATAGATCTGGCCTGGAACATAGATATTTCTGCAGCAGCACAGAAGAGATCAACTTGTTTCGGCATTTGCTTCACAAAATAGTTTTGCAGTTTCACAGGTACACTCTGAGATGGACCATTTCCAAGGTCCTTCAAATCTGTGAGACATATGACAACTATGAAGGAACACAACTTTCAATCTAAACCCTTCTGGCAGTGATTTTCAAAATTCCTTGAAAGACTGAGTGGAAATTTAGTATTTAACTCAAATTTTTAAAAAATTCTTGCACTATAATTTCAGGATTTTTATTTTGTAGCACTGTCAGACTCAGTGTTTAATAAAATGAGATGAAGGCATTTAATTTTTCCCAGTTCAGGTGGGGCAATTATCTGTAGGGTGATGATAAAGAAATTGCTCCTCTGTGATGTCAGCGTACTACAGCCTAGAAGGCTAAAAACATTTATGGAAATTTTATCTCCTGACACCAAGTCATGGATCCTGGGAATAATAATACTGTGGATTGACTTTTTTTTTTTTATCAGAACATCCCATGGGTCAAGGTTGACAGACATAACCAATATGTTAGCTCCCAGCTTAGACTGGGAGCTGCAGAAAGGGTTTTTCAGGGAGAACCTTCCACTGAGTCAGCAGGTGTGGAAGGGACCCCCAGGATTTCTAAACTCCTTCTCAGCGTGAGGCTGAATCCAATCCCAACCCCAGACTCAGCCAACAATTTATGTCTGAATGATTGTATGGGTGTAATTGAACCTTTGCAATAAGGATGGCACAACAGACATGTGTATGTGAAAGTAAGTTATTTATTATAGTTGCCAGGTGAATAATTGTTTGCACCTGGTGCCTAAATACAATGCTTATTCTTCAAAAATCACTGGTCTATGGAACCACACAATGCTCATTCTGTAGAAAGAAGAAATGGAAAGCAACCAGCCCAGCCGTGCCAAGTTTTACCAGTTCACTGGGCAGTCAGGTGTGACTTGGGGTCACCAACCAGGGACCACCACATAGACCCCCAGGACAGAAGAATGCATGAGCAGAGGGGAGGGAACACCTCCATGCCAATGATTTAGGGGAAATTATTATCATTGGTATGTTTTTCCTGGGAAATTTTATCAATATATATGTAGAATATAGAGAATAAACAGGAGCTTTTTCTGCAGTCAGCAGGCGCAGTATTTCAGAGGAGATTTTGTGCATCCTGCTGAATAAAGAATGCCTTCTTCTTAATTCTACATTGGTGTTAAGGAGTTTGTATTTTTACCTGGTTTTGGTAAGATTGAGATAACGTTTGGACTACAACATCTCAATCAGAATTCTTTACTACACAGTACAGGTAGCAATAGCTACTGTATAGCATAGTGCACTATTTTTTAAATAATATTGAAGCACTTGTAGTAAGACTAGAAAAATCAGTTTTTAACTAGCATTTGCTGTGGCTCATCCACACCCAGATGGGGGTAAGTCTCTGCCTTTGGCCTCAAGAGATAACCTGGAGGGAAGTCCCCTCTCCAGGGAGGAATCTCCAGGAAGGGGTGTGTGATAATATTCTGCCTTTATAAAATGGACCTGGGCTTTTACAGTATCAGGTGATGTATCAGTCAGATGTCCCCAGGCCAGCTGTGGCTCAGCAGCCTCAGATAAGTTATCAGTAGTATCACTTGCTGTTCCTTCATCAGGTACTTCACCACGCCTGCCATATCCTCACCTCACTCTCAGGATGCTTGATTTTTGCCAATGATGAGTCAGGCTGATCTCAGCATTATTCAACACTAAAAACACAGAGACACCCCCTTCTCCATCCACCACTGACAGGGTATTGTCTGAGTTGTTTTACCCCCACTTCAGAGCATCCTGCTACAATTACTCCTTTACTCCTCACACTTTTTTCCTCTGCAGCACTTTAAGTGCTGGATGTGGGTTGGAATACTTCTCTGAATGTTTTTCCCCTCTGATTCTGATTATATGGATGGACAAGCATTTACAGAGAAGTTGTTTCTTTTGTTGCTTGTGCTTTTTGTGGTGGTTTTTTTTGTTGGTTTTTTTTTTTTTTTTTTTTTTTTTTTTTGTTGTTTGTTTGGTTTGTTTTGTTTTTTTTAAGGTTCTTATGCGCTGGGAGCAACATTTCCACCTTAGAAAGTTCAACCAACTGGAGTGCTTGGATTCTGGGAGAATAGTTCTGATTTAATTACTTACAATGAATGATGTTGTCAATGTGCAAACAAGCTTTGAAAGCTGCTTGGCAGAATAAAAAATGGTATCTTAAGGACACTTGTGCTGCTTAAGGTAAAGCAAGTGTTTTAAGGCACAATAGAGACTTTGAAAAGCAGCATTGGATTGTTGTGATTATAATTCAGATTTATGTCACTTCAGTTGTCACAGACTCAGAAAAGCCTTACAAACTTGAGTCATCCTGGATAGCATCCAAATCTCTTACATAAAACCTGTAAAAATGGTCCTTTATAAATATATATCTGAAATATATATGTATATCTGAACCCATTTTCTGGAGTGACTGTTTGATATTCTGTTGTCTTTGTGTTATGCTATGCATAAGAGCCTTATGCATAGCAAATAATATATAATTTTTTACTGTTTTCCTAGTAAGACCTTAAAATCCTTGAAACAGGTAGGAGTCAGCTTCCTAATAACATACACACTACTGAGAAAACTAAGAAATTATTAGGAAGTCACTACTATTCTGGTACATGCCTCAGACGTTCCTGTAGACTGGAATTCAACTCTTTATATAAGCAATGAGTGAATATGAATGAAATATTCTCAAAGTACTTCAAACATCCCAGATCTGCCATCGAGGACTGGACCTCCTGGGCAATTTCCTATCACATGAAAAGTGGGAACCAGAAGTAAATCAAACTCTCAGAACCCTAAGAGCACCCAGTATTGATATTTTAACAGCTGTAGCAGATGTTGAACAATACTAAAAAGGCAGAATTCAGTTTTTGGATCAAATCTGGAGGAATCTGTGTTTTGCTGTGTCTCTACCATTCTTGGGAACATTGCTTTACAAGATATTTTTTAAAATCAGAAATAGAAGCTTCTTGTGTTTCCCTGGTGCATACCATGGACAATAAATTTGTCACTTGAAATAATTTTAGATCTGACCTGTACACAACCTAACAGGGTGAGCTTTATATCCCTTTCTACTCCCTCTACCCTACAGGTACCACTCACTGCCAGCCCAACTTGCCACTGAAGGAATTTGGGTTGTTTAAACATCCTGAAAGTTTGTGTTTGTTTTGTTGACATTCAGAGGGTGCTGTGTGCTCAAATGAAATATGGGACCTTGGTAAAACTCTAACATCCCACCTTATCAGCAGTGTACCAATTTTCTCACGTTGTTTCTGGGTCTTCAAACTCTGAATAAAATGTGCTTTTATAGTATCTAACACACAACTAGTCCTCACAGCAGCTTATTAACTGCTGGATTCTTCTAAAAATTATGCTGGCAAATATTTAAGGGGAGAAAGTGTCCTTCTTAGAAACTTGTTTGCTCACCTACTACATTGCCATAATCTCCCTTTTAATTGCTGTGCATTTATTGGATTCTGACAAAGAGTTGCAAAATATGCCTCTGATGATTGCATACATTCAAACACATTTAGATAGCACTTGCCTTAAGCAATCGGTGCTGTGAAAGCAATCCTTATGTAAAAGGGGCGAAAAAACCCTGTAAACTGAAGAGGAGACAATGATCTGTCATCTTCAGAAACACACAGTCAGTCAAACAATAGCACCAACCATGCTAAAACAGTGGAAAAACCCCAAGCATTGTACGTCAGCATTCCAGCATCTTTCACAAATGATTCTTGCAGCTTTGTGACAAGAAGACACAAGACATCAATCTTCTTCCTATCTGCAACAATAAAATCATATGCCACTTGGGACATGTAATTTATCTTTTCTGTCTCATGTGCAGGAAATGTTCTCTGTATGCACTAAAATGCTCTGAAATACACACATTGCAGTGCTGTGCCAGTGGAAAAACCTCATTGGTATAGTATCATAATAGTGATAAGTGAGGAGTAAGGTATGCCAGGGAAGATTTCTCTGCTGTATTTAGACATCTGGAAAAACTATTTGCACAAAGTCATCTAAACAGTTGACTTGGTTGCCTTAATGGGTCATCATTCTTTTCTTCCTACGAGGAGGTCACCAGCATTCACAGATCACCCTGACGTCACCATTACTGTTGGCACCTGGTTCCCTCTGACAGCAGAAGGCACCAAGGAGGTGCCAGTTATGCCAAGAGGGAAAGAATGAGGGGAAGGAGTGCAACACAAACTATAACTCAGGGAAAAGGCGTCGGAAGTCGCCAACACGATTAAATCAAATAATTCCACAGCAGAAGAATGTTCAGGGGCCTGTTTCTATCACAAGTATTTGTTAGGGCACTGGTGTGTCTCGAAAACACTTCCAGTGCACGGTGGGTTCTGCCTGAAAAACCCATTAAATGACAGTATTGGAAAGTGTGTGACTGGCTGCCCAGCAATTCGAACATGTGTCCTCCTCTCCGCGTGCCTGCACTGCCTCTTGCTTGAATTTAGTAAGGAAGAAGATTAAAGCTGTCAGTTACATATAAGGGTTAAGAACTCCAAAAGGATTTATGATCCCTGTGCAGTCTCCAGGGAGAATAAGCAGACTGCTCCCTGCCAAAACACTCCTAAGCTGCCCTGCAGTGAGGAACATTACAGGAAAAGTACCAGTTAGACAGGGGGAAGGGGAAAAGCTAAGGAATAGGGAAATGCAGCTGTCAGCATCTTACCTGCTGTGTGTATTCCCCATTCTTACTTCACTGTACTTCCTCTTTTCTTTCAAGAAATGTATTTAAATTGACTGAAATTTAATGCAAAGTTTAATTAAATCAAGTTATGGAGTATTAGTACATCCTCTGCTTCATATAGAAACTTCCTTAGAATAATGAACTTAAGGAAGTCAGAAATAATGAACTGCTAAGAATAGTGAACTACTAATGAAGATGGCTCTTTTCTCAATTTGCTTATTCATTGCTTGAACCAATATTAATATTTTGCTACTGATGGATGAGACAATTATTATTGTTTTAGCACTCTCTTGGAGAACAGTGTTTTTCAAACTGTAATGAAAGATGACAGTATTTTAGTATCTGAAAATCCCAAAAAGTAATTTGCTTTCAGCTCCTCTCCCCTAGGTATTAATAAAGGAAAACCTTCTGGAATTATCACAGGTCAGTCTCTTGTCAAAACATAATCATATCATCTGCCCCTGCCTTTTTGCACAAATCTACCAGTCAGGAGAGGTCTTTCAATCACTTATTTCCCAAAGTCATCTTGAAGGGGTTTTTGAGAGGACAGAAACCCCAGATGAGGAAAAGAATCTGTGATTTGACTGCAGATCTGCAGCTGAGGCCAACAGCTTATGAGCTGCAGCTGTGTGAAGCCTCCAGCTGGAAGAACACGCATCTCTGTAAATATCAAAACCATCTCTCAAACGTAGTTCACCTCGCCGAGCAGTCCACATTTCCACAGCTGCAACAGACTGTGGCAAAGGTGATGATAAAGGTTTACAAGAGCTTAAGCTCACCCACACGCTTAATCACGCGATTCGCGTAATTTGGGCTGGCATTTCTAAAAACTGCCCCGTTGGCACCAAATCTGCTGCACGGGAGCACGGTCAGTAGGGGTCAACCCAACCTCGAACGTGGAGCTGGGACAGGGGGAGGTTGTTTTTCACTGCACAGCTTCTCCCCGTGAGTGGTGAAGAAGCAGAGTTTTGTCAGCCCCAAAAAGAGAGGAAAACAAGCCAAAGGGAGGGTTTCGCTCTCTGGCACAGGGAAGGGCCATGACGACTGCAGCTGAGTAGCCTTTTCAGGCATAATGTTGCATGTCCTCACTTGTGTAGCAATTTATATCTTGTTTGCATAAGGTGTGTGAATGAGATGCATCTTTCCTGTGAAACGGGAGCATTTCTGAACAGTTATGTAATAAAGGTATTAGCGTGCCTGTCTGCATGCATAATGCCAAAGGAAAGGGAGAATTGTGGCTGAAACTGAAGGAAAAATTAAAAGGGTTGAAGCTTCTCTATACCTCCAAATTTCTGAACATCTTTTGGTCATCTTTTGGACTTCTTCACATCATAAAACACTGGCAGATAGGGAATGCAGTGGGCTGCAAACTGTGCACAAACAACCAACTGTGGCTCTGAGCTCCAAGTACTGCCAAAACTGGGTAAGGAGGGCAAGAATTTGATACCTGTGCATATTAGAGTGACTCCAAAACATACATTCTTAGTGTATCCTCAGTCTGAAGTAATTTTCGTATAATTTCATTGGATGTTTTAATCAAATGACCATCCATGTGTAACAATTCATGGAACAAAAAACCCAAGCAAATCACCTAGGGATGCAACTCTACCTGGACTGTGCACTTCAGCACAGTTTGGGTTAAATTGGCTGCCAGAATGACTCATTGAACCTGGTTCATTACATTGGAAAAGAGCTCTTCTGGAAGGAAATTAATGAGCTGAAGGTACAATCTAGCAAGACCCAGGATACCAGTATCAGTTCCAAGCAAAAAAAGGCAGTTTCTTTATGGAACACGTGTATTTTTGGATAGCACTAAGACAGTGCCATAAGGAACTGTAGGAGGAGAGCAGATTACAAGCCAGGATCTCAGAAAAAGTCAGAGGCAGGAAACAAGCAGAAGAAGCTGTGGGGAGCCTGTCTAGATCCAAAAGTCTCTTTGGAAAGACAGAAGTTAGAAACTGAGAAGGTACAGAAAGAGAAAGACAAGTTAATATATCTTCAAATTATATAATGCTTCTATTGTTATCCCCATCCTTTCCATGCCAGAGCTAACAACTTCATAGATCTTACAAACCTTTTTTATGCCAGGAAATTAACTGAAGCAGTACTTCAGCACCCCCTTTCTCCTTTTAGCTCCAGTGCTGAGCCTGTGTCAGTCACTTCAACAGCTGACTTGTTCCTTTTCCAGGCAATGCCGGACATTTTAGCCTTGCATGAATCCCTTTCCAGCATGGTTCTGCCTCCATGTGGCCCAGAAGTTCCATGGCTGACAGCAGTTCACTGCTTTTTGTGAATATGTAAAAAATTCACTGAATATGTAAAAAATTCAAAGCAAGAATAAATGCAGTCAAGTGACAGCCAAATTATGAGGAATACAGTTTCTTCCAGCATTCCACTGTTAGACACTAAAATCAGTGTAAAATAAGGAAAAAAACCTTTTTTTTTCTTGTTTCCTCAAGCCTCAGGATTTGGTTTTTTGCTTAAATTTAGCAGTAGTCTCGTAGTCAGGGGACAGTAATTCCCTGTAATCCCTGACAAAATCTTCTGAAGTTTTTCTGTTCTGGAGTATGTCATTTTGTGGGATTTCTCTCAACTAATTTTACCTGTTTGAAAGCTAGATGTCCTCCATAAGATTTAGGTGGCTTCTCCAGTGGAAAGACAGGCAATTCCCTGTCTTTCCATTGGAGAAGCCACCTAAATCTTACATTTTTGTTTTCAGGTGGCTGAATCCTTCACTGGAGATGCTTATCCCTCTCCATTAGGGCACTGTGAGAATAGGCAGGTAATTTAAAATTGATGTTTAAATTTAGATGGTTAAAATTCAAATAAATCAGTCTGTTGGTGAATAGATTAAAAAAAAACCACATTGTGGACAAACAATCTTTATTAAAAGCATTTATCATTAACTCATTAATGTCCAGAATATATTCAGAGCACATTGACTAGACATTTTCTTTTTTTCTGGTCAATATTAGGACCATTCTGCCTATGTTGGCAAGAGTTAGAAAGGGGAATGTAATAATTTTTAAATCAAAGCCCTGTTTATTGGCAGTACTCCATTTCAGATGCATGAGATTAATTTTCCTATGTTGAGTTCTGATAGTACATTCCCATGCTCTTATGTTTCTATCCTAGGATGCTGTGTTGAATTATGCTGAATTCTGATACTCTGCTGAAATGTGCAGGAGCCTTGACTATCACAGGAATAACAGTTTCTAGATATCTTTACTTGGCTTTTCAGGATCAGGGGTTGCTTTTGAAATCCCTTGAAATGTCCTTTGAATGATAATTTGAGTTGATTCCCAAAGATACCAGCAAACCTAGTAACAAAGCCTACTTAATTCTCAACTTGCTGTTTAAAATATGAGTTTTTTTTCCTGTTTTCTAGGACTAGTTTTCTACCACAAAATTGGAGAATTATAATCACAGAATACCAACACCTTGTGCAGCTTATATTCAAGGCAGCCCTGGCTGCACAGATGAAATTCCCAGGGGCACTCCCACATCAGTGTAATACTTGTATAACTCTCACAAGTATTACACATTTTCTCCCTTTTTTCCCCTTTTTCCATATTTTTTCCCGTGAATTATTAACTGAAAGCATTCTTTTCTTACCAATAACAAAAAAAAAAAGCAAACCTTATTGTATCAGGACCTTGAGTCATGACCTTGTCCAGGCAGCAAACTGAAATCTTGGGGCTACACAACTGTAGAGTCAAGGAACAGAAAACTTCCACAGCTTGATCCCTGCAGAGAGAGAGGCACTGCAGCATCCAGGAAATGCCTGTCTTCCTCAAATTTTGCTTGTTTGTGTTATTTGGAGCTATCTGCCATCTTGGTACAAAGTGACTTCATCCCAGAAACTTGCAACCCCTTACAGCCAAGTGTCAAAGAATGCAAACAGTAAGGCAGAGAGTGTGGAAGTTTAATATTTACTTAGTGTTTCAAAACATAACATCTATTCCAACATACGTAGGGGTTAAGATGCTGTTGAAAAAGCAAAACTCTCATCTGAGGAGCAGTGCCCCAGCTGTTCTTATCCTGTACTTTCCCTCTTCTCTTTTCAGCTTTAATGAGATTTCACAAGCAATTCTGTTTCCACATTAATTTACACATTGCCATATCCTTGTCAGAGTAATTTTTTGTAATTTTTTTTGTCTGGAATGTAATGGAAAAGAGAGGTAATTGGAGGATGTGTGTAGCTTCAAGCACTCATAGATTTGTATAAAGTTTGATAGTTTCTTGTTTATGTTTCCCATGACTTACAGAACTGGGAAACAGGCCCAAATCAATAAGTTAGGTACATGAACTGTGTAAATATGGGCACATCCCAATGAGAAGCATTAAGTGGTAGGGGACTGGACACTAGGCAGTTTTTTGTTGATATTTTGCACATCAATACGGCCTGTAAAAAGGATAATTATGTATGTGGCAATCTCATGGCCTGTTTTCAGAAATTAGAATACTAACATTTAGTAGGTCTTTATTTGTAGTTAATCCATGTAAGTACAGGTTTAGTCTTTTATTATTCAAAATCCTGGCAACAGATATTCAGACACTACTCTCTAAATCCATCCCTTTATGTTCCATGTTATAGTTCAGAATAACTCAAGCCCAAAGAACCATCTCAGGCACTGGCATTTTGATATTTCTCTTGGAGCTGGGTACAGTACTTGGGAAGCAGTTTCTCAAACGAATGGCCTTTCAGAAGATAAAGTGAGCACAAGCTTGAAAGAAAAGCTTAGGAGAGGAGCTTATGACTAATCTGATTCAGCCAGCTGATAGGCATGTCTCTTTCTCAAGATAATCAGCCTTCAATCCTTTCCTGGTGGTAGTAATCATTCAAGAAGCTTAGTTTGGACCTACTAAACCCCTGTACTTTTCATTCACTGCACTGGCTTCCTCTTGTGTATTCCTTAAATTCCAAGTGTTTTCTGCACCAGTCCCCTGTTGTCTCTCACTATTATGGATCTGTCTTCTCTGATGACTGTTAAGTAATAGTTATCAGGCATGTTGTAGGAGAGCCAACGATAAGGAAAGGCTGCCTGGGGCTCCTGTTGTGACTATTTCAGCTGTGGCACCCACAACTGTCTACCTCACACGTGGCCAGACTGAAAACTCCTAATCCCAACCTTGGTAACAAGGTTATCGTGAGAGCCAGCTCCTGGATGTCAGCAACATCCAGTCCAGCCAACATCCAGGCTAAATCCACTGGAAGCTCGTGTCATTTGCCTCTGACCTCACAGAACTCTTTTCTTTTAGCCTCTCCATATGTTTTCTGGGGTCCAGCCTTTGTGAATTCTTTGAGAGATTGTTCGTGACACCTGGAAGCTTGGTTTAATGAATTCTGCCTTTTCAGCCTAACAATCCACTCTGGGATCCTTAGGTCATTTGAAGTTGGGTTTTCCATAATGTTTTAGTCCTAGGGAGGCACACTGTAGTTTCTAAATATTAAAAGGTAGAAAGAAGAATGGTAGAAGAGAGTCATCTAAGTAATTCTGAGGTTTTGTGCTGGGCCAAGATAGCAAAAAAACCCATGAAATTGTATCATAACTTGCATGTCAGCCTCTCTTCATCTATTTATTAATATTTTTGCTCCAGTAATGACTATAAAGTCAGCAGGAGCAGGTCCTTGCTTATCGTTGTATAAAATTAAATATGTAGAAATATATATTGTTGCTTTTTTTTAGTGCTTTACATCTGAAGTATATTTGGAGCCTCTCTGAGGTACATGATGTCCTGCTTGCAGCCAGACAGCCAGTAAGAAGATCAAGCGTTCTGTGCTATGCAAAACTGACATTCTGAGAACATTGCACCTCCTCAACATTAGCCTGAAAGCCATTTACCAGAGTACAAACCTGCATACCATCAAATAAGAGAGATCTTACTTGTTAATGTGGGAGTAAAGTGATAGGATGATTGGGACAAACTCTAAATGACCAGAATCATTCTGTTTAACAGAGATCAGCCTAATCCAAGTAAACTTCAAGTTTAAAAATGCTCTGTAGCTCCTTGTGTGATGTGATGCTTCAGATCCACCTTGTTCACATCAACACTTGAATGATCATCTTGCATTCAAATTTTAACCCTTAAACTTAAAACACTTGAATTTTAATCCTGCAACAGGATTAAAAAACCTTTTCACTGCTGCTTAGGAAAATTTTCAGAATATTTGCTTCTACCTCTGCTTTCACCTATCATTTTGTAGGCCTGATGGAGGCATTGGGGTGGCCCTGCCCATGAGGTGAGAAAGATGTGGTGCTTGCAAAGCAGAAACAGTGGCACAGGCACAGAAGAACTGATCCTAGCAAAAGTCTCCCAGGGAATCACCTGACCAAGGGGACAAGGCTCTAAGAACATTTTATTGTCATTATTGCTGTCAAAATATGAGAGTTTTTTCCAACTCCCTGACTACTGGGCATCTCCAGAATAGTTTAGTACGCTCAATATTGCTACACACATACAGCTCTGTGAGCTCTCAGCCTAAGGGACATTCTTTTGTCTCCCTCTGTAAATATTTAATTACTGGCTACAAGCATAATACTCAGTTGACATAAGCATGCACACATCCTGGTGTCTACATTTCTATTATCTTACAGTCACACAATACTTGTGAAAAATATCATGTTGGTTTTGTTTTTTTTTTTTTTAACATTATGCATCATGTAAAAATCACCATGCATCATACTGGGTATTTTCACAAAGATATGAGAAAATCTACACATAAACTAATAATGTTTGGTAGTTAAAATTTAATTTAATAATACTGCAAATGTATTCATAGGCATAAGAAAAATACTTCTTTAGAAAGCTCTCTTAAAATTCAGAGATCTATTTTATAGAAAGTGGACTTAGAGAAAATGTATTCCTGCATTTTGGAATATAACAATGCATGAAAATTCTTACACTGCATTGTAACTCTAAGCTCTGCTGTAGTATGTAAGATTTTATGAAGATATGACAAGTAAATTGTTCATATCTGCATCACAGCAATACAGCAAATATAACCTAAGGTTCAAAACATAGCAGAATGCATATAAAATCTCAACAATTTTTTGTTTGGATGTGGGGTAGCTTGTTCCATGTTTAACATTTTCAATAGAAAACAAGTAAACTCAACACTTGAAAGTGAAAAGAAATGTGAAAACACTAATAATTTCATGACAGCATAGAAAAGATGGCACCATCTTTGGCTTTATTGTTATTAAAATCAGTGTTTCTGCAGAGAACCACTTAGCCTCCTGTGCAACAAACTTCTCCAGCAAATGCCAGCATTTAGGCACCAACAAATTATATTCCTGATCAACAAAGCATCTAGTAAAATGCTTTTGACAAAGTTTAGATTTGTATAAAAATTGTAAGTTTAAGTGTGTGGCTCTAACTGGCTGCTCTTCTGACAAAAAATTTTATTTTTTGTCACATGAATGTAAACTGAAGCTGACATCATTAACTTTTAATTGTAACCTTACTCATGCAACACGTAGTTTGAGGTTATTCTACTGAAATTAAGTTTTGTTATCATGAGGGTTAGATTTAAACTTTAACTTTAAAAAAATCCTAACCAACAACATATTTCAATCCTCAGCTAATGGTAGTTTCTAATGCAGATTTTTAACTTTTAACAATATAGAGGACACTGTTTAAATCTAAATTCTGGCAAAACTTAGTAAGCAACACACTGCAAACAAAGGAAAATGTTGTATTCCTCAAAGTGCAAGTTGTCAAAGTACCTCATAGTTCTAATAATAGCTTTCTGGCATTAACAACCTAGAACACAAATGACATCCGCTGAATATTTGTTAATTGTGTTTTTGAATTGCTTATGTCTACACCAGAGGATATATTCCAGGCTCTGATTTCTATTAATAGATGCCTGCTTTGGAAAGCACAAACCTCCCTCTGTTGTATCCAACCTCTCCAGGGCTAAAGACGACAAGTCCACATCTTTTAGACTACCAGCTCTCAATAAAATACAATAATCTTCTGCTCTCCCATAATATACAGGCAATATCCACGTGGATGCACAAGGTGCAGCTCTGTAGGTTCTGTGAAACCCTTTGTGAGCCCTTAAATGCAGAAGTTTAATTAATCTGAGCCAGCAGTTGTATTTAATGCTTTCACAGACTCCAGCACTCTGTAATCCTTCAGGAATAGGTGAGGTTCAGTTCAAAGGGATGTTTATCACAGTTATCTAAATGTATTGAGATTAGACTCCACTGTAAATAGAATAAAGTGAACTTTCTTACTAGGCATCTATTAATTTCTCTTTTGATCGCTCGGAAACAATTCAAGTGCAATCAGAGCCCAAGCCAAAACCTGGGACTGTGGAGTTATGAAGTTTACACAATGTTTTGATAACAACTGTTGAGTTTCAGAAAGTTCTGACAAAAACTCATGTCTGCATTTTAGCTCTTCAACTTTATTGAACTGAATCTAAAGAAGGATGTAAGTTTTCTCCCTAGGTTTGGGACTCTACAACTCTAACTGCTAGTCCATATTACACGAGCACAAATAATCTGTCCCACCATCACTGTTAAGTCCCCCTGTCTTCCTACACCCCTGAGGTAGAAGACACATAGTGAAGTACCTGCTTCCACATGAGTCCTTCCAATAGAAAATACAGGATTTATTTTTAAAAGTCAGAGGCTGTAAAGAGGGCAACATGATTTAACCTGAAAATGCTGTGGAATGACCTCCTCAGGAGATGTCATATTGCAGCAACGAAATCAGATCTTCTAAAATTTTCAGTATTTATTAATAAAATATTATAATTATGGTGACAGTAACACAATTAAATTAATTGCTCTTGTTGTTTAACAAGGAGATATTATTTTAATAAGTACTACCCTGTTTTTTCCAAAAATGTCCCTGAAAAGTACATACTGACTGCAGACACAAACATTTACATGTTGCAGCTCGTGGTACAGATAAAAAAAAAATTCCATGAAAACATATTACGTAGGTATTGACAAGTTGGATAAGAATGCAAAGACTGATCCAGGAACATGTATCTGCTACTTTTGGCATGGAATGAGCCTGACATTACACCTGCCCTGGCTAGGTGAAAGATTGCCTAGATATGAAAAGGCAGAACAAACACCAACAATGTCGCCTTGATGTGAGAGGCTGGAGAACGTTGTGGTGTGAGGGTAGGGCAGATACAAACATCTGCTCAAAAGCTCTCCAAGGGCAGAAAATCAAAGCTGCTTAGACACCAGATGAGAAAGAAGCAGTGGGAAATCTACCGTTGGAGGTTTTATTGGACAAACAAATATTCTGAATGTCATTGGGGCAGTTGATTTGTCTTATCCCAAAGCTACAGTTACACACCTTCTGAAAAATTTGTTTTCCTTCCTCCTCACTGTGCCCATTATTGTTCTCTCATTATCTGAGTCCATTGCACTTTTTTCTTGGTCAAATCTGCCTCTCTACATCACCTGGGGCTCTAATAACCCTACTGCTTCTTTTCAAGAGGGGGAAAAAAATCACAAAGAAACATGCACACATTGAATCGAGAAGCAAAGGTTCTACTGTCCAGGGGCAGAATCCTGTGTGATAGAAGGTCGCTCCTCACAAAACAGGTGACAAAATCCTGCCCTGTCCTCTCCTCACCGCAGCATCAGCAATCCTGAGCTTCGATGCAAGCACTGACTAAACCTCTTGGGTTGCATGCCAGCTGCCTAATTTAGCAAAGTTTAAGAACTGAGCTGGTCAATCTGCTCTGCACAGCCAGCAGGAGTTAGGACCCTCTGGAGGGAGGGCTGGAACAGCCAGTTAGGCTGACTGCCTCCTAGAAGTTCTCCCCCACACCAGTTCCAGGCTGACTCTGGGAAGATGAGGTACCTCAGCTGCACAGAATAATTCATGTGAACTGAGGCTTCTGTGCAGTAAAACAAATTATTTCCCTCAGAGAATAGGATTGCAAAACTGAAGGGCTCTTAGAGTTAACCTTTAACTGGAATGGCTAACCCAGTGCTTTGTCTACTGAGGGCAGGCAAGTTCCTAGTGTTCCCATAAGAAGGGGAGGACAAGGTGCTTTGGCACATACAGACTGTAGGATGCTGGCACTGGGAGACAATTCTTGTAGGAGCTCTGGAAGAGGGTGTTCTATTACTGTCTTAGGGCAATTCCCATCCAGGCCAGTCCTGCAAAAGAGAAATGAGGAATAAAAGCAGCAAGTTTATTCACAGGGAATGGATTTCTGCTGGCTAAAAGTCATGTTTATGGTGGTGGCTCTCTCAGGTGGGGAGCAAAAGAAAGACCTGGCTCTAAGTGACTCTCTAAGTAGGGAGGAAGAGAGAGAAAGCAGAGGAAGAAAAGGAACAGTTTTACCCCAGCAGGAGAAGAATGGCAAGAAGGAGAGGAAAGAATTTTTCCTGCACACTTTCTCAAGTAGGAACACCACTGAGGAAGCATCTGATTTACTTGCCTGAAGGTTGTTTGCATCCTTGAATCTTGGCAGTAATTTGACATTCAAAGTAGCTACTCCTATATTGACCAGCCAAGAAAAAAACAAAGTACCGATTTCTTTGCAAAATTAAGGAGACAACAAATTATTGAGACCAAATTAGTCACATGGCTTATAACATTTTTGATAAATGTCTATGTGTACATTCATAATTTTCTAAAATTATACTGCCTAAATCAGACTGTTATCATTAATTTATATTTAACTTAAGAACCCCTGCTTTCCTGTAAAATAAATAAATAAATAAATAAATAAATAAATAAATAAATAAATAAATAAATAGGGTTTGAGTTTTAATTTCCAAAAAAGTTTTAATGCAAGAGTGGTAATGTTTTATCTTCCCTATGTGTTCATAGTCCCTGTGAATTACTGGGGTACGTCTCAGCTGGTGCATTGTTATGATGAACCTCTAGAGCTTTTTCTGAAGAGTCATTATTTTGAAGAAATGCCACTTTACATTTAGAAAATAAATGTTAGGAAAATACAACTGACAGAAAGATACTAACTTACTGACCCACTAAAACTCAGAACAAGATAAAGGGGTATCTATTACCAAACATGTAAAAAAATTTGAATAAAGGTTACAATATTTCACAGACAGAGCAGGACTAAAACAGATTGATAATGTATTTTGATCTGAGGGTTGCTTTGGGTTTTTTTTAATAATAAGAGTAAATTAGCAAAGCATTTAATTTAATTTACTCAATTTTTTTTCAATTAGATTTTTAAAAAGCAGCACAACATAAATGTAAGTTAAAGACAGTCTCACTGCAGAGCAATGGAAAAATTATCCAGAAGAACCTAAGTTTTTTCTTAGTACTGTGTTTGGCCCTGATATCTGCAGAATAAGTCAACTGGGAAAAAATAGGTCTTGAATTTGACCCATGTCCACGTCAGAATGAAAGAGAAGAAATCAAGAGTGACTTCAATTGTGTGTGTGAAATGTTTAGTGTTCAATCTGACATTAGCCAGATTAAAAACAAGAATTTTGGTACATCTGGATAGTACAGAGAGAGGGATAGCAACAGCTGCACAAATTTAAAACATACTGTATCATAACTTTTTGTCCTGGATTTTTAAACTTTCTGCCTTTAGCCATGACCTTTCCTTCCTGTGCATTCTGGATAAACAGAAAACAAAATTTTTACTGTGGACTCTCAGGGAATCATATTTGTATTTATAAGTCAGTTATCTTAAAGTCAATAATCCACTAAAATATTATTTATCAAACAAGTGATTCTTTTCCAGAACTGTAAGGACTACATTATGTGAAGTACCCATAGCTAACATAGCAGTTTAAATGTCATTTTATTTTTTCATTTCATTGTTCAAGGTGGTAAAATGATTATATTACATCATGTTTTAAAGTCATCCTGGTTTCTTTGAGAAAAGTAATTCCTTCTCTTTGGGAACAAATTGATTTATTGTAGTTTTTCAATTTTTTAAACAAAGCTGAAATATTGTCAGAAATCTGACTGAAGAGAAGATGCAAACACAAGCAAAATTATTAGATTATGAAGTCAAAGTTGCAGTTTTCACAGAGCACTGCTAAGTATAAGGTTTCAGGAAATCTTATTAGGGAAGGCCTTTCTGGTGTCTTAAATTATATTTAATAATGTCTACCCTTTAGTATGGAGATAAAATAGTAATATTTTGCAAATTGACAAGACAATTTATTTGTATCTAGTTGCCAAATGCTTGAAATGTCAACACTTCATCAACCTGTTGACAGAGAATTAAGGAATGAGTGGAGCAACAAGCCTTCCAAAATGCCAGTTTCAGCATTTACCTATTTTGCTCATTTGAAAAAGAGAACACCTGCTCTCCTGTTGGAACATGAAAATACATCTGTCATTGTTCTACCTAAACAGACATAACTGTCAGCTGAGCAAAGTAAAGGTGCCAACCATATTGTAATAAAAGTAGGAACTTAGAAAAAATGCCCACATTTTTCTATCTACAATAACATTCCTGAAATGTATCCTTTGCTTTCCATTAAATATGCTGTCTTACTTCCTGCAAAGGTTTTCCCCAAACAGCATGCAGAATTCCTTCTTATATTTAATACAAGAGCATGTTACAATGCTATGGAGGGATGACAGTGTGTGCTCACCCAAGGAGCAGGGGTTGAAGGGTCAAATGGAAAAACACAACATGAACCATAAGAGAATCTTTACTGGGGGTCACTGTATGTGCCTCTCAACTAGGCTCAGTTGCTAGAAAACTAAATCCAGATAAATTCAATGTAAATATCATTACTCAGTTCTATTTCTATTTTTTATCAAATACACTTCCTTAAAAAATGAAGAACAAAAAAGCAACCAAACTAATAACTTCAGAGACAATATTTAAATGTATCTGATGAGAGGGGAAGTGTGTCTAGGGGAATCTAGAACTCCAATCTCCTTGCTAGTGTCTGTATTTTTTACCCCTTTTTTTTTTTTTTCCATGCTCCCAACTGCAAAATGAAGGATTCCTTTCAGCAATCCACCTCTGTTTGGCATGTCTCTCAAACAAACTGCTTGACCTTAGTGAGCCTCAGCAAGTTTAATGCTGAATTTATTCTTCAGTGACTTGCTGAATGGCATAGGAGACAAACACATGCTTACATAATTTGCTAAGTCGGGTGTCTAGCTATGTATATAAAACAGCTATTCAACTGAATATTTGTTTCAATACAGTACAGGTCATTAAGATTTTTTTTAAAATTCAGTGGCCTAGAGTACTGAAAACTTTAATCTGGGATCAGATATCTTTCAACCTGCTAAAGCTCAAGATCTATTGCTGAAGAAGGCCAAGAGGAAATACAGAACAGAACAAGACAAGGAATATAAAACAGGATAGCAGCAATATCTTTAGGAGAAACAAGCAGATAGGGATTCAAAATTTCTCACATAAACGAGACAAGACAGTGGCAGAATGGAGGCAAATCCTTGTCTAAGGTGAGTCTCTGCTGTGGAAGGTAGCTGGTCACAGAAGGAGCAAGGTTTGTCTTTACAGGACAAATAGAAGCACAAATGGAATGAAGAATCAGTTATCATTTCCATTACAAAACAGAACAAAAATATTCTTTGAAGAGATCATACCATAAAGGGACAGGAGGAAAAACTGCTGCTTGCTGACAGAGTAAAGAGATAAGAAAAAGCATTGCCAAAAGACAAAATTAGTTATTTTTGCATTTTGATGTACTAGTTGAGAAGGATAACCAGATTTCAAAAGTACAGGATTTTCAAAAGTAGAGGATGTGCAGAGAGACATACTGCAGGACAGTATTTCTGCTGCATTTTCTTCCAGTCCGTCCTGAAGATTAAGGAGTGCCTAAGATATTAATTCCCTTTGACATAAATGGGTGATGACAATAAAATGTGATGTGTGGGGGTGATGTTTGCCATATGCTTTTTGACACTGCTGAAGGAGTTATTTTTGAAACTGGATAAAACAGATTTTACAATATGACATGTGGGATGGGAATGAGCTATAGTTACAGCAGAAGTTCTCCCTCTTGGTCTGAATGAGCTGCCTAGAGGATGTTTTGAAACTACAAACCAATAAATCGATCAAAGCAGTAGCAAGTCAGTGTCTGTTTCAATGGTGCTTTAGGTACCTTTCATCAAGGGAAAAGCAAATGATAAAAGAAGACTCTCTTTTGAACATTTCTACCAGGATTTGTATCATATTTTGTGCTGCCAGTTCAGTTTCCCAGCATTTTAATTGTGCCTGATGTCCACTTTCTCCACCAGATCCCTCTGAACAGGGGTGTTTTCCTAGGAGCAGGAGCACTACAGGAGGTAAGTTAATGCAAACATCATCTGGAAATCTAGTCTCTGAAGGGACCAGTGCCAGATGCAAGCATGAGAAAATTCAGATAGCAACTTATACACTGATTTTGAGGAGGAATTCTGTCTAATCCTTGCTAAGAGTTCACATACATTTTGACAGAAAAAGATTAAGAGCTCTAATACTTTCCTCTGCCTGAAAACTGCTGATGTTTGAATGGCTAGTCCCTTCTTCCCACCTACCTAAGTCTATGGCATCTGCAAGCTTATCATAATTTTTTAACTTAATTGATAGTTCTATTACAGTTGAAAGATTGACTGTAGCTCCCTATTTTCCCTCTTCCAGTGCCTTACAGCATTTTGCACACATGTATTAAACCCCTTCCTATTTGACCCATCATAAGAACCACAGCCTTTTTCAGTCTCTCATTTTTCCACTTCTAAGCACTTTTATTTCTGCTATA